>NC_051162.1:145185478-145504083 GCF_013339745.2 Dermacentor silvarum
CAGTTGCGACAGCAGCAGATGGTGCCCTCTGTGCTCGCAAGCAACAAAGGCAAAGATTATCAGAAGCTGAAATTCTGGGTGCTTACCGTGACAGCATTGCAGCAAGAAATAGCTACGAGTGCTGTTCTAGACTATTTGCAGAACGCAGGACTATACTTGAGGTTTAGAGAGACCACTGCGTTATGTGATTTATTGTGCACATATGATCTTTTTTTTCCTCAACAGCTTTAAAGACATTTTTTTTCCCCCTTAGCAGAGTAGTGGGCAAGAACATACTAGTTCAGGCTCACCTCTGCTTTTCATTCCTACGAAACAAATTTTCCCTCTAGCTTGTCAGCTATGAGAACATGGTTATTTGGTAAAAATATCTGCACCCCTGTAGCAGCTGCTGTTCATGATCAATTTGGGTTCAAGATTATTACCTGTCGTCTTGTAACATTACATTTAATGTAAAGTGTTGCTGCATACATTTCTGGCTCGTAAGCCGCTGTGAAGTGGGCAGGTGTAGTAGAATATGAAAACTAATCGGCCAGTAATTTTTTTTTTCAAGTGCACGTAAGATCGTATTTGAAGTAATTCAGATTTTACAAAGGACATATCTGCAGCTTTCTTTTTAATGTAATCAATGACCAAGGGAAACAGTAAATCATTCAATGCAGCGTGCATACATCAGCGGCGTATACACCTTCGCATTGTTTACGTGTTATGAAAGACACGAACTTGCGCTCACATCGAGATGTGCTAGCACTGACAAATTTGAAAAACATGTTAGCTCGCGACGATTGGGTGTTGCAGAAGATAACAATGCGAGGGCCATGAAGTCACGATCGCAGTCTCTACTTCAATCGCATGCCGCAAAAAAGGTATGGGTGGCATGCACGCGACGTAAATTTAAAACTTGGTTTTCCAACTCACCATTGCGTCGGCATTTTCAGGGTCGAAGCAGCTTACGTATCTTGAAAGTGAAATGGCAGGGCTCACGTCGCGCTACAGCTGAAGGAGCAAGGCCTAAAATTTAAAAAGAAAAATGAATATGCATCGCCGCTTTATGTCACAAGTTGCAGTTTAGGCAGACGTACCTTGAGATCGCAGTCCTTTGTGGGTTGGCGGTAATGCGGTCGACGACGTTCTCACCGCGAATTCTTGTATGCGGCCGCTCCCGCGCAACGTGCATGCTTGTCTTGGGCTAGCGGATGCTTCTAGGCACACAGGGACTGGGGACATGGCAGGCATGGCCGAGGAATCATTCCCTACCTACTTTCACGCCTACCTAGGGGCAGGGAGTACCTCGCTGACCCCACGTGATATCCGGTTTCGACCCAAACCGGGTACAGCCGCGCTGCGGCGATACGCTTCTGTTCGCACTCCCATAACATGTGTTCCAGGGTTGCCCTGGCCTCACAAAACATACATTTGTTTGACGCATACAGCTCTGGGTAACAGAGATTCAAGATCACTGAGTTTAGAAACGTTCTTGTCTGCAGCTCTCGCCATGCGACCGTCCGTCTCTTGTTCATGTGTCTGGACAGTCTGGTGTGGTAGCGAAAATTTGCACCTCGCCAGTCTCAGCAATGGCATTCTAGTGCCAGTGCATTGGCCCTGTTCTAATGTCCCAAAATCTTGGGAAAGTGAAAATATTCTCAAAAGGGATTGCCTGAGAACTGCCCGTCTTCGCTGCAGATTAGTCACGGAGATACTACTGCCACTTTGTTGCTGTAATTTTTTTCTGAAATATTTAAATGAAACATAGCGTAGTGCTACAACTATACACCACGGCCGCTGGATAAAAAAAAAAAAAGTGCGGCCTGCATCGAAAACGGTGTGGTCCGCCGCGGCGCCACACGCCGGGGACTGTTGTCTGGCATCGGCATAGCAAATGCCTCAGGAACGCGCTTACAACGTGCTTACAACGCCGTCGCGCGTGCAAGCCGACGCGTTCCATCCCCCTCAGCTAGCGCCGTTCCGCACAGCCAAGCGGCCGACAATGCAACTACGGCCGTCACGTTCGCTCCCATAGCAGCGCGCCCGACGTGGCAGGCCGCACCTTTTTTTTTTAAATATATACAGCGGCCGTGTATATACATATAAATATTTATAGCACGTTTGTATGTATGTATGTATGTATGTATGTATGTATGTGTGTATATATATATATATATATATATATATATATATATATATATATATATATATATATATATATATATATATATATTTGTGACATGTTTGTTCCTGCCTATACATTATGGCTGAACGTTCGTTACACTTTTTTATGATGATTTTCAATTGTATTGTGCAGGCTTCACCGTGGCAGAGTACCAGGCGGAACCAACGAGTTTAAAAACTAGCCTTTCCTCGCTGCTTTACCAGGAAGTGAAGTAGTGGGCGATCATGCAAGAATGAACTTGCAACATGTGAGCAATAGCCAAGGCTACATACAGGTCATGCTGGTGGTAGAAATTGTAATGCTGAGGCAAGCCACAATATTTGTTTATTTATGTATTAAATTATTTATATTTAATTGTTTATACCTCACTAAAACCTTATATGCCTCCAGGAAGGAATTGGGTGTAATGGACAAGTATTACATCAAAGTAAACAGGTTATTCAAAAAATTGTCATTCGCATAGCACAAGCATGATGTAACATTTTTTCAGGTGACGTTTTATACAAATTCATGAAAATTTCAAAAGTTCAAGAAAACGAAGCTATTAAGTTAACAATTCTTACTAAAAAAAGAAAAAAAAAACGTATCACAGTTCTGTTAGTTGCACCTAATTCATAACTAAAGTTGGTGGAATTGACGTATTATACATTGCTCTAAAATACAATCATTAATTTGTGAGTAGGACGTGCAAAATGATTATAATTATTGGAACATTTCACGTAAGCTGTAAATTCATATATGAAAATCCTTGACTCAAGACATAGCTGATCCACTCTGCAGAACTGCGATATCTGTTTTTAGTGCAGAGTTGTGGAATATTAAACTTCGTGCTTTTATTTTTCTTTAAACCTGCCTATTCTCAATAAATTTTACTTTAGGCTCTGAATTAAAATTCCTCCTACAACCGCTAGACCTTATCTTTCTCAAATGCTACAAATTTAATTTAAAATAGCCCTGCGGTTGTCTCAAAACCATTTAGGAATTTCACATGTATTTAAGGAGGGAAATCGGAGTTGGCCCCAATTTCGATTTGCAGAACAGAATTGTGCTTGCTAGTTTTTTTTTTGGAAGTTACAGTTCTAAGCTCAATAAGTATTTTTTTTTGTCAAATTGTGCAATTTCAACCATTCTTAATAAAATTGATGGCCTAAATGTAAATAACAACAATTAAAAATGTTTTAAATGTAACAAAAATCATCAAATTCAGTCCCGTGGTTGCCGAGAAAACGAATTCGCTATTCACATGCATAGGAGCTCCTGAGCTAAATCGTTTTCTTAGGTATTGTGTGCGTCAGTCATGTTTCTATTCCCAACCATAATTTTGGAATATTGGGTCTGATCTCAAAATTTTAAGCTTTGTACAATATATGATGCACTTCTAGGAGTACCAGTATTTGCTGCATTTTTACAAGGACTGCCAGTGTTCTGTTTACACTTCAACATAGGCCAGAATGCTGTGTTTTATAAGTTTAGTGTGGTTTTGTGGAGCGGACGCATAACATTGCAGTGCACATATATATGTGCACATTCATGTGAATCTACTTTCAGGCTTTAGTATCCAACCATGTAATGTTCACTGCTGGAACAGCAGGTCCTTGTGCAGTTTTAATGCGAAGCTTTCTTGTCTTAGACAAGCCTGCTTTTGTCAGATGTCAACTCCAGTTGAGTCTGCCACAAATTTTTTACTCATGTTTCGTATGTTAGCACCACCAGCTTGATCCGTGAAGCGCATTGGCAGCTACAGTTTGTGTGTTGCAAGTTCTAGGCTGAAGCATGTATGCAGACTGTTCTGAAGTGTGTATGTAGTATGTATGGTGCATGTATCCAGTCTGAAGTGCAATAAACATTTAAAACAGATCACTTTGTGGTTGCAGTGTCGATTATTTTTGCCGCTGGATTTACTGTAATCGTTAATGCCTACAGTACAGTTCTCTAGAACCTCGGCAAAGTACAAGCACATTACAAACATCGACATAGGTTTCATAGAGATTTGTCTTTTGGGTCTGTAAAACAACTGCAGAGAAATGTTTTTAAGAAATTGGTCTTTAGCAACTTCAAAGGAACTCCGTAGAAACGTTCTATAGAAATTTGTCTTTAGGATCTTAAAAGGAACTCCATAGAAATGTTCTATAGGAATTTGTCTTTTAGGATCTTAAAAGGAACTCCGTAGAGATGTTCTATAGAAATTTGTCTTTACAATCTTAAAAGGAACTCGATAGAAATGTTCTATAGAAATTTATCTTTAAGATCTTACAAGGAACTCCGTAGGAATATTCTATAGAATTGTGTCTTCAGAGTTACTATAAGAACGCGGTGGCCAAATAACTGCTGGAACTCTATAGGAAAATTCTATAAGCAGTAAAAATAAACACAATAGAATTCTATCGCACAAGTTCAAAAGACTTTCTAAAAAAACACATTAAAAATTTTTGTAAGGGTATACTACTACTGCACGCACACACGCGAGTGCTAGAACACACCAAGCACGAAACAAGAACCAGGTGATCGAAATTTAAATTCGCTGGAATGCATATTTACGCACGGACAACTTTCTGTTGTAATGAAGGGAGAGCTACGAGGGTGCAGTTTCTGTGCATACGTTACTGCGCCAGCGTTTTGCAGCGTGCATTTGGTTTCTCGTAACCGATACTGAATCGACGCAGCTTCCACGTGCGACGATTTCGCGTTTGCCCAGACGCGGAAGGGAAAAGCCGAAAAATATGTTAACTTGAACACTCAGTCCTGTGTTTTGTCCCATTTAGCTGTTGTAAATGGGGTGTTTATGTTTTCACTTCCTCGGCTTGGTAAGCAAACGCAGATGAAAATGTCGGACTCTTTTCAGGAGCCCTCTTACTTGTGCGCGCTTTGCCTTCAGTGCCACTGAAAATTGTCCACGAGTATAATAACACCCATGTAATTCTAACTATGTAGAGATTTAATGTTTTGTACATCTAATAGTGGAACGCAAGTTTAACTGTAGCCATTAAGAAATGCTTTATGGTTGAACTTTTTTAATGCTTAGTGCATTTTGGTATGTTATGACACCAATGGCATCTAGCTGGTTAGATAGGCAAGTAAATTAATGTTCTGTCGTTTAATGGTGTTTTTAATGCACCAGAAAAACGTGGCAGGTACAACAGGTTGGCAAATGGTGGAATTAACAACAGCTCAAGTACAAGAAAATACTTGCAAAGATGCGGTTTTAGCGTGACAACCAGAAAATTGAACTTTTACAGTCGTTTTCTGATCCGATAATTGACCTATTATCGCAAAATGAACAAAAATAGTTTTTAAAGAACACTTTATCAATTTAAACCAGTTTAGTGCTTCAGTGCCTCTTTAACAACTTTCGTGGGCATGAGTTCGAGGGCGTGTGAATTGATGGTGCAGATGTGACAAGGTGTACTCATAAGCAGCCACACCTCTGGCTACCAGAAACACAACATTATCGAAGCCTTGCAATTTTAGTAGAACATTGTGCTGGAAATTGCTAATAGTCACTGATCGTGACGATGGTTCCCATGCACTGCCTACATAACATGGCATGCACCAAAGAAGGACAAACCACTATTCTTCAATGCCTTTCTCTAAAACCTTTATTTGTATGCATTCTTGATGTGAAACAGTGCTTACTGTGAACATAAACATTTATGTTGACCACCGTTGATAATGATGCTGCAAAGTACAAGCACTAGTACATCACTGGCAATTCTGTACACTTTGACACCACTAGGATAACATACGGTTGCATTAAAATAATTAAATGTATCATTGGTTTTTTTTCAACCATACATGCACATTCACACACAAAGAACACATGATTTCCAAAAACTCGACTGTCTGAATTTAACTGAAGAGCACATTTCATTTTGCAGCTTTGGTATGCAAAACATCTAGTCATGGAAAAAATTGTTAACAAAATGAATTTATAATTTATGTAAGACAACACTATACTCCCGCTTATGATGCACAAAAGTTGTGATGCAGGAATAAAAATAAATTTTACTGCTGGCGCTTCTCGGCAAACGCTTTTGCAGCCTCATTAGTGCCAAAGCTTGGTTTGCAAGTTAAACGCAAGAACAGTAGGCACCGGACTAATTTGTACTATTACGCTGTGATTCAAACGGAATATTACGCTTGGCACAATTTATGCTCTTCTAGTTCATGAGATAAAGTGTGCTAAATTTTTAATTAGCAACGACTTTGTCACAGGAAGTTACACGCCTCCAATTCACATTTTCCCAGCAGCAGTTAACAGAAAAATGGCACTACGCCAACATGCTTTTCTGCATTCTACACTCCGAATGGAAGATGTGAGGGAATGCTTTTACAAAGCGCAGAAACTTTGCATCTGATTTACAGAAAAAATGCTGGACAGAACTAAATTAACTACTGAAACACTTGGTCTAACCCCTTCTTTGCTGAGCACTTGCTGCAAGAACAATCAAAACATAGAAATTACTTTCGTTGGTCCAATGAGGTTGCGTGTGATGAAAAAGCCATAAAGTTTGGAGACTAACATCATAGGAAGGCTCTGAAATATTTTGAAGAACCGCAATTAGGTCTGGCCAACTGCAGTATCTCTAGAGGATTCCACTGCAAGGATAACATATTTAAACAAGAAATTTGCCCAAGAGGTGTGTCTGCTGCAGCTAAAACTGAGTGCTACAAGTGTTTTTATGAATGCTCAACCAGTTGGCTTCATTAGCTTTAAAGGTTTGCCTCTGTGTGGTACACTTAAACTTGCGCATACAACACTAAACATAAGTGTACAATTTAGCTCTTAGGATGAATCAGACTCTCACTTGGCAATAGTGGTATAACCTTTGACGAGAAGCTCAGCTTGTCCTTGGCAAAGCAAGGACTAACTGAATGTGCTCAGGTGCTAGCACGGCACAGCTAGAATGCAATAGAACACTAACTAGAAGCCAGCACAACACAGGAACTTTAGAACAACAATGTCAAACTCGCGCTGGGCGATGGGCCACATTTATAGAACTTCTCTTTATGCAGGCTGCACAGTGAAGTGCTAGGGGAAAGCAGAGAGTTTTTACAAATCTTAGGAAGCTTCAGCTCGAGGGCTCCTATCTAAGTACACGAAACGGAGAAATAGTTTTTCTGGGCAACCATGGCACTGATTTTGATGAGATTTAGTTAGTTAGTTAAGGTTTTATGGCACAAATGCACCTAATTGCGTCTTGCGGCCACGGGACTGGCACCTGGTCTGGTTGCCTTAAAAAAAAAAAAGTTAGAATCTAGAGACTGTAGGACGCATATTTTTTTTTATCTCCGCAATTTTTTAATAAAAAATTGTTAGACTGCAAAATTTCAGGACGCTCAAAGTATGAAGTTTACAACTCTGTAACTAGGCAATAAAAGAAATTAATCAAAATTTTGTAATATGCACCCAACAATACATCTAAAGCAGACAAACTGTTTTATACACCTGCTCTGAATACACCGCTAATTTTTTAGTAGGGCATTTTGCAAAACCCTCCTAAACATTTCAGCAATTTCATGTAAGCTAAAGATGATTATATAACATTCGTCTGTTGAAATGCTCTAACAGATATAGTTAATAGAATTGTGATGGTTTTTTTTTTGCAGAGTTACGGATTTGTAAACTTCGTGCTTGTATGCACAATTATATGCATGTGTAGACATGTTCATGTCCGAATAAACTGATTGGATTTGATATCGAACATTCTGCTTCCTAGTCACTACAGCTTAACTTTCTTCCTCAAATGCAACGACCCATTCACATCAGTCCGGTGGTTGTCGCATAAAAGCACTTCTGCATGATGCACATATATTTGAATAAAGAAATCGGAGTCGGCCCCGAGCTGAAACCAAGCTTGGGCATCGCCAACAGACAAGCATGGCGCGCAGATCACATACCGCCAATTGTGTCTGCTAAGTTTTGAACTGCTGCATGATGCAAATACAGCTGAAACAAATGCCTTTATCTAAGAGGCATCACCTGCAACATCACTGTAATAAAGTGGCACCAAATAAGTTTAGACTAATAAATTATTCATTGAGAACTCTATTGTTGGTAATTTTGCGATAGTAGATTATTAGGTTACGGCACTTCACAGCGTAATCCGAATGCTTTCTACGTGAAATCAACTTGTACCTCCAATGCTATAATGCACATTTTAGCCCAACAAAATGCCTTGCATGATGCTCTTGACATTTTAAACTTCATGTATACCCTCCTACTAATTTTTTTTAATTAAACTTTTTTATCTTTTTCTTAAAGCTATCATGTACTGCTGCTTGTTCATGTTTTGTGCTTCGTTTTCTCTTTTTAGGGGCGAAGCTCCTTATAGCGGCACCCGTTCGTCCCCGTCGTCGTAGTAGTAGTGTGTAACCAGTCTGAGAAAAATGAGAAAAAAAATTCCGAAGTTGTGTCCGTAGCGCGGAATCGAACCAGGGACCCCTCGCTTCCGAGCGCGCGGCGTTAGCCCACTACGCCACGAAGCGGACATGGACACACGCACCACGATGGCAATAAATACCCAACATTAACGAAAGGCCGCGTTTCTAGCGCGTTTCTAACGCGTTTGTGCTAGCGCGTTACGGCCCGTGTAAGAAGCTGGTGTAAGACGCTGTGGCCTCTCCGCCTTACCTTCAACGCGTTTCGAACGCGCTGCCCAAAGCGGTGGCAAGTCAAGTTCAAGTCGAGGAGCGTTTATGAATACGGGGGGTATACTCTCTCAGCAGTCATGTGATGGCGTCGGCAAACGCGGTGCACGTTCCGGCATGTGTAAATGGCTGCGTAAGACGCTGTGGCCGCTCCCCCTTACTAGAGAGTACTGCACGTTTCTAACGCGTTTGTGCTAGCGTCCCCTTAAGCGGGAGATCCGATGATTCCCTCCGGAGCTTCGCCCACTCATCATCATTCACCCCGTGGATATGCTGTGATTTTTTTTTCTTTTTTCCTTCTTTGTGATTTCGCAAGTGCATCGTTAACAAGGCTCATGGACACTTCAAAATTAAATTAACTGATTTGAATTGGAAGAGAAAATGAAGGTCAAAGTTCAATTTTCTTTAATTTTGGGTCTTTTTCGCTTGGTGCACTGTACAAGTTCTCGAAACTTGTCATGTTCAGCCCTTGGCTCCTTTAAAACCCAACGCAAGCCATTTATATCAACAAAGAATTAACTAGGCCCTAGCAGATGCCATCAAAATCTACGACGTGCAGGTGCGGGAACTTTAAGGCAGGTGCTGCCACCTGTCTTCATTTTTGTGTCCTTTTTGGCTTGCCAAGTGTCTTCTCGCGATAAGAGTGGTGTTTTGGGGATTGTAGAAGTGTACTTTACTAGTACAGATGAAATAATTTCTCTCTGTTGCTTGTGGAGGCTAGTGGAGCCAAAGGGAGAATGTGTCTAGGTTAGCAGTGAATCCACCTGGCAGCATGGCCATGCAATATTTAGATTTCTCCTACCTCTTATACTAACGAATCAATTTGAAAAGTTAATGTGGTAGAATAGTAATCCCAAGAGGGTGGCCACTTCGCAACTTCCAGGGCATTTTTAGCACAGTTTGCAGACACAGCAAGGCAGAGCAAGAGCCTGCGGCCACTTTATATATTCCCTTGTTGAGCAGCTGCATGTCATACTAACATTTCTGCAATGCTTATTAGTGTTATAAGGGTGACACCAACTATATCAATGAATGGTGCCTTAAAAAAGTGGCACACTTGCTTCACAACAAATTGGGTATGGATGCAATCTCCTGCCTCCCTCCCTTTTGAAACATACAAAAAAAGCTATCTCTGAAAAATTTTGGGGCAAATCTTTGAGACAGTGATGCATGTAAAAAACAGAAGCAGCAGAAATTTCTATGCCATTCAAATTTCAAAGCTTAAAATGTGTGAAATCTCCTGTAACGTCGTCTGCTGGGCACATTTCAGAATGCATAATACTGATAACAATCACTTATTTTCCATGCAAATTCCTTTTGCACAAAAATGTAATGAACCATGAAATTATGATTTTGAGTATGGCAAAGGAAAAAAGAAAAAGAAAGAAACCATCAGCCACAATAATTTTCGTGCATTTTTGAAATGCAAGAATTTTATCATAATTGGTGCATCTGTAGCTGGAAAAGAAGTGTTTAAGCTTTGCAATGTCTTTGTCGGAAGCATTAGACCAGCAACTTCCCTTTGGGCAAAAGCCGGAGCTTGGCCAAATCAACACAGCTGCTTCTCGTATGAACCAAGCCGACTTGACCCCGTACATAAACACAACTTCAACACGTCACATATTTGAGAATAAATACACGTATTTCCACAGAAAACCAGCTTCTGCGTTCTTGTTTTTGGTCATGAAGTGTGGCCGTTGTCCTCGCACTCCGTCCACTTCTAGACAACTCCGAAGTGAATGCACTGAATGGCCTGCCCCTGCTGAGGAGTAAGAATAAACATTGTTTGCAAATGTACTAATTGTTGGGTATTTAAGGAGCAACTAAAGAAAGATAATGTCAGAAATACAGCAAGATACAGCAAGAAACAACTTTTGATTCACAATGCAATCCCCATGAAGCTCTGCTGTAGTTTCAAAGATTAACTGAATTGTGCTTCATCATACTGGGTTAAAGTCTCACCAGCAATGAGTTTATTCCTTCACAAACATTATTGTTCTTTCAATCATCTTGGTTATAAAAAGAAAAAAAGAAGAAGAAAAAAAAGAGAGAAAAGCTGAAGATAACATCTGAGAAGCGAAAAACTTTCGACAGCGAGCACAGCAAGCTTGTAAAAGTGAAAGGGCCTTTAGAACTTTGTTTATTAATATTTTTTTAAATATTTTCCCATAACCAAGAATATTGGAGTTTTTCATGGAGGTGTACAAAATATCAACTGCTCTGGGCAAGAGACAATCCGTTTCAGAAATGTCTCGACGGCCAACTGAAACGCAAACCCTATGCCACCCTGCAGCATGTGCAGAAGGCTGCGCATTCGAATTATTGCTTTTCATTCGCTACCACAGTGAGCTGGGAACCATGCAGGAACCATGCAAATGCAAGCCTCCACGACAAGTCCCACTACGTTTTTGGTGCATTAGCCTTTGGCTTTATTAAAAATGAAATTAATTTCAACAGTCCTTACCAACAGTTCCTCACCGGATACGTCACCTGGAAGGAAAGGCATAGGTGCACTTCAGAAAACTTCATAAATGCCACTGCTATGACAATGGAGCAATACTGACATATGTGTCTTCATTTCACTTCCTTGAACAAACAATATTCGCAATGGCAATGGCTGCGTACACTTTTAAACGTTTACGCCCTCTAGGGCGCATCTTTGCCCCATAACAATAAATAGAGAGCTTTAGCGTGTCTGGTATTTTGGTATATGCAATGGCATTTGAGTAATACTGGGATAGGGGACCCTTGAGATGCTTCATCTAAACACAATGCCTTACAGATACATTTTCGTTTCTTAAGTGTCCGTGTCAAAAAGACATTTAAGAAGGCAACATGCTCACGATTGCGCCGCTGCTGAAAATTTGGACTAGAAACGAAGTAGGATACAACTGGTTACAGCAATATCTCTGTGTTTGGTTCAGCTCCGCACCACCAGGTGGCATCACCACGAGGCACCACCACTCCGGCCGCTCACATTTACAGCTCCGCTAACTTAATAAACTGCAAACGATACCGGGATACCGGATACACTAAAATTCTCCAGTACGATCTGTCTTCATTGTGCTTCCTCTCTTGAAAACTCTGTGCTAGCTACTTTCCTGTCAAAAATGCTACGTCACGCTGATAACCAGCATGCCATCTGTGAACTGGAGCGTTAATGAAAGGAAGTACAGATTACATGATGATTCTTGTTTTAAGACAGCATAAACCCCAAAAGGAGTGCAAACTTTTTCTAGAATGTACAATAAAATGATCTGTTTCAATGTAGTTTAGCAGGATTGTGGTCCTGCAGAAGGGTGAAAAAATTGGAATACACTGTGTTCTGTCCTTAAAATGCTTGCATGCTACCAATGCACAATGTTCCCCGTCATTCCTGCATTTTCTAAGTGCCCTAAATAAAGCCGCACCTCTGCTTTGACGGAAAAGCTTTGACAGATAGATCTTTTCCAAGATCAGTGCCAAGCTAAACCAAGGACAGGGCTCATTATAAGGGCTCAAGTTGCAGCGAGTTTGCAGTACACGTTGAATTGAAACGTGCTATTAAGACGCAATAACACACGAAAAAGACACACACAACACGTGGCCAAGTGCAAACTGACAACTGATTTGTAGCTATACTGATTTGAATATAGGTCGACTGAGCCAGCAAAGTACCAAGCTAACCGAGTTCCTCTGTCGTGCCCACTGTAAAACCAATCTGACAATTATACAAACTGGCGTTAAGAAATGCTACATGTCCAACCCACTCGACAGCACTAACGATGACAACGTTTGGGGTGCCAATGACACCTGCGAAGCATCCAACTGGGTCAACTTCTCTGGCAGTTCCGACGGGGATGCAGCTGGCTGGCATCCACTAGCGAGATTTAGTAGGTGAGCTTGTGGTAAATAAAAGGTGTGTTATGTGCAAAGTTTATTGTTTTTCTAACAAGACATTGGGGACACATGTCCATTTTTTATTGTTTTCCTGTCACCAGATAACACATGTTAGATGCACCTGCATGTATCCGAACATTCTCGGTTGTTGTAGCCGATTCTGTCTGCTGTCTATGTTGCCGCGGGACCTTGTGCAATCGGAGTGTATGCATGACGCAAATAGTGTTGTACTTTCTGGAAGGTACGTGAGCACCAGCGATTACGCTGTAACCGTCCATGAGTCATGTACAAAAATCCGACACGTCTGACCCACAGATCAGATTTTGACGATCGACGAGTGTGCTCGCTGCTATCATTTACTTGCGTCACTTGTGTTGTTGGGCACAGGTTCGCCCAATAAAGTTAGTACTGTGACTTGCGTTGTGCTACTGTGGTTGTTCACTGTCATTACAACGTGACAATATGCATCGACCTATATTCAAATGACAATTTATTGTTCCTTGGAGAGTTCAATATATAGTGGTCGGTCTACATTTGTGTTCGACCTATTTTCGAGAAAATATGGTAATTCAAGAGGTGCAAACAAACACGTTACCGAAAGTGGCTCAGCTACATCTGATATGGGGCCTTGCCATTGGCCCCCTCTAGCACAATGCACAAACTATGCTAAATAACCTGACATGCCACAAATACTGTGACCCCATGTCACCTCACCTTTGCCCCCAAACTCCCACTTCAATCTGCCCCCAAACGCTGGGTGGCTGACAGAAGCCGCCACACCAGAAGATCAAGGGGACCTGGCAGGCTTCACTGAGTCAGCTTTGGTGAAATTTGCGAGGTTCTGTACTTTACAAATATTAAAGTGACATATAGAGAGAAAACTGATTTGAGTTGCATTCGTAAATTACCCTTCGGCAATACAAAAAAAAGTCTGAGACTGAACTAGGCAATTTTCTATAACTCTTTTTGGCACCACAATGGCCAAAATTCGAAAAGATACCTTGAAAGCCACGATATCACACTGTTTTGCTGTCATGGACGTTCTGGTGTGAAATAAACAAAAATGAAACTTTTACCTTTATTCTCTTTTGTAATAATCATTCTATTGCCATAAAATTAACGAAAATAAAGCATTCAAAGAATAGTTTATCAGTCCAAACTGATTTAATTGTTCCCCTCTGTAGTTTCCCTTTTTAATCATACTTTCAGTCATCACACAAGTGATATTGACGAGAGGCGTAACGAAACAAGCATAATTTTTTTTTTTTTACTCTAAACCAACAGGAGCACTACCAGCCTTAGGACTTCACGTATGCACCGTGTGTACCTAACGCCTGCTGCCTTCACGTACGTACCGTCAAGCGAATCCAGGTTTGCAGCAGCGGCTGGAGCTCCAGACGGTGAATGTGGCACAGCCCGATGATGGCTGTTTTTGAAACAAGAGGCACCGCATGTTTCATTGTAGTCGTCGTAGACGCAAAGCTCCTAGGGAGCACATAGCATTAAGGACAAGCACCCTAGACTGAGAATGGCAGATTAGCCTTTCAGAACTCCTTCAGTGCTTATTATTATCATATTATTAGGAAGAAAAATCAAGGATATGCTTCGTCTTGAACATTGCAAAGAAGAGAAGTGCCTATGGCATCAAGGTGATGCCACAAATTACGCAGCATTATTGCTTTGAAATTTGCAGGAAAAGCCTGCAAAAGCTGCCCAATTCAATTTTGACCTAATTTCAAATACAACTGCATTCCTTTTTTTTTAAACTATGCAGCTATTGGCTAGCATTGGTCAGATGTCGTGAAAATCTGCGACACCAAGGAAAGCCAATGTGCGGAAATTGTGAAAATTAAAATGATGTTATCACCTGTCTTTCAGTTTTTTTTGGGGCATGCAATACTTCTGCTCATGCAAAGGCTGGCATATTTTCAACTAAAGAAGCAGAATATATTAATTTAGCTCAACTTAATATTATTTCCATTTAAGTTGAAACTAATTAATAAAGTTGATTAATGGGAAGCACGGACACAGAGTTTGCACTTCTGCCTCATTAGAATATAATGATCGTTGTTTCCACAGGTTGAGCAACTGTGCATTGTGGCAAAGTGCAGCTGTCAGCTACGTCTAGTAAGCTTCCTGATATCACCACAACACTTTATTTTCCACTGTCCTCAACTGTGCTTTCCCTCCATTGCCACTCATTTTGTTACGATAACAGACTACCATTTGTCTGCTCTATGCACTTTGTGATCTGCCAAACTATTTTTCAATTTCAACTAGAATACTGGCTACACTCGTTTGCAATTTTATTCCTACTGGTGTCTTCCGGTCTCTTCACGTTAAGCTTATTATTTGTCATTCAATCAGATGAAATGTATTGCTCATTTGCATGTCATATAGGGCACAAGTAAGACAGTGAGAAGAGTAGCAGAGAGGGAAAATAAAAAGGCAGCAAAGAGGAAACACGAAACAGACACAAAACAGATGAAAATTTATTTGCAGAAAGGCCAGAAGTGACAGAACAGCAGATGCAGGAGTGCATACAGCAGGAATAACAGAAGAAAAAAAAAGTAAGAAGAGAAAAGGGGTGGGAGAGAACAGAACAAATCAAAGTGCAGAGGGGAATGGTGATGTCAGAACAGTGAAAAACAGGCCCTACAATCTGAAACAATCACTTTTTCAATATTTTTCACTCCTGCGTGGTGAATGGCCTTGCACTACACCTTACTCTAAGCAAAATGCATTCCTGGTGCGGTCTTCTCGGACAAACACTTTTGGGGATACGTTCACTTTTGCAAGATTCTGCGTGATCAGTGCCGGATGCATCAATGTTTACGAACGTCAGTATTCTTGCCTACTGTGCCAAGCAGGCTATCTTGGCACAGTGCCGAGAATGCTGGGCCTAGATGGCCTGCTGCAGGAACTGTGAAGTCTCAGAAAAGTTAAGGTATCCTCGAAAGTAATAGTCCGAGAATACTGTCCCTGACGTCGCAAAACTCCTGCTGCTCATTTCGTCAATGCACTGGGCAACCACGCAACACAATAACAATGACAAAGAGGTGTGCTTGCTCACAAACTTTCTTCATGCTGTCCATCCTCACTGCCTGAACCAATCAATGAATGCGAACGTCTGGAAGTGACCATACCAAGATGCATTTCCAAGAGCACAACTTGAGTAAGCTCTGGCCCTGCTTCCGCTTCTGGCGTTTGCCAATCCAAACACTATAGGTTACGCTCAAAGATACCTAGTTGGAGCCTGGCACGTGCGTCAAGTGGAGGTAGCCAGAATAAATTTTTGGGAGATCTTCAAAACATTTTGCTTCGGTGACGTGAAATTGTTATGGCTAAGCAGAGTCTTGATCTTGTTTTTAGAACTAAATCAAGGCCTACAATACCTTTTTTAAACTGAACGGCAACAACCCTTGACAGTTTTTAAGAAACACTTTCTCTACCTACTCCCCTAGCATTTTGTGTCCAGTGGGTTTCTTGCCAAGAATGCTCGGCAAGACTGAAGGGAGAGGCATGGCAACATGCGAGTACACGGAAACACAGGTGTGGAAGTGCACTGTGCGGTAGTAAGTTAAACACACAAGCCGTCACTGAACAAAAAAACCTTACTTGTTCGTTGGTAGGCTTTGAAACCAGGTAATCCATGCCCCAACCCAATTCTCTACCCATTACATAAGAGAAACAAATATTGCTTCCCACTTAACCTTTCTACTCCTTCCCTCGCGCAAGCTAGCGCTTTGAGATGCCTGGCACGTACGTCACATTGCATAGCACCAATTTACTAATAAAAGTGAGGGAACACTCGTTTCCCTAATCCTTCCCTAGCAGCAGCTGGTGCTTTGAAACATGAAGCAACAATGCACCACCTTCGGGTCTGGTCTAGGTCAGAGACAGAAAGGATGCACCCGGTGTTGCGCTACACTACAATACACAGCAAAAGCGAGATGCAAGTTTGCAACAAAGTTCATGCACAGCTGCACAGAACTAAGACTAGACAAGAAAGGAAAAGAACACAGAGACAAGCACAGTATGGTACAAAACACTATAAGCTTCGCTTACTTTGACAATCTTCTCTAGTGGTTTCTGCATACTTTTTTTTTCTTCAAGATATGTTATACTCGTATAAACACAGAAGATCCTTATGCCTCAAAAAACCTCATACACACCTCAGCTAAACTATCACCCTTGACATGAGAGCGCACATTCTTCTATGTCGCCTGCGGCGATACATAGCACTGAAAAAAGTTGCCACGGCAGAAAACACCCACTTGTAGGATTCGGATGCGATGGAGCTCAGGTCTGCTGGAGCTCTTCTTGGGTCAGTTGGCTGGATCCTCGGAATCGGTCTTATCACAGACTGCTGCATCGTTGCGGAAGCCAACGTCTGTGGAACCAGCGGGTCAATGATGGGCACGGCGACCCGCACACCTTCTGATGTGCACTCGTAGTCGTCGCTCAGGTCAATGAGGTCTTCCTCTGCCGCTGGCATGACCGGCACCGCTCGTGGTGGTGGCCAGTGGTAACCGCTGGTACTGGCACCACCGACTGTGAAAGCAGTCGGCACGGATGGTCGCAGGTTTGCCGACTGGCCTTGCGGAGGCTGAAACGGTGTTGTCGGGAGAGAAGACCATTTTTTTTACACTCTGCAGCCAAAGAAACATTTCTGTCAATACTGTGTCACTTCGGTGCTATGAGGTTTTATTGGCCAGTTGTCTCGAGACGCATGGGTAAGCTCTAAGGAGTAAGCTCTAAGGAGTAGAGGGAGATTAGCACAGCATTTGATTGATGGTTCAAGGCCTGATTAGGGAAGTAGGTTACGGGATGGGAAAACGGGAGAAATATGAATCGCAATGGAAGCTTCATATGAGAAGCTCCACGTAATAAGCGTCTAGGATTGCTAACCATGCCGAATTAAGCGGGACAGTCTTGAGAGTAAATGTCCCGTGTCCCGATTTGACCAAGTGGGCGGCCAGATGTCCTGACTTTTCCATTTCTTCCATTTCTCTTCCTTTTCTATAAACATAAATAGACCCCAGATATCATTTTTATAATGCCTTACAGCTCATTTGCACATTTTTTTGGTCTGTGTTCTGTTGCATTGTCATAAACATAAAAGCGTTTGTTTTTTTTTCTAGTTTTTTTTTTTTTTTTTGGGGGGGGGGGGTGTGTTTCTAGTGGTGCTGTAGGCCCTAACAGTTCACAGTAACCCTATCCGTATTGGTAGCTGCGCGTTAGTCAAGCAACTATACTGCACCTTTCTTGTTGTAAGTTGTGACACACTAGGACTAAAACACTTTGTTTAACTTTGTTGTATATTAAGACTGGCGGCTCCTGGCACTGACAGGGTCGGTCATTGCCAGCTTCTCAATGCACCTCCCTCTCCCCCCCCCCCCCCCCCCTGACACCGTCCCAACTTCATCCACTCAAGAGTTGGCAAGCCTAGAAGTGTCCGATGCTAGCCCGAGGCAAGATCCTGTCCTCACAGGATGTCACTGTGTTGGGCCAGGGTTTGTCTTGAAATATCTTAGACCTGCAATATTTTTTCCGGCTAGAAATTGTATGGCTGCCTTCTTGAATTTTGCAGCTAACCTAAGCCTCCTCAGTGTTCCCTGCGTTATCCTCAATGTTTTGAGGGGCTCCTGCTCAGTAGTATTTTTCAAAAATTATAGCAACAATCTAAAATTAGCAAATTATATAAACTAAAAAGCTGGGACTATAAAGTGGATATGTTATTTGGCACTGCTATCGCTTCTTATACCACATATTATACATTTCGTATTTCTTTTAAGACTCAAGCTTGCTTTCCTGTATCGTTTCTGAAGTTCACTTGGAGTTTAAATAACATGAACTCGCCTTTTATTTAATCCACTACGAAAGGCCCTCCCTACGAAAGGCCCTCCCTGTTGGGGCCTGTGCGTGCACATCTTTCCCAAGTATACAAACAATATCTTCGTAAATGAAGAATTTAAATCCTGCTTTGTTCAAACAAGCGTACCAATCTTAGGCGACTAGATTCCGAAACACCAGTGGCCCCAGAGCAGGATGCCACAGCCACAGCCATAGCCGGACTGCAGCGGGTCCCATCATCGCTTGAGCAACAGTCGTCGGTGAGCTCGCTTGACGAATCGCAGTCATTCGAATCTGCACAAGGTACAAGCAAAGAAAAGCACACTTGTTCTTTAAGCCCACTTTAATTCCTAATGCAGCCTGATGGGCAAGAAAAAAAAATAATTAGAATCACTTACGCAAAATGATTTTCAGTAAGGCAGCATTACCATGAATTGAAACACAATCAGGAAAAAAGCTAATCAGAACACCTGCTAAGCATAATCAGATCGATGTGCTTAGCAGTAGCAGCTAGTCAAGAAACGATCCGTCTTTGTATTTTGCCCTCATCGAAATGCGGCTGCTGCGACCGGGATGTGGTCCCGAGACCTCGTGCTTAGCAGCGTAACACCATAGCCGCTAAGCCACCACGGTGGGTTATTTCCGAGCAGAAAAATTCTTGCTGCACTAGTACTGTCACACATCATGTGCCTCGTGTTATACCCAATAAGCATGCAGTACGAAATGCCCAGTACATGGGCGTGGCAAATTAACAACGGACGGAAAGATCTGCCCTTAGAAGTATTGTTGGACTGAGGGTTAATACAGTAAAGCTTCATTAACTCATATCTGTAAAAATCTAAAAACATGTTGAGATAGGTTGAGTTTCGTGAGAACCGAAGTCATGAAAATAGAAGCCTGCTGGCCATGCACAGACCGCATGGAGCCTTTTCAAAATGGTGCTAATTATATTCTCGGTTGATCAGAATGGCGTGACTCGACGCTGGACACATTGGCAGCAGTATTACTGGCACCGTGTCAAGACAGCGTGCTTGGCCCTGAATCAGACCAACGATCACAATGCAAGATTTGAAGCCCGTCATCCAAGGAGTTCATAACTGCTTCCAGACAGGCAAAAAAATTGACGCCGATAATAAGTAGCACATGACGTTGCAATAAGTAGCACATTAACAGAAAGAAATACACTTTGTGGCGCTCACCGCAGTCGGACAGCCCCCGGCTTGGCTTCAAGGCATTGGCACGTCGCAGGGCAACCTCCATCAGGCCAGTTTCTCCCTTCTTCTTTGCAATGTTGTGCAAGTCCTGACAGAAAAATGGTGAGTGACATGGCTGAAGTTGGACATGAACACTTGCAAACACCGTTCAACCTCGGTATAATGGAACTTCAATACAACCACATCCTCGATGTAATGAAGTACTTAAGTTTTCATAAATCCATGTTGGTAGAACACCATGTATTTTTGAAGTCAAGAGTTGGATGGAAACCCGTCTGGTCGGGAATATGCATGACAACAATTAAAACGGACACTGACCACGAAAGTTTAACAAATATATAAGACGTTATAAAACGTCATATATTTTTTAAACTTTCGTGGTGTGGTCGGTGTCCATTTTAATTGTTGTCACCATGTATTTTTCACCTAAATATAACGGAGTGCATTTATGTGTGATTTCTATGCAATGAAATTTCACTACTGTCGCAGAAGAGTGAGGCAATAAAGTGAAATATCATGGATGCCAGTGGTCAAATTGCTTAATTACACGTGGTCGTTTGCAAATGCAACTTCCAAATCGTGTGGCACGAGGCAAAACAAGGCCAGAAAAGCAGAGAAGCATCCCTACCATGTAAGAAAGATTGGTTGACAACTGTACTTTAATTTATGCAAGGCCAAATTTTAATGTAGTGAAATTTCTATATAATGAGGTAAACTGCCAACTGATATCAAGCTTAGCTGAACCACAACACAATGCATACATTTCCTGCGAATGGCACCTTCCATCTGGTCATCTAGAGAAGCACGGAGAGAAAACATAGCTTGTATTCAATGTCCCTAAAGTATCTTTCAGTGCATAGTTATACCACCTTGACTTTTTTGGCCTGAAATCTCAGCAAAGTTACCTTTGCAAGGCACACTGTATCCATAGCATGTGCTCACCTGCCACCCAGCTAGTTTCTAGTTTGGCGTATTCACCGAACTGCATTTAATATAAAGGTTTTATTAGCCGAGGTAATGTAAGTACCAGAAATACATGAGGAGCACCTAGATTAAAGACATAAACGACACTAACAAGTGCAGCTGACCACAAAAGGCTATTATATGGCATTTGTGAAAATGCTCAATTTATACAAAGCCTTGGCACACAGCATTGAATTCTTGCGTGACACGTGACACAGAAGACATGCTACTCATTCAGGCCTGTTTTGAGAGGTTTAGCCACTTGTTGGCACAATTTTATTTGGTCACCCATGCTTAAACTCAAAGAAGCAATGCCAACTCACCCCAGACAAAGAAAGGCAGCCTTACCATGAAGAGATCCCAGTATCCCAAGTCAACGGCCAGAAGAAAGGCCTTTTCCAGCCTGTCGAACCTGGCGAAGCGATGAGTGGCAGTGCAATGAAAAATATGATTGCATATGACAGTGCTGTAAAATCCTTACAGAGAAGCTACGTAAACTGAAGAAAAAAGCATGACACCAACTCCAAGACTGAATCCTGTGCCGGGCAGTGAGAAATGGAACTGTGGTCAGCCCAAGCAAAAAAACATTGCACACATGGAGACACCCCACTATTCAGCCCCCATGACAGACATTCTTTCCTGTAGTTTTATGTGTCTTTCCTCACTACACATGGACAACCGCAAACAAAAAAGTCAAAAGTATAAATTTAAAGCAATCTAGAACATGTTGCAATTCAATCTGAATTGCCCGTAGTTCATCAATATGCAATGTAACCCCATCAGTTAAAGAAAAGACAATTTATGATGCAAACAGTGCACCAACTAAAGTCATTAAAATAAAAAGCAAAGCATTTCAACTTAGGAGAAGACATGCACCACAAGAAAGCTGAAACATTTGCTTCTTCCTTTCAAACTTGACCTTCACTGGAGTCTCTCATAAACGTGGAAGCATTGGCTAGTTGATTATTCATATTCAGGCGGGAACAACACTAAGAATTGTGTGCCTTCACATTGTCCATTGTGGAGTCTCAAACGTGCTCTTGGGACAAAGGGAAGTGACAACAGAGTAGTGCCAACAAACAAAAGGGCATTTATTATGCCTTTTACATATAGAGGCCAGCTAGAAAAATCACAGCACTAGACAGCACTAAACAACACTAGAGTCAGTGTACTGGCGGTGCAGAAAGTGTACTGCCCATGCAAGCGCACTTACAGTGGCAGCATGGGAGAGCTGCCACCATGCAAAGAACGTACAGTGGCAGTGTGTGCAAATGTGCGTGCAAGCAGAATTCCGCGTGCAGTGCGAGGCGGCGGTGCTAATTGAGCTGAAACTTAATTTTGATCTAAAGGCTCAAAATTAAATTTGGGACTTCAGTACGTTCGTTAAAAGCTACCTTTGATGGGCCAAATTAAGCAGGCGCAGTTGAGAGAACATGTGGTCACAGCAATCTTCGGCAGTCATTACCATGCATAGATATCATGATTTAACGTGAAGGACAAGGATCGATTGAAATTCCTGCACCACGCACATAATCGGGTAATGTCACAAAGGAGATGCTTGCACAATGTAAATGAGATAACTCTGCAACACATTGCTATGAACTGCAATGTTCGACCATCTCCCTGGTGGTGAAACATGAAACCATGCCATCAAATGCAACATGTTTGAACATATCTGAGAGTAACATAAATCCACTTGTTTCAAACAGCATGCAACCTCAAACTAAAAATTAAAATTATATCACGGTGCTTTTTGGTTCAAAGCCATGCCTTATCCATGAGGTGTGTCATAGTCACCATTCACCAGCCTCCAGGTGAATCCTAACCACCTGAGGCTTCTTATCAGAAATTATAAGTTCGTGCAAGAGTGTTTTATCGTTTTGCCTATCGTAATGAAGCTGCCACACCAGGGATCGAACCTGCAATATTGTGTTTGAAGATAGATACATGATCATGTTTCATGCTCAGAGCACCTTAAAGACGCTCAAAGGTCACGAAATAAGGTCAGTACAGTGAAGTAAAAGGCATGCTTTTCTGGGAGGAAGTCATGCAGCCGTACCGAAAGAGGTTAGAAGGTCAGCCCAAGAGTTCACACTGCGGTGCTCTGTGAGTCAAGCAGGAAAGGAATTGATTCGGTGTCACAAGTTGGAGGTTTCCTAGATAAAAAAAAAATGTTTTCGAAATAGACATTTCCACATTTCTTATGCATCATACAACACTGAAGAAATGCTAAAGGCAAATGAACGATCTAGAAAAAAAGGCCCTCGCATGCCTGGAAAAAGAACTTGACAGTGGCACAGCCATAGTCTATTGCTGGTAATTTTTTAATGCTAATTAGTTTGCAACGTCACAAAATATGTTAATTAGCTTAAGGACACCATGCTAATTATGTTATGATGTCATCAAGTATAATGATTAGGCTAGGTTTTAAAGCATTCTTGCTGCAATGATGCACCCACAACACCTGAGGAGGAGCACAGTGGTTGGCAGGAAGTGACACTGAGAACGCTTGTCACTACTGAAATGTCAAATTGCTCTCCTTTGAAAAATGGAGGTAAACATTGCTGGCAAGCGTTTATTTTTTAAATCATATTACTACAGCTCGCTTAGCAACCACCTACAAAATCGTTGATGTGGTTCAGCCCAGTGCATCTCTAACCTTACGAATCTTGAGGCGAGCAGCGCAAAATTAAGACTTGACACAAAGGTAAGAAAGACAAACATGCTGCTTTTCACGCTGCTCGCCTCAAGAATGAGATGCCAACTCCCCCCGCAAACCATCCTTCTGAACTAACCTTACCAAGATGAAAGCTCGAACAGCACCTTTGTAATCTGCGAACACTTTGTGTTAGGCAAATCCTTTGTGGCTGACACGAGCGTGATACCGTAAATACTAAACATGAGAAAGGCAGACAATGTGAAAGAAAACATGACTTGTCATCCACCCCAGGTTGCCCAGCATGAGGCTATGAAGGAAGCACATATGGGGTCCTCAGAAAGAAAACAATTTTTCCCTGTCATTAAACTTATAGTAAACTCGACTTGTTCCTACCGTGCTCCAACTCAGTTCGCAGCAATGCGGAGCCTTCTAAAGATTGCAGCGAGAGAAAGGCGGCCCCAGCTGAATGTGTTAGCTAATTGCAGAGCAATCGGAGTAGCTACGTGATATCGACCAAGTACCTGTCAGATCCTGGTTGCGCTCAGAGGTTGTGAAGGTTGGAGCGCCTCCGAGCAGGAGTATGACGCTCCAAATGAACCAGGCAAATGTGTTCTGAGCGGTCTATTTTGACCAGCCAAATGTACAAGCACTCAATCTCGTAGACTTCTGCAGAACTGCCATATTCCGAGGCAGAAACAAACTGTGCGGATAAGCTTTGTTTTCTGTCGTACATGGTTTCTGTCATACATGTACGATGCTGCTGGTCCGTTCCGCCTGGTTTTTTTATGCATATGTACGGCACTGATTAAGAGGTACTACTGCTTAAGAGGTGCTGCCATCCTTATTGGGTCGGCCAAAGTAATTTGACATTGCATTTTCGCTCACCAGGGCACACAACTCGAGCTGTTTACCTAAAATGAACATAAAAATTTTTATGTCCACCGGAGGACAAAGGCCTTTCTCAGCAAACTCCGATTACCTCGGTCTTTAAGCCAGCTGACACCATCCTATACCTGAAAATTTCCCAATTTCATAACCCCAACTAATTTTCTCCCGTCCTCAACAGCGCTTCCTTTCCCTTGGCATACATTCTGTAACTCTAATGGTGCACTGGTTATCTGCCTACTCATTGCATGGCCTGCCCAGCTCCATACTGCATACGCCCATTTGCTCTCTGATTCACACCGCTCTGCTCATGTTTCTTAACGTTAGGCCTAACATTTTTTGTTCCATCGCTTGTTGCGCAGTCCCTAGCTTATTCTCGAGCTTCTTTGTTACCCTCCAAGTTTCTGCCCCATATGTTAGTACCGGTAGAATGCAATGATTTTACAGTTTTCAAGGACATTGGTAAGCTGCTAATCATGAGTGCATATGGTAATGCCTACCATATGCGCTCCCGCCCATTTTTATTTCTCTAAACTTTCTTCGCATGATTGGAGTTCCCCGTAATTGCCCCACATAATTGGCTTTCCCTCGCCATATTGCAAAGCAAAACAAAATTTTGCCCACTACCACTATTGCAAAACATGCAGTACGGAAGCAAGATGCGCTAACCACTGAGCTACTGCACAAACATTCCAGGTTTGGCAACTTGTGCACGGTTCTGTGAGTCACGCAGAGCTTGAGAGTCGTAACGTCTGTGTACATATTTCGGAGGTCGCACCAGGCAACACTGTTGCAGACGAGGGCCACATTGTACGCATCACAATTAATAGAGTCGTTTTTAGGAATACGGCGATGCCAGCAGTAAGGACCCACTGCTATCACAGCGGGTCCGGAGGCAGAGGTATCACTGAAGCCTGCTGATTTGAAAGCTGAACTTTTTTGCCTGTTTACCAAACTTTGCAGCTGGTTGGTGGCTGCTATCTTGGCGAGTATGCAACAACTTGGAACACCGAGTGAGTGCAACTTGGCAAGTGGCACTGCATACTTTAACATTTTTTGGCCAAACACCCAGAATGGGTACATGTGTGCCACTAGATAGGTGCTCAAATAGACAAGCATAACAAGAGGCAAGAGGCGAAGAACTTGGCAATAAAAGCAGCTGAGTATAAAGAAACAAGTGAAAGGAACAAAATGGACCCAAAGTGTGCATTGATCAAGAATTGATCTACACAGAAGTGAAAAAGAAGGAGAAGTGAAGTGAAAACATTTTAGTAAACATCAAAGAAAGCTTCGCTTATCACCGATTCACACATTTAAGTGGGATCCACATTTTTTTTCTTTTGATTGTTTGGCCATGTTACCATCAAACGCAATTCAAGTTCACCAACTTGCTCAGCTTTCGACGTTGCTGACAATAACGCTGTCTGCACGATGCCACGGCATACACAAGTGGCCGGCAGCGTCACTCCGCGTGTCGTACCTCAGGAGGTGATGAAAAAACCGCCTCGCCAGGTGGCTGATGCGAGCGCCGTATTCAGCAACCACCGAATCTGGTATTGGCTGAGCGGGACCGTAGAAGCTTCCCAGTGCTGTTTCCAGTTGAACTGCGAAGGTGAGGCTTCAAGTTACTCGTGACTATGACAAACTGCTGGTCAGCAGGCGAAACATTTATCCCAGCATTTTGCATCTCGTCACAACTGTCTCGCACGTTGCTGCAGTCACATGCTTCCTTCATTTTCATATGAATGGGAAAATGTGCAGAACCACATCACGGTTCGCGGGGCGCTACTGCATGTTCCAAAAGCATCAAGTTAAGAGGAAGCTTTAACTGGGCCCCAAGTCAAATTAAACCTACTCAAATTAATGTAAAACGCAGAAATGTATTTACAACGTCACCCTACAGACCTTCACGTTTGGAATCCAGGGGCTGTCGAAGCAGGTAGTTGACTATCTTGCTGAGACACATGTAAGACAGCTCTGGAACACGACCCCAGTCCAGGCTCAACAGAAGGTGAACGGCCTGCGACACCGACAAAGCAGTGACCACAATGGCAGAACAAATGCTGCAAGTTGGTAACGAAAGAAATTTCTAACCCTTAATTAACCTAGCACGTAACGCCTCAATGCACATGTACGATAATAAAATTCTTGAAATTGCTTACCAACTATAGTACAATAGTATGTAGTATGTATAAAAGAATGCATAAGCACGACACCTTGGCCGAGACAGGCTTGGGAGACTCACATGAATGACTCAGGACCTATGCGTGATCGACACTACGCTTATAGAAACAAAATGGAACAAGGTTCTGCGAGACAAATGCAGTTGTACAGTCATATGAAACATCGTAGAAATGAGGAGGTGCAGAATGGTAATTGACATTACGCAATAAAAACGATTGTAAGGGGTCCAAGCAAACACCTTCCAATTAATAGCTTTTGCATTAAGATGCAACAAAACTGCTACCTTTCTGCATGATGCCAATTACCAACGAACCACTTGTCAGTAGCCAATGGCAGTCAGTACCTCATCTATCTGCAGGTGCTTCAAGTACTGCGACACAAGCTCGAGCGGTCCCAGCTGCCCTCTGGTGAGCAAGCCAAGTGGCAACTTGAGAATGGCCAGTGGACCACTGCACCAAGAGAGAGAGAGAAAAAATAAAGAAAACAGCTCAAGATTGTTAGAAAATTTATTAGCCGTAACAATCTATGACACGCCAGGTTTGACACAGGCCACTGTGAAACAATAGCGCCACAGTGCAGGGTGTTTCAGTTATACATCTTCATCAGCAAGGCTTCGCCTTTTGCCACATTGTTTTCAAAAAAGCTCAAAATGTTGCCACAAATTTATTCTGCGGCCATAAGACGAGCACTGAAATGCTGAAATTATTTTCTTTATTTTTACTACAACAAAGAATTCCGCGATGGTTTGGGGAATCGAACCAGGGCTCCTTCGGCTTCAAGACATGGGCTCTATCCACTGCTCCATGCCTGTTTTCTGGCACTGTGGTGAACCATTGAAAGCTATGGAGTAGGCTGAATGCCTACATCCCTGGATGAGAAGATTCTTTGGGCTGTGCAAAACGAGAATGGGCAGCAGAAAGAAAAAACGCTTTGGCACGGTGGGTGTGAGACCGAAGACGAGTTATAAAGAAAAGGCTTCACACTCACTTTCACTGCGTCATAGAAGAAGAGGCGCTCGCCAACGGACCGAAGGATAGAAAGCTGCAGCCGGTGCTATCGCATCGACTGATAAAGGCCAAAAGGCAGGAGCCAAAATAGAAGCAGCTTGGGATCGAATGCAAGCACTCATAGTCAATTTCGAAAGAAACAGGTAAATAACTTTGGTAACGGCAAACATTTGTTAATATAAGTAGTGTGATCGCAGGCATTAAGGAGATAACTAGTGGTTATAAACGACACGTCTCAAAAGAAATGAAGAAAATTTTCAATCCTGTTAAAGCTCTCACAGATAACTTTTACTACTGTGAGAAGTTAAAAAAGTACACAAGCATTTTTGCATTCCGCTCCCATCAAGAACGCGGCTGCAGCTGCCGGGATTTGAACCCGCAACCATCATGTGAATGAGCCAACAAACAGTGGCTCACTTGTTTGAGTCTCGACCATTTCCAACTAACCAATGAAGGCGCAAGTGAGAGCACGCAAATTAGTCAAAACCCTCGCACAGGACTTACCCATCAAACAGCAAGGCAGCGCAGCTGAAAACTGCAGCAGTAGGGCAGCGCAAAACAGCGTCACCATTGGACTGCCACATCAGCCGATGCAAGGAACCACTGTTGCTGGAAAAGGAAATGGGAGGAGTCATGTGAGCAAGGCGTTTGTCATAAAATAAATATACCAATATATAACAGCAAAATGGCGAGGTGGTCTACGAGAATCTTTAACTAATCTTCAATAAAATTTCAGTTGTGAGTGAAGCACTGTACTGACGAATTTTTCTTTTCTTACCATCTTTGTGAGTGTCAGCGGACACATTTCAAAAATATCCATTCCTATGAAATGAACTAAACTCAATGCCACTGCGGATACCCCGGTATGTTCAAGAAACCCACACTTTCATGAAAAAACAAGCAGCTCCGACAAGAGGTGAGAATCAGCATCATCATGTTTTACTTACTTCGAATGAGCTTTTAACTCACAGCTTCTTCATTTGTCTTCAACGAGAATATGTGCAAGCTATGTGGGGTCTTCACAATCTAGCTATATAGGCAGGTTAGAATTACCTCTATGATTTATCACCTCAAGATGTTCGTGAAACTGCAGTGCTGTGAATCTTAAAGAGGCCCCATGAGACAGTCCTTGAGCGTGGTAAATAAATCTGCTTAATTTGCTAGACAATGCTGGCCATGAAGACCAGCACAACACGTTCATTCCTGTGTAGTCAATGCAACAGGAAGCCTGCAATGTTGCTTAAAGGATATCCCCTGCCTTTTCCTTTAGCTACTCAAAACCTCTGCCACTTTTCAGGGCTATTGTGACACACTGATAAACACACTGGCTATTGGCCATATTAATGCCATAATGTTAAGGGCCCCATGTCGCAGAAAATCCGGCGTCGGTGTCGGCGTAAGTCCATGGCGGAGAAATTCATCCCGAACCACGCAGGCGCTCCTCATGGCGCAGAGGCGTTAGTGAACTAACTGAATTTCCCAAAGTAGAATACCTCAGAAAAATCCTAAAGTACGACTTAGCCACGCCTATAGGCACGGCAGTGTCGGAGTGTAACTTGAATATACGAGAAAACATAATTCTGTTACGAGGAAACTCAAACACGAACCCCTTTTCCAGCATTTCAGCCATTCATACAGCGGCGCGCCCAGGTAGGTTACTTGCTGAAACACCATCCAGATGGCGCTCGCCTTCCTCGGCAGCGGCGCGCAGAGGCGAAGGTGGAGAAAGAAGAAAGCTGCAGTTGCCGGGAAGCCTGACAAGCATTCAGGGATCTTTGAATGCTATCCCGTTCCCCTCTTAAAGGCGAAGCTTAAGCGTCTTCCAAATTTTTTAGTCAGACGTCACAACCAAGCAGTGCTATAACTGCTCAATCCAATTTCGCTGAATAAAGTACACAAATATGCATCATATCAAAATGTACAATGCAGGACTCCTGGTAGCACTTCAAACCTTGACTGATGGTCATCTGCTCAAATTGCACTGACCTCTTTTGCCGAAGGCAACACTGTCCTACTAGGATATGGAAATTCAGGCTTCCTGGTTGATATTCATGTCATAGTTTTTGAATCACAGCTGTCTTTCCTACCATCCTGTCTTGATATTTGCAGCTCAAAAATTTCAAGCTGTTCTAGCTAATGTCTCCCTCTTCATGCATCCTCTTTTCATGTTCGCTAGCAATTAAATACAGCAACTGTGGCACTGCAAATAAATTTTGACTACTTTTTTTTCTTTCAGAAATGTGAGGCAGCTGCTCGTCATACAATGTGCAAAAAGTTATAAAACTAAACTGGTTATTTTCACAATGTATACACTTGAAATCAGTACACAAAATATACCCTGATGTTCGTATACTATTTATTAGCCTACCATGATGTTTCGATCACGAGAGACGCTCTAATGGTATTGTGAGGCAAGCATTAATTGCTGCATCATATATGTTACAGCATGCAGTTATGGGTTGCTTTGTGGAGAAGAGCAGAGATTTGTTTCCTCATGAAAGAACAAATCTGGTGGCAAAATATAACGTTTTTCCAAGCTAAACCGTTTATTAGCAACGTTACAGTGATAAATTGGCCAGGAAATTAAAATACTAGCAGTGTTTAGGATAAAATTAGTGTGGGGCCTGCCATACTTCAAGAGCTAATAACAACAGTAGCAACAACAAATAATTCTCAGAGGAAGAAGGTTTTCCTTTGGCTTGCATCAAGCTCCTAATGACTACCCAAAGCAAAAACTGACATTAAGACAAGGTCTATAAATGATCCTGCCTAGATATAGAAGCTATCTATTAGTCAGTCAAGGATGACATCAAATTTTAAAGAAACTTGTACTAGCTACAGCTGTGAAAAATACACTCCAATTTTTCAAAGCAATGTTTCAAGCTTTTCAACGGTTCTAATATTTTTTGGAAGTGTTCTGCAATTCATCCATCTTTTCATATGGCTGTAAAATATCCCTGTAACTGCATGGTATATCATATATGACATGCAACAACTTTGGCTCATGAAATTGCAAGCAAGCATTCCTTAAGAAAAGTGAGGTTTATTTAAGCGTATTTGGCCTAAACAAAGACTTGTCCAGTTTTTTGTACAAGAAAAAAAAAATACATACAGTAAGAGACTAATAAAAGGCAATGCAGCACTAGGCTGGCTACAAGGTCAAAGTTGTTTAGAACATACCTTAGGTAGGAGCCTATGTTCAAAGTTGGTGCAGCACTCGAGGACTCGTCGTTAAGCCTCAGCTGTATTGTGGACAGAGCTGTGTCGAAGCACTGCATTGGAGACAAACTATCAGTTCTGTCTTGTGCAGCAATATCTATCAGTGTTTTCTTTTTTACTTCCAAGTTCTTTCTGTTTTATAGCTAACACACGTCTTGAAAAAAATAGGCGACATCTTTCTCTAGAAAGCAAAAGCCAGCAACAAGGTGCAGTTCAGAGGAAGTTCAGAGGTGCCTCAGGAGTTCCTAGCTAAATACATGGAAACAGAGAAATTGCTTTGCATGGCATGCTTTGCAACGAATTTGATAAAGTTCACAGCACTTTAAAAAATTTCGAATCATATGGGAGATGATTGGCGATTTAGGCTGTCAACTTCTCTTAAAAATTTGCTGAAAGTCACACATGTATAAATGCTGAAAGATCAAGTTTACAACTCTGTCACTTTGAAATTAGAAACGATATCACAGTTCTGTAAACAGAACATATTGGGACATCAGAAGCAGACAAGTATGTTGTACACTGCTTTGAATTATAGCGGTAACTTGCTGAAAACATGCTCAAACACGTGTTTGTGTTTACTCAACGTGAGTGCAAAGTGAAACCGAACGCTTCATTCAGGTATTTTATAGAGAAAATGCAATGTCTTGTAAACAAAACATATACATGTAACATAATGATTAATTACATGTGTTTGTGGTGGTTACTCAGGTGTTTTGGCGCTGAATTAGGAGCACACCTTTCCATGCCATTTGTTTGGGGTACCCGACCTCCCCTCGGAGGCACAGATGCGACCATCTACGCAATTGCCAGGCGGCGCAACGCATGCGCAACATGAGGCCCATCTCCTCCGGTGCCCTCTCTCCCATCTCATCGCTGCTCTCCGCATTGCAGCCCCCTCGGCCTCTCCACCAGAGGCCAACGACCCGCATGTGTTGGCCGGCTTCCCCCCTCTACCTTCCACGGCTGCGGGTGAAGTAGTGTGAGCCATCGCTCCTAGATGGCACCATCATCTCGCAGCCAAATGTGAGCTATTCGGCGAGAACGCACGAGCAGCAGCAGCAGCAGGCGGCATCCACGGTCAGCAAGAGAGGTTCGCAAAAAAAGCTTCTCTTTGAATGTACTGGAACGCGTCACAGTGCCCTAACTAATTTAATATAACAGCTTTCCTACTGGCAGTTTCGGTTTTATATCCCAGGAGGTGACTGCGTGATGTCACGACATGGAAAGTGCTCACGCGGGAGGAGGAGGAGATTGTGACGTTTTGGCACTCACTCCAGCAAACTCGGTCGCCTCCTATGCAGCTACTTGTTGGGAGGTCCAATGTACTACCACTGCTAGCAGGTGACCGAATTGGCTATTAGTTGAATGCGAGTAGTTGTCATGCGTGCACCCAATGACCATTTCATAGCACCAAGGGAGAATTAAATTGCATGTGGTGAATAATGAGACCAGAGGAAAGTTTTACCTGAAGCTGACCTTCTTCAGAGGCGAAGAACACAACAGAGCCACTCGGGTGCCAGGTGACTTTTGTTCCAACCTAGAAGAAACACCAGTCTCTCATCAAGCACAAAGTTCTATGACAACTGGCTTTCCTAGCTGGCCACTCGAGTCACTGTGGCCATGTTAGTTGTCCTCCCAGTTATTTGGGCATTGGGGTTGAACTGAAATGGCTAAAATTGCCTGTCTCTAAAAAAAAAAAAATGCAGTCGTTATTTAAAACATTACAAGACTATTGCATGGTCATTCGGTGGAGGCCAGTGTAAGGTCCTCCGGTTCCTTAAATGTGCTCCTCCGACTCTAAGTTAGGGTAAGCGAGCCAGAATGTCAATCGACGCAAAGCCAGCAAATACCCACCATGGCATGCCTTGGCTACGTTCCAACCCAACTATCACTACTATTACATTTCATCACCCATGCAATATGTCATTACGCGTACAGAGAAAACATTCACGCAACTTTTACATGAGATGTTACCAACACTGGCACATATATGCAGTGTAGACACAGATATAACATAACGCTCACTATCGTACATGTCAGTTCAATATCACTCACTGAATAAAATAGTTTTCCATGTGTCTATACGACTTGCAAAATACTGCTACGTGGTTTAGTGCTTAAACGAACACTAAATTGAAAAATTATTTTTCTGTATTAGTACATTATCCTTCAACAAGAGCAAAAAGCCCACTATTACTACGAGAGACTTGGTGAGACAGGAAAGATGCAAAAATGAAAAACTGGTGGCAATGTCACCTGGAAGTTTCCATACCACCTCATCATGATGTCATGAATTTTGATAGTGCTTCCTCAGGCCTACATAAATTTTATTAGTAAATATGGACTATTGTTGTATTCTAAAAGAGCCAAAAGTTGAACCTTGGCAAGTTTCAATAATTTTTACTAGGCCACAATGGCCCAAATACAAAAAAAATTACTTTGAAATCTGTGCCGTTGCACTGACGTACTGGCAGTGGAGTTTCGATGTGAACTTCAAAAAACGAAACCTCGACATTTATTTCTTCTTTCAATAATTAACTTATTACCAAGAAATTGACAAAAGTAGAGCTTTCATACAATTATTTTTCTGATCTAAACTGGTTCAGTGCTTCTCTTTAGTGTCCTTTAAGGCCAGGTGGCAGTATTTGTAATTAATAACAAGCAAATCTGAGCACTTGTGTAAGACATAGTGTTAATTAGTAACTTGGCCAGTCTGGCATTCTATTTTGCTTGTTTTCTAAGAGCATCAGAATGTGGATCATTCGTAATACTACAACCCAACAAAACAGCGAGCGTGACAAGAACCTAAGTTTAAAAGATTATGGCTCACAAAAGAAGTCGTCGTGAAGTGCGTAGTCTGGCGTACGGCATCGTAGAGGACCTGGGAAAGAAACAATAAAAAGACAGGCCGACAAATGAGGGTGCTTTCTTGATTACAGCCAGTACCGCTGCAAGTCAGCAAAGCTCAGTTTCCTGAAAGTTTTCACAGGAGCCAAAACAAGCACAGCGCAACTACAAGAAAGCAAGGACTAATATAATGCCTGTGAAAAATGTTGCAATGTTTTCTTTTCTTGCATTTGTTCTATAAGTACATCAGGGAATCGTGAATTCTTCAGGAGGAAGTTTTACCTATGGAAGCTCCTATCTAAAATACATGGGAGTGAAAATTATTTTCCTTAGTATTCACTGCACGAAAATTTGATAAAGTGTCCTTTTTTTTTATTTAAAAGAAAAAGCTAAAATCTACTCATTGTTGACAGCTGAAATTTTATTTATGCCACCAATTTGTTTTCACGAAGAATGATGAAAATCAGATACACACACATCAAAAGAAAAAAAAAAAAAAGAAATAAATACCATCAAGCTTACAACTCTGTAACTTAAAAATAGAAACCATATCACAATTCTGTAGACACCACCTACTGAGACATTTAAAGTGGATAAAATTGGTGCAAGTAGTATACACTGCTATGAAATATAAAACTAATTCATAAGTAGAACGTTTTGCAAATATTGTAAAAAATTTACTGCAACTTTCTCCTGAATGAAAGAAGTCTGAATAATCACTCCTGTAGTACACTTCGGGACAGTTTGGTATTCACTGCACGTTAAAGAATTCCAGGCGGTCAAAATTAGTTCATAGCCCCCCACTACGGCATGCCTCGTAATTAGATCATAGTTTTGGCATGTAAAACCACAGAATTAAATTTTTGCTAAAAGGCAGATCACAGCCACACAACTGATAATGGTTGCCGATACACAAGAGAGGATTATCATTCCGATTTCCTTAATGCTCCAAAATTCACATCCCCAAATTCCCATGGTATACTCTCGTTTTCTTTGCTTACAATTGGGCGTTATTAAATTTGCCAGTAGCAAGAAAGAAGCAATCCGCACGTTTTTGAAATGGGATGCTACAGAAGGGACAGAAAGCATCAAGGCAGTAACCATTATTATCGCATTTCATGAAGATCTTACCAAGGACGCATCGTCACAAAGCAGCACAAGCTTGTCTTCTGCGTTGTTCCACTGGGAAGTGACTACACGGCCTACGAAAAAAAAAAAAGAGGGAAAGTAAGCACGAATGCTCCGTCAACAGGCCATGAGAAGAAAACACATTTTTTTCAGCTTACCTTGTAAAGAGATGGATATCATAGAAACTCTCTCAAACTGCAAAGAGAGATTATCAATAAACAAAGAGAAATAATTAATGAGTTTAGGACATATGAAAGCAAGAATAAACACACAAAGAACCACGCACACATGGCACTTTGTGTGTGTGTGTACTTGCTTTCGTATGTCCCATCGAGGGCCAAAATACCATGTTTAGTAAATCCCCCCAACATACATAAGAAGTTCTATTAAGCTATAATGAATGTGTTTGTTCCTATGCTAGCAGTAAAAATCAATTAGAAAAAAAGACGCCCAGTCCCAGCTAAAAAATTCATTAATTTGGGTGTGATTGGAAGTCAGTTTAACAAGTTGTTTACTGTGACACTGTCCCACTGTCACAGGTGTGGCAATGAAACTAGCACAAATTACAATGTCTGTCAAAACCAAAGTATCAGCACCATTTAGTGGGCTTAATTAACTAACTTAAAAGTTCCAAAAAGTACAAAGAGGGTAGCAATACAGACCGATTGTGTACAAGCCACAGTTATCCGTACCATAAATTCCAGCAGCTTACGATGACAGAAAAATCGAATTAGACTGCACCATGTTCTTTACACATTACAGTACAGTGACTAGTTACTTGCTAGATCGATCGTCAGCCCAATTAAGGCTGAATGAAGGCCTCCCCAGTCCTCTGCCAGTCCATTACATTGCCTGCGATGCCTATGCCTGTCTCTCATCATGCTACCTCATACTACCCTGATCTGTCAGTGAAAAAGAAAAAAAGAAACTGTTCAACGCTTCAATATAAATGGCTGGATTTTTCACTTTGTATACGGTTTTACTTTGCCCATATGCAGTGAACCTTCACTATAGCAAAATTTCTTTATCCGAAATATTGGTTATGTCTTTGCGTTTCGTAATGAGGTTACACACGCGTTCGGCTGCGACGGAGAAAACGAAGTCACTGACGATATGCCTGCAGTCCACCGTTGTCGCACTGCCACTTGCGATTAAATTAAATTGCTTCAAAATTAAACCTGTGAATGGCTCATACCCCCTTAAGCAATGGCTCATACTCCCGTAAACGCGGCCTCCCCATCACGACGACAGAAGTGAAATTATACATGGGAATGATATGATGATGATGATGATGCACCTCCGTTATGGCTCGCACCCACTAAGGGGGATAGGCCAAGAATCGGGCGGCAGTGGGAATGCTAAAGAAAATTCATATTTTAAAACAAGAAAACAAGAAATGCCAAGTAAAAGACAAAAAAGACAGATGTCGCACTAACCAGATTAGCACGCGAGCGAGCAGTCAGACTGACTTTAAAAGGTGAAAGTGAAGAATTGTTGCAATCAGAGGGAGGTAATATTAACAAAACAATTTGGAGAAATCAATTTAGGTTATATGAATGCATCTGATGTGTAGAATACAAATACAATAATTAGCAGGGTAATCGTTTTGTTTCAGTTAAGAAATTAAATACTGCGCAACACACGTCTCTGTGACTATAGCCTAGTGCTGAAGCCCCCAATGATAACAATACTGGTATGTTTAAACCTAATCCAATTTTGTAAAGTGGAGCTTCCAGTAATAACTTTCTGTGGCGTGAATATCGTCAGCATGATAAAAAGTAATGTTCTATTGATTCAATTTCCTTACAGTTGTGACATAGAGGGGACATCGTGAGACCAGCTCTATGTAAATAAAAATTCAATTGCGGGATGCGACAGCGTAGTCTGGTGTAAGTAACTTCCAACTGCCGAGAAGAGCACCACTGTTTATTCCAGCAAAAACCTAGATGCTGAAAGTCTGTAGATGGTTTCAGCGGTAAGTTGCCTAAATCATTTTGCAAACAAAATTTTCTGTATTTCGATGCAGTGACGTAAGAAGTATCCGGTAAAACAGGGATCAAAGGCCCACTTAGAGACGTTCTTGCTAATAAATCTGCCATTTCGTTTAGATATAAACCGCGGTGTCCAGGAACCCACAGCAAGTTAATTTTTTGTAAACTTTTAGGGACTAAATTGTGAAACAAGCTAAGGAGAGCTGCATTCGTTTCCGTGGAAAGCGACACACATACCGATAGAGAATCTGTAACTACGACAGCTGTTGATTGATTTGCAGGAAGTTTACGTAGCGCTAGGACAATGGCCAATAATTCTGCTATGAAAATAGGTGTGTAATCTGGAAGGCGAATAGAGAAGGACCAATTAAGAGAAGGAGAGAAAATGCCTACGCCAGCCTTCTCTTCGGACTGTGAAGCATCAGTGGCTATGACATTGTTTGTTTCCAGGTGAGAGCGGTAATCTTGTAACTGATCATTTAAATATTGGTATGAAATTAGTTTAGCATTTGAGGGGAAAATATCGTCAAATTCTATCTGGAGGCTTATTTTTGATTGACTTGTTGGTTGAATGCGTTGAATTCGTACATTCAATGGTGATAGCAGTGCCTGTACGAATACGATCTGAGGGGTGTGTAATCGCGACCGATGACTATTAAAGAATAAACTTGGTTCGTTAATAAAAATATACATAGGTCTTCTTTGAGGAGATTCGTAAATTCTTAAATACGTTTGGACTGTAAGCATCCTCAATCTGCTTTTTAAGCTTGGCATTCGTGCTTCCATATACAGCACGGTGTTGGCAACAAACTTAGGGAGTCCAAGGCACAATCGCAGAGCTTCCCTTTCTAATATTATCAGAGGTTGAATTTTATAAGCTGGGCTACCAGAAAACAAGACACTTCCAAATTCCATGATCGGTCGGACATACATTTTATATATCATAATTAATGTATGCCTTCGCAGCCCATATCGTTGATGACTGATCTTACGTAGCCATCCCACGGCACGAGTTGCCTTAGACGCAACTCTTTCAATGTGGCTTCTCCAGTTTAGTGACCCATCATACGTGATTCCCAGGTATTTAAGGCAATTCACTTGGGGAATGAACTCTTGACGATACACCAATGAAATATTAATGGGAACATCTAAAGGAAAGACAAGAAGTGCACTTTTTCTAACGTTCAGAGACATATGTATATTAGCAATCCAGGTTTCAAGCATGCATAAGTAATTTTGTAACGATTGATACAGTGCATTTAGATCATCATTGGACGCGAAAAAAGCGATGTCATCGGCATAAACGTATACATGAATGTCATGGAGCGAAGGGATGGAGCTTAAAAATATATTAAATAAAACAGGAGATAACACTGATCCTTGTGGTACTCCGTGTTTCTGTCTATACCTTGACGATGAACATCCGCTTTGAAAACAATAAAATTCTCTTTCCCTTAAAAATTCTGCAATCCACGCCGTGATGTATTTCGGAAACCTGTACATCTCTAGCTGCTTTATCAAAAGTCCATGTTCCACTGAATCATAAGCTTTAGCTAGATCTAAAGTCACCAATGCTGAATATTCTCGCCTACGACGTGCAAGTAGTACTTGACTCTCTAGATCTATGTGCGCACACCATATCGAGCACCCTGATATAAAGCCAATTTGACTGGGGCTAAGTATTGAGTTTTCAGCTATGTATGTCGTCATTCGGCTATTCAAAATTCTTTCTATTAGTTTAACCAAGTTGGATGTGAGAGAAATTGGTCTAATATTATCTAAATAATATCCACCTCCATGTTTTTTGAGTATCGGAATTACCTTAGCAATTTTCCATTCTGAGGGTATCCAGGCATTTTTTAAAGAATAATTTACCATATTCAAAATTTCGTGCGGAGACAATTCATACAGAATTTTTATCACAGCTGTGGTAACTCCATCTGGTCCTGGTGCTGAAGAAGGCAGAGAGCGAACAACAGCCGCCAATTCTTGAAACGTAACTTCCTTAAATTCTTCTAGCGGTAGTGATTTCAATTGGTATGGTGGAACTATTGAAGAAAACCTATCTTCTAGGCCCTTTCCAATATTTTCCAATAATTCGGACAATTCGCGTGGCGAGAATGGGAATGAGCGGCAACAGAGCCAGCTGTGGAAGAAGAAGACGACGAACGCGAGAGCAGGGGCTCGTTTGCGCGGTTGCACCAAGGGGCGCCACCGAGCCAGCTGTGGAAGGCAACGATGCTCGATCCATTGCTGATGATGATAGTTTCTGCATACAGGCGACGGATGGATGAATCGGCTAGCTATATAAAGCTTGACTGTAAAATACCGGGTGACCAAAGACGTAGACATGAGTAGCCACGTTGGTGGCGCCGTCTTGTCTCGGAGAGTTTAACCAGAAAGGACACACAGTTACTATTGGAGTAACCAACTATGCTCTACTTAGTTGCTGGTGTAAATCCTCGACAACGATTCAGTCACTATTTTGCCATTATTTTTTCTATTTTGCCTCGATGAAAGCACCCAGGTAACTTATAACTGTTCCACTCATTGTGTTTAGACAAAGCATCATAAGTTGCCACTACCAGAGTTGTTACTGCCATCCATACCTTTGGTGTCCCGGTGTTCTGTAAAAGGTAATACGCGTAGGGAAGCGCTAAACACACACAGTATAATGGGGCAATGTTTCAAAAGTAGAATTCTATCCCGACTGTTCATTGCTGCATTGAAGCAAACGAGCACCCTCAGCACAAAAGTCCGCAAGGCAACTTGCCCGACTACATTTGTTGCATCTGCGATCAGCGAACTGGCGAATCACTGATGGCTCACCTTTCCTCTGCCAAGCTCGTAGACGCAGACATCGACGGCAACACTGCCTCCACGGGAAGCGTCCTCTTCAACAATCAGGAGTTTGTTCGACTGATACTGACTGGTTTGCAAAGACAGAAAGACACGAAACCTGTGCTCAGCTTACAGCCGTTAAAATTCTGCAGGATTCGAGCTTCCTGGCGGTGCTCATGAGGCAACAGTGAAAACGAGAGGCTCACCTGAATGACACCAAAACTGGGACCTTGTCGATTCTTCCGTAAGTCAGTAACTCAATGTTGGGCCTGCAAGTGATGAAATCCACTGAGCCGTAGTTGTTGAAATACTCCAAGTTCCCTTTAAAGAACTGCGCCTGACTATGCAATTACTTACGACAGTATACCGAGTCACCTTGACAGAGATACACTTATCAACATTTAAAAAAATTTAGTGCCGATAAGTTTTAACTGTAACATCAGTGCATTTTTGCCACGGATTTTGAGGGCATATTTCTAGAAAATGGTGCTAAGCACAGAATTTCTACAAAATAGATATCACTTGAATGTTTGGGCCGCAATTGTGACATGTACTCTAAAGTGAGTAATTACGCAGTCAAGTAGTAAAATATTATTAATTAGCTAACCTCCTCTGCAATTTGTCTTGTAAGTAGCGTCCGCCTCTTTGAAGTAATGCAGCTGATGTGACAGCACTGTGATATTTACAACAGTAGATCCATAATAAGTATGTTTACATTAAAATAACCCAGTATTGTTTGTTGCCCACAATATGTGACATTTCATTAAAAGGCTATGAGCAGATTTTCACGACCCGCCACACTAGCTTGGTGACCATGGCATTGTGCCACTGAGCTTGAGGTTGCAGGCTCGAATGCGGGTGCAGGAGCCACGCCTCATAATTAGATCAGGGTTTTAAACATTAAACCCCAGAAGTTGGTTAGTTTAGTTGATTGTCACTATGTATTGTGCAAGAATCAGGAGAAAAGAGCAGCTGTGAACTGGTGGCCCATACAAAAAAAAAAAAGAAATAGAAAAACTTCAGAAGGATTCAAAAATTCCTTCAAGACTTAACTTCCTGCAAGGCATTTATTGTGTTTTATCAACTTAAAACAAATTGACATCGTTCTTTACAGATTGTCGGAAACCGAAACACAGTTTAATGAGATGGTACTGATTGCACCGTACTGCCAAACAAGTTCTCACCCATTCAGAGCATAGACAACCATGTTTGACCTTTCACGATTGGACGTCGATGGCATCCAGGGCCACACTTCTCCATCGCCCACCGACCACCAGTTTAACACCTGCACATGGCGAAGCACAAGGTCATCACACAGCATGCATAATTTAACCATTTAAGGACAATAAAAACTTCAATAGAAAAAAACTTGCAAAAAAGACCTTTTTTTTTTTTCACATGCAATCCATTCTGTTGATCATATAACAAGACCAAGCAATAAGTTTGTGTCATAAAGGCAAAGTTGCTGAAAAAAAAATATTTTTTTGTTTTTTACACGGTAATGAAGGCGGGCTTCACAGCACACAAGTGAATTTCAAGAAATGATTTGGCTTCCCTTACTTAAACGTTTCAACACCAACTCATTGCATCAGAAAAACGGCCTCACTCAAAGAAGCCGAGTTCCCCGAATCACCACAATTTCTTTTCTTTTCAACATGAATTGAAATGTTTACTCATCTCAGCACTTGTAAAAGAGAGCTGGCAACTTAAAAAAATAATACACTATGTTTGCAACATCACTTTTCAACAGGCTCCTTCTGCCATTTGGTGTTGTTTACAAGCACAGAGGACGATCTTAAGTCACATTGAGGGCTCCAGGAAAAATAAAACAGTGCAAGACGAGTTGGGCTTCTCATTTGCCCCTTTTGCAAATACGCTCTTGATGAGCCGAGCTCATCTTCTGTACAAAAGGGGCTAAAGGATAAAGCTTTTCAATAAAACACCAGTTCGAAACAGGAATAAATCCTTGAACACCTTATCAAGGTAGTGTTATATTAAACCTGCTTATTGAATGGGACAGCAAAAAGACAACTAAATCTGATAAGACTGGCAAAGTATTTGACAACTCTATTTCCATCCATTTGGCTGGAAAAGGAAGAGTTGAGAAAAGGAATGCCAAGATTTTGAATTTCACGCTGGGACCACAGTGCCCGTATGCCAGTATTGCAACATCAATTTCAATTTCTTCTATTGTATTATAGCCATTTTGGTGCAAGAAAAGGCACAGAAGCTTGCTAGGTTAGTCTTTGCTTCCTTCAGAATGAAATGTAGCCTTTCTTTGCAGATCAAAAATGAAATCTTGAGTAATTTCTTTCTTTCGTCTCCTTTCTTTTTTTTTTTTCCTTCTTTTTGCAGTTACACAGTTTTTTGACTCCCTGCAATCTGCCTGCCTTGACATCTTGGCACCCGGAGCAGGTGCAGTACAAATTTTGTTTGCAGTATAAAGCTGCATGTATGATAAGTGGTATGTTGCAAGCAGATTTTTAAATGCTGGCTTCAAAATTTAATTATTTGAACTCTATTTCTTGCCCCTTGGTTCCCAAATGGCAAGAAGTGAAGTTCAATGTATTATAATGTATAAGTAATGTTTACACAATTGCATTCTTCACCTTTCGGGCTATTGACTCATGCATTAAAATGAAAATTTCATTTCGCCATTTTCTCACGATAGAGGCATGAAAAAATTATATGCGATTTTTAATTATTTCCGGAAATAATGGGCCTGCACAAAGAACTAAATAATATTTGAAATCAGCATGAAAAACTTAACATGTATGTATGCACAGTGAGATTTACCATGAACGTTAAGAACTGATTCACACCGGTGACTCGCAGAGGTCGCACAACCACATCAGTCACAAAGAGACGCTGGTCGCAACTGGTCGAAAAGCGACTGTTTTGGGTCAGTCACTTGCTGCTTGGTTTTGTAGTCGCGCGACTGCAGTCCCAAACCTACTGAACCAACCAACCAATGGTGCAGGAGCAGGACGTCTGCACATGCTCGCACTTATTTTACATGGCCATGGTGGTGCAAGCAGACATGAACAGCATCCATCACGTGACATTCTGGTGTGACGATGAGCAGGTAGCGCTTGCCAGTATGAACATTGGTCCCCGTGAGTTGCTCTTTGAGATGCACTCTATGACATTTCATTGCAAAAGGAAACTTGAAGCTTGGCTGGTTGCTTTTTGATTCTACGAGTACAGCCAGCAGACTACTATAAACAGAGACAAGGAAGCACAAAGTGGACAAGGGTGATGCTGAACCAACAACTGAATTTCCTGCAACAAGACGGCAAGTTGGGCCAGTTGGTTGGGATTCATCTTAAGTATCGTAACAGCGCAAACAATACAGGGACAAAAGGAAGGAAAGACGACAACACACAGCGCCGTGTTGTCGTCTTTCCTTCCTTTTGTCCCTGTATTGTTTGCGCTGTTACGATACTTAAGATGAAATGAATTTCATTAGAAAATGCGTGAAATCTTGTTTTCTTTCCGTGAAGAGGTGCGAAAATTTCACTGTAAGTTTTCCCTTTGCACAAAAGAAGACAAGAAAAGTGCACCTATTCTAACTGTCTTGAAACACTTACACTTTTTTGAATAAAATTCAGTTGTTAGTCCACCAATGTCCTCATCCAATTAATGCTTTCTTGCCTCTCTATTTAAAGCTCATAGCTGGGCTAGCTGGAACCTAGACATTCGTGACTTTACCGCGCTTGTAGGAAAAGGGATTACTTGAGATCAGCTTCCAGCTTTAAATATCGCACTTTCTAGTACACTGGGCCTTGTTCTGCCTTTACCACGCCCTATTCCTGCATAAGCCCTAATTAAGCTAATTGCCTTCAACACCTGTAGGCACGGCTGTACATTTCTGCCCAGCAACCTTCTCTTCCTGTTCTTATATTCTGTCCTGAAGTATGTATTTCCTTTTCCTACAAGCACTGGAAATGTCATGAAGTGGCACTCTACTTAGCTGGCCGTACTCTTACTTTGACTGCTAAAAACGAACATGCACTGAAGCCATGAAACATGAGGCACAAATGATGTCATGCCAGAACATAATGGTATACCACACCATGGCCAATGCAATTTGCCTTACCCAGTCTTTCAATGAATTGAGGCTCAGCTTCCGTTCGAGTCGCCGCCCCGCCAATCCCAGGATATCAAACGTGACAAGCTTGGCATCGACAGAAGACAGCTTGCGCACGCCGTCTGTTCCAATCAATGGCTTCCCAAAACAGGCATACGTCATCTTGGGCTCGTAGTATGAGATCAGCAGGCTGTGGTTTTCCAGAATGGCTGAAAAGAACATGCTCGGATAAATGCACAATTTCTTTCATGCAAAATTCAGACTGCACTTCTTGTAAAGGGGCCTTAAAACCCTTCCTAACATGGTGGATTAACCAACTAGTAATTATATTTAGACGTCCTAAAAGTGTGTGTTATGTATTTCATCTCCATGAACACAGCACGCCAACAATATGCAATTTTACGATTCAAGGTGCAGTCCTTTAATCTGCTAGCCTTGCTTGCAGATTGGAGCAAACTTGTGAATCGTTGAGGAAAGGACCACTGATAATGCAAGCACAATTAACAGGTATGCTTTCAATTAAGAAAGGAACTATCCTGGCCTTGCTTAAAAGAACCTTTCAACTGTCACACCCTGTCAACTGTCACCCCAAAAAACTCAACTGATGCAATAAACTCTACTGTCACAACCAATAAACTGCAAGATGTGCCACCAAGAAATCAAGCATATCCCTTCACAGCTCCAGATATTGATTTTCACCAAAAATGTGTGGCGGCGAGGAAGGTGACGAGACGACGGCAGACATCACCATCTGCCGTCCGCTCGTGAATTGATGGTCATCAGCCATGGAGATCTGATGCAGTTGAGGCCCCTCGGTTTCTTGACGGTTCGGAGCTAGCCAATCAGGCAGTCAACCGAGCACCGTGAGCAGGAGCGGGGTCCAGGGCCACGTGGCATTCCGGCACCACCAGAGACCTGCTGCTCAGATCGAGGGCAGCTTGGCGAACATTGTCCACTGAACTCCAGCTCCAGGCATGCATAGGTGCCTAGGCTACTTGCTAGGCAGCCCTGCCTCATGGCCCAGAATGCGGCATCGCCGCATCACTGCCACCCACACCTCCTCATGCCCTCCCAGCCTCCACCAGCCAAAGCCAACGACAACAGCACCGACTTCGCCGGGCCTGCCAGTCGAAGCCGTCACAGACCAATAGCACTGTGACATTGTCACCCCGTTATTTACTTTTACACCGCGTTAGTGCTTAGGGTTTAGCGTTCATGGTAGCTGTTGGTGTGGGAACTGTAGAACTTCGCATAGTGGTCGAAGTCGCATCAATCACTTTCTATGCTTGTTCTTGTGTGTACTTTGTCGCTTTTCGTTTTTCTGCTTGTAAATACATTTGTGTGCTCTGCTATGACGCTCGCATCTGTCGTGTCCATTTCTCAATGCATTGCACGTCTGCAAGCGTGACGATTGTCCGCTAAACAACCACACGGCATGCAATAATTCAAAATGCCTTCCAAGCAAGCACAAGCTACAAAGCAAATTCTCAAAAAAAAAAAAATAAAGTACTTTACCATCTGTCACGTGTTCCGAAGCAAGTCGGCCAATGAGATATCGATCAACGCTGACCCTTCGCAGCTTGCACGAGTCGGGGTCAACTTGCACAAAGATGCAGACACCACTTTGAAAGAAAAACTGTAAAAAAAGAAAAAGGAACAATGACGTAGACGCATTTTGCTGCACTTGGTGAGCGTGAGCACCACTCCAATGTACTCACACAAAACACACAAGTGAGGCCAGTAAAATAAAGGAGCAGCAACTACCAGTGCAAAGCTGGCCAGCACGTGGACACGTACCTGCAACAGTCCAGATGTAATCCATCTTGCGCTGATGCACTTTTGGGCATTCATGATATCCTGCACAAGTCAGTGGATTTCACATTAACATATTCACATTTGTGCACATCTCTCGTGCAACCTTATTACCCACAGTTGGCCTTTAAACCTTTTCTCTGTTTCTGCGACACAGTTACGATGTTGGCTTTCACCGTTGCATCGAACCGACTGGTACAAATGTCCCTAATTTGAGATACAAGGCAACTGTCACCTTCAGCTTTTGTGATATAACACACTTCACACCTGAAGCTGTGCTGCACTTAGTGAGCATTTTGAACTGGTTGCATTAGGAGATTACCTAACAACTCATGCACTCAGGCGACTGCAGAAGAGGCACCTTGCGCTCTCGCCCACGTTCCGGTGCGTGCCCGGTTGAAGCGACGAAACAAGCAGGCTGGCAGGTAAAAAAGGATGCGCGTGCACAGTACGCACTCTCGAACTTAGGCACGCAGCCATCAGAAGGCGCAGCGATGTAGTTAAGTCGCCGCTCCCGTGGTCTCCTAAAATTTTGCACTCGACTGTACCTATGGCTATGTCATGTGCTGTATGTTAAAAGGACAATGGCATTGGTAATACAGCAAAAAATGTTAAAATAGAGTTAACTTGGGTGATCATAAAGCTAGGAGAACATCGCACAGTTTCTATGTAGCGTAAACTGCTGGAGAAAGCGGGCCAGTTCCGGAAATAGTGCAGTCTAACTCGGCACCTCAAAGTACAAGCTGTCCCGAGGAAAGAAGACGAAAAAGTGGCATGTCGCGCACTTGCCGAATGCTGCAAAGAACTGGCTGCATTTGGAACAAGACAAGTATGCGTGCAATTGTGGCCTAGTGGTTATAGCACTGGGCTGCTTTGCTCCATGGCAGAGGTTCGATTCCAACATCGATCACACATTATTATTTTTTTTAAGCAAGGTGAGACAGGACCCTACCTACCTACGTACTGCAAGGTGCCACGAATGAGGCAATGAATGCTTCGCATTAAAAATACTTCACTGGACTAAATTAACCCAGCATTACTCTCTATATGTCCATTTATGTGCGCCTCTTGCAAGGTAAACAAAAACAACCAGTTCGTCCACGCCTGCACCCTGTTAACAATATCAACAAGCAGGACACGAAAGCATGTTAAAAAATGCAATCAAAATATCACATGTGTTCGCATCATATAGGCATTCAGCAGGTAGTGCAGCACCTACTGGCATGTTCGTAAGCATAGCAGCAGCACTGAGAATTCCTCTAACTCGGCAGTAGCGAGCACAGCACCCTAAGCCAATTTCCATTGGTCCACCTGGGGCTCCACAACAGAGAATTAGTTTTCTGCTGAACATTTCAAGCCCAGGGTGGTTCAGGTGCACACGGTACAAAAACAGCACAAACTACATGACCGAATGGTTCAGGTGTTTTGGTCACACTGGAAGTTGTAAAGCACCACAAATGCAGTGTTCTGCCAGATCAATTTTTCAAGAAGGTGGAGTAATAGCGCCGATAAGATGCAAACTAAATGTCGTAAAGGAGTGATGCAATGAAGTTGGCCACCTTCTCCCCTGCAGATGTTCTCTCTAATTGCCTCAACCAGCAAGCGCAAGTGATGATATTCTTCGTCCCCTGCCTGCTCCGATATCGGATCAAAGGGTCCCAATGCGGTGTTTACACTCTCTCTCTCTTTCTGCATTCCTTGCAGCACGATGGACTTCCTGCGGTGGTTTTGTTCAGTCTGCATTTTACGGAAACCTCCGGGTTGTTCACGTTGCTGCTGGCTATTTGTGCACTGCGAGCGCAATGTGTGGCATGAAATTTTTGCTTGAACGAGCCAGTAGTTTACAAGAAAGTCGCGTATGCTTGGCCCTTCTGTTTAGGCAGCATTCAGTATTTGTGGTCGTGACTGATTACTTCTGAGCGTAACTAACTTTGGCGACATAATAAGTACCAGCACAAGGCCCGACACTGAACAGGAAACATGTTCTGAGCAGCAACGCAATGTGACGTTACTGCAACAGCAGTTAGAAGCTGAAAACAGGGTTTGCTGTGTCCGTCCTGTCCGTTAGACCGCCATCATTATGGTGCCTTGTCCACAGTCCATGTCGTCATATTCATCCTTTCCATATGGCAAAGAAAAACGAGACGTTGCCAGTGGAGATTGAACTTGCGCCCCTGCAGCACTAAGCAGTTGAGATCTGGGTGCGCTAACCACTCAGCTATTTGCACAATGTTCCTGCCTGGCAATTTTAATAGGGTTTTGTGCATTACGCTAACTGAGAGTCGTCGCATCTGTGCATGTATTTTGTGTACGACTTTGTGTACGTCGCAAAGAAATTGTTGTTGAGAAGATGGCGGAATCTAGCAAGAGAGGATGCTGCTGTCATAGTTCAGAGCCAGAGGAATCGCTGAAATTTGCCCGATTCTTTTCTTTAGCTTACCTCGAACTCCCAGATGCACTCTCGCAGTTTCTCTGGTCGCTTGTTGGATGGAGTCCACATGATACCCTTGGCTTTCAATGAAAAAGTGAAAGCAGCATTTGAATACGCCGAACATGGCATGAGAAATGCGGCTAGTTACAGCAAGTGCGGGTATACGTACCTTTGGCATATGCCTCCTTTGCATCTATGTACAGCTCTTCTGGATCTGTAGAAAACGAAGGAATATGAATTAAACTCTTCTCAAAACTCAGGCCATGAAGTGAAGACGAAAGCATCACAAGTGAAGAGCAAACAGCTGCACTTACCGACATCACCTTTGTCGTAGAGCTTGAAGCAGCCCAAATCACTACCTGAAGTGGGATAATGAGAAACACTCTAGACAAACAGCATAACAGCAAACGCGCGAGAAGTGGTAAGAAATTGCAGATACCTTTGACTTCAACATCATCTTTCATCGTCCAGAATTGCAGCTCGCACAGTAAGGACACCATCGTGATGTGTGTGTGCCTGATAGGACCAGAGCAAATGATTAAAAAAAATAATCAACTTTTCTCACTCACTCCCACACTTTCTCTCTCTAACCCCCCCCCCCCCCCCCCCCACACGCACAGCAGCACACACACACGCACACGCACACCCACACACACGCACGCACGCACATGCACGCCAAGTAAACGGTGTTTTCAACGTGGGCTGGTTCTACTTAACACACGAACTCCGCTTGTCATCAACTGAATCGCAACAGCAAAACATCACTTACCACTATGTCATCAACACAGCACCACTGCAACTACGGCACAGAACAGCAATACTACAGACGGAGTCGCATTTGAAGTGTATCAACGTCTGAAGCACAGCAGTCGGGAGTTTCTGATCTCCCGTGCCCCAGCTGACAACAAACTTTGAACCGCTTTGAACTTTGCGTCGGGACTGAAAAAAGTCTAAGTGACGCTACTACCTACTTCCTACTTCGTTTCATTCACAACTTTTTAAAACAACTACTACAAAATGTATAGCGCTACAGTCGCAAGCGTTAAGCAAACAACTGATTCAAGTATAGCTTAATTTGTATCAAGTTGTATTTTTTATTTATCTATTTAAAACTTACTTTAAATGTTGTACACTAAACAAATGCATCAACCTTATTTTTCGTAACTAGTGTCATTTTGGAGCTTCCCTAGTTTGGGTTTTATGAAGTGCGCGACGCGACTCGAAACTTCGCGCGCGCGTACCATAATAACATCAGCTGGGAGGTTGGTAAACAATTGATATGTAACACCATCGCAAATTCCCCGGCATCGCTAACTGCTGCGACATGTAGAATGTTACCGCGTTATTTGCGGCTATGACGACGTCGTGGCAGTTACGTCCAACCGCTGTCATCGGTTCCGCCACACTTGTCGCCGTCGCCACAGTGATTTTTTCACTGTCGTACCGCAGTGACGTGCCCTTTAACGGCTTGGAAAACTGTTGCCTATTTATTGATCACTTAAGGAAATCGGAGTTCGCTTTTGTATACGAAAACGTTGGTTCATTGCTCACTTCGATAGGTTTCAGTCGAGAGGGTAGAAGATGGGAAAGTCGAAACGTCACAATACGAAGTTCCTTCCGAGGTATAGATGTGAGTTCGCTGACGAAAAACATCGCTGAAGAGGTGTTGTCGGTGAGTGTCATCGCTGTTGTGTAACAGCAGTGTTATGTAAATATTTTAAAGATCGTTACCGTTTCTCATGCAGCATACCTTGCTGCGTTGACAAACTTCTTCCCGTGACTTTGCTTACAGTGCTTTTGTAAGCAGCAGTAGTCGCATAATATGCAGCCAGAAGCCTTGAACCTTGCAGTTGCTGTGGGAGCACCTTTACTTTGCATTGCACTCAATTACTCTAGACAGGTGTGTGAATGTTAATACATCGCATAATGTGCACAAAGTTTGATGTTTTATACCTTGTGTTTGGTATGGCCTTGCTTGCCATGCGTACATAGAAAGAGAAAACACTTTATTATTGGTTCAGAGGAGGTAAGACAATCAAGACAGATGAACATGACCTAACCTAACCAAATCCAACGTGACTCATCTGGAGGTTGATGTTCTTCATTAAAGTTAACCACCCACCTATTATCCTTCTGGGCTCTGTGAGACATTCTTTAACACTGTGCCAGCTACTATAGTGACTGAAGTCGTGATGGTTTGAGCCCAAGACTGGTATGGGTCGAAATAGAAATTGTATTTGTGAGAAAGTACATAATTTAGCTTTAGGACTTTGTTTGGTGTACTTAAGCAGAAAATTATGAGATTAAATCATGTGGTATGCTTATTACAGAACCCCAACAGCAATCTTCAAGCTCTCCTGTCATGGAACGAACCTCAGCAGCGTGTAAAAACGTTGCCACTGTCCAGATTCTCAGCCTTTCTGCCACCTCGTGATAACATTCACGGTAATCCATGGTGGCTTTTGGAAGCAAAAGACTCACGGAACTCTGATGGACATGTAAAGGGGGATGTCTACGAACCACCAAAACGTGGGACACCAGCCGAAGTACTGCTTGGAGAGCTTTTCGGGATGTTTCATCAAAATGTCTTTCTTTTTACAAGAGCATCGCCTGCTGGAACAGCTGCGGTTGTTACAAGAAGCAGAAACAGCACACTGGATATCCTCTTCAGGTTGGTGCACACCGGTCTTTTGCTAACCCCTTATTATCATTCTGATGAAAAATGACCTTGCTTCTTTTTTTAGGGCACATTTTCGAACTTCACTATCTACAAGAAACTTCTAAAATGACTTAAAGCAATTTACTTCACACTTTATGTGTGCAAACCTCATTTTATTTCTTCACAAAGCAATGTAGATGTATTTGTCATTGCCGTAAATGGTACAGTCAGAAATGAGGAAAAAAACTTTATATTACAGTCCTTTATTTACAGTCCTTTATATTACAGTCCTTTAGAGAAGCAAAGTTCTGCACCAAAGAAAGTTTTTTGCTCGAAATTCCTCTGCTAAGGCAAGTGACGAAGTGTGTGAAATTTCATGAAGCCCGAAACGGTGCACAGAGCTTTGCCTCACAGCTTGCACCAGGTCCTGCCCGACCCATGTGCGAGTTGTCAGTGGGAGGAGCCATCTTTGAAAGGCTCCTGCCAAAAGGTGCCCAAAGAGCGCAATTTCAAGAATGCCATTGACAAAGTGCTGCCATCTATATAGCAAAAAAATTTTTGACATTCACGCAAGTATCCTTACGTTAACTGAATGCGAAAGCATAATGACTTCTCTAAGTTATCACCTTAAATTAAAACGCTACCTTAACCCACCTTGCTCTAATTTGTACCAACCTTAATCTAATTTAATTCACTTCAATCCACCTTAATCCGACTTTGGGAGTTGGCCATCGGAGCACGGGACAGAATTCACTGCACCGACTGACTGTGCCACGATGTGCGGCCCTATACATAGACCGGTCACCGGCACGGTCTGTCTCTGACCACGTGACTTTTTGTAGCATCTCTGGCCACACCGCCAGATTTTCTGTTTCATGAGCCATATAATGCTTTTGCATTAAAAAACTAAGTGGACACACTCCGTTCATACAAATCACTTCGAAAAGGGGAACATCATTGTTGGTGACCTGAGCTCGTCCAAAGCAAACTTTACCAGGATCGCATTGACGAGCTAGGTTCGTCCAAAGTCCCTAAGGGGTTAATGTTACCTGTTGCTTTCTGAGAAGATCAGAATACAGTAACAGGTACGCTGGAGCTGCATCAAGAACATGAAGAGCATATGTCGTTTACTGTGCAATGTAAAGAACTTGCATTTTACACTGCATACAGTAAACTAACGCAGTCAGAAAATTGTCAGTCTGTAGGCAAAAGTAAACATGTCTTGAATCCAAGAAATGCATCATATCCATTTATATTTAAGTGTTGCCACATGACTCTAACTGTAATTATAGAAGTAGCCATTCTTTTTACCCAACCAGAAATCAGTAGTTTGAAGCCTGTTAGGAAGTTTAAAAAAAAAAAAAGGTTAGTTCTTAATACTTACTACAATACATGCTATGTTGAAGCTCATCACAGTCTTGAACACACAACTATCTTGCTCTGTTTCTGTGAGCCAGTGTTGTTTGTAGGCCACAGCTGCTGCTGTGACATTTGAAGTTTTCTGGATATTCTTGGCAGCATCCTGGCAATTAACATTATGGCCAATAAAGCCATTTTAAGAGGAAGCTTTAGCTCAGGTGCTCCTATCTAAACACATGGGAAAGCAGAAATTGTTTTTCTCAGTAACCACTGCACTAAATTTGATCAGGTATGTTGCATTTGAAAGAAAAAGCTAAAGTCTAGTGACTTTTGGTAGTGAATTTTCGATTAAGGTCGTCAGTTTTTCAAAAAAGTTGTTCAAAATCGTAAATTTTCAGAAAACAAAACTATCAAGATTACAACTCTGTAACTCAATAATCAAAAGTGATATTGCAATTCTGTAAATTGCATCTAATAGTACATCTAAAGAGGATAAATTTAATGTATTATACATGGCTCTCACATGCACCACTAATTTGTGAGTAGTTCTGTTGAAAAACCCTTGTAAACATTGTAACAAATTCATGTAAGGATGTAAATTGATAATCAGATTTGTCCACTTTCTCTGTCGGATTCAGTTTACTGAAGTGCGATATCTGTTCTTTTTGTAGAGCTACAAATTCATAAACTTAGTGCTTCTATTTTTTTCAAAATTACCAATTTTTGAAAATACCGCTAAAAATTCAGGCCTTAGATCGAAATTTTGTTTCCAACAGTCTTTAGAATTCAACTTTCTCACTCAAATGCAACAGGTTTAATTAAAATCGGCCCATCATTATCTCAGAAAAGCGTTTCTGCGTTTTACACGTATTCGAATATGTGACATCAGAGTTGGGCCTTAGCGAAAGCTTCCTCTAAATATCTCTCCTATGTACTGAACCACTATTTGCTAGCTATGTATGAAAGCTGTAATTGTAGTAGTACTCAGGCTTTGATTGCTGATAACAATTAGTAAATTTTGCACCATGAGTAACATTAACTTGAGTGTTTATAGTTTGCTTCACGCTTAGCAGGCAATGCTGTGCAAGCATCGAGTCTTGTCGCACATTAGCAAATGTAGCGCGTTTTGTTTTAAACCTAAAAAAATTTTAGCCCACAACCGCTGTCGATATGGATGTCTAAATGGATGCTTAGTGGGATGTTTTGTGTTGAAGTCAATGCTTGAGATAGCTAATTACTTTTTGCTCATTTGTCAGCCACCCTCATTTTTGAAGGGTTGCTTTGCATATTATGCGAGTGCTTGGGTCACAGCAATGGAAAACCAATGTGCAGTGCATTTTGCTTATTTGGGCTGTGTATTAATTGAAACACTTCTCGATACAATTACCCCCACATAATGTAAGGTCCAGCGCTGTGTCACATCGCTATAGCAACATGCATTTGTCGACTTGGCTACAATTCTGTGCAGTCCATAGTGTCGGTGCATTTGACAACAATGTGAAAACCGCAGTGACCCAGCGCATTCCCACTGACACGTTTTATCCATCATGTTTAATTCTCTTTCCTTAGCCAATCCGTGCAGGCAGAAAGCGATACCTTGGTACATTATAATGCTGAACAGTTATAGTGATAGCCCTTCTACTGCGTCACGTAACTGAGGTGTACGAGCTGAGTCAGCTCGCATACAATTAGTGTAACAGTTCTTGCGTAGTGCAGATGCTATAAGTAGATTGCATTATGTTACGTGAAGCGATTTATCGAGAACACGGCCCCTGATCTCTGTGCCGACAGGTCCCACGTTGAGTTCCAGATCAGCACGCCACCACAGCGGCCACTTTGGTTCACGCCTGCGCAGTTTCAAGGACGAGTGGTGATCAGTGAGGACGGTTCCGTGCTGCATCACTTTGAGGCCCATGTGCCCACCGACCGGCAACTTAACGTTGGTGTGTGCAGCCTTGTTTTTCTGTTTTCTTTTTTTTTTTTTTCAGTGGAGTTGTTATTGCGGCTACAATTTTCCAGAAACACAATCACTAAAATGCGTCAACGTGAAAGTAGTAGCAATTGGTTATTTATTTTTTACATAAATGAAGAAAATGAAATTAAGGAATATTACTGCTGACCGTGCTGTGGCTGTCTAGCTACATGCGCTTACACCTGAATGGCCGGTCAGCAGTGGAGGCGGGGTTGAGGGGGAGGGGGGTTAGGACAGGAAAAGAGGATAGAGTAGGGGGACGAAAACTGTTTACATACTGCGCAACAATATAAAAAAGAAAAGTAAATATACAAAACAAATCAAATAAGTAACATATTCAGTGTAGATTTAGCGGTAAATGTAGATGAAATGCATTAGCATTACACTGCACCTCTTTGAGGTCCTGGATCCGTGACTTAAACCGTCTTCACCACATTGCAACTGACCACCGTAAGTTGCACGCACGTGCGCGCGCACACACACACACATACACACACACACACACGCATATATGTATATATGTATGCATACGACGAGACCTATCTCTACCACCTGACTGGCTTCCCACACTTCATACACATACACTTTTTCCCCTTTCGACACCTTTAATGCTCACACATTAAAGAAGCGTCTATGTAAAAATGAAAAGCCATAGTTTGCTTCTGCTATCATTTCGGTGAACTGTTTGCAAACACAGCCCTGCAACAAGCACTGTTCATTTGGTGAAAGTGCAATATGAAAAAATGCCCACACTTATATGAGGATTCAGAAGTCAGTGTACTCAAGATTACAGCAGTTGTCGTGTGTGATGAGGCTATGTGGGCGAAATTACAAAGCCTGGAGTTTTATTGAAATGTGCTTTGGGAAATTATCAAAATGGTGGAGGGAGGCAGTGGGAGGGCTAGCTGCATAACAGCTATGGAAAGTGGCTTGTGATTCTAGTTGGTGTTGTAGAAAAAGAACTCTCTGTTTGACAATAAAAATTCAGCAAATTTTGAACACTATCCCATGCCAACTAGCTCAGTATATCCTACTCTTATGGTTTGATTATTATTGCACATCACAGAGTATTCAACTACTCACAAGCAGTGCACTCTTTTAACATATCGAATTTGTTGACCAGTTTTATGCTGTGTTAAGAGCTTTGCCTTTGCACAAGTTTCACCATGCAATAATTTTTTCTTGCTTGTAGATCTGGAATGGCTAGCACAACGGTATAGTGGTGATGTCCAGACCACGGAAGTGGACATTGGAAAAGTTGCTGACATGGTGCTTAGTTTGGAAACTCCCAATGGGCTGCCTGCGGAAATGCGCCCATCATCTATAATCTCTAATGAGGAGGACATGGCACTTAAAAAGCTGCATCAGATGTTCTTTCCTTTCCTCAAGGTGGGTAACTGTCTGGAAACACTTGACTTCGTTGCCATTAGCAACGTCCTGTGTTAAAGTGTGAGTGAACTTCGCAGTGCACTGTTGGTGTTCTGCATTAAACATTTTGCATTGATACGGGACCTCATTAGGACAGTCACACAAAGTAACGTGCTGCCTACGGGCGCAGGCGTCCACAGGCCTCATGGTAAAGTCCATGGCCAGGTGAAGTCACAAAGCTCAGGAAGGCATAGGCCGGTCTTTGACTGGTAGCCCCAGACGGTTGAAGTCATGGTGGCGCAGGTCCAGAGCACGACGGCCCATCTTATGCCTCCAATCCAGTGGCCAACCTTCTTCTTATGTCGCATCCTGGACCTCCTCCCAGTTCAACAATGCGCTTCGCACTTTTCTTCTTTTTGTGGCTTCATGTTTCTCCATTATTTGTCTCCTTTGGAGCTCCGTGTTTTAATGCGATTAGCATTCTGTGCCTACTTCAGCCATCCTGAGCCTATCTTACTATCTATCTAGCTAGCCTCTGACCTCAACCCAGTCACCAAAGTTGTCTACCTGCTTGGGCCATTAGATACACGCTCGTGGTCGTTGCATCATTGTCCAGCTTTGTCATCCGATTCTCGTCATGCCGTCACCATCACACCATCGTCGCTATACAGTCATGAATTCGTTGTCACACCACCGTCGTGATACTGTCATGGTCGTTCAATCATTGTCATTCCAGCTTCGTGATCTGACTATTGCCATGCTGTCGTCGCCCAAGTTGTCTAATAGCTTGGGCCACTAGGTATGTGCTCATGTTCTTGATGCTGTCGTGGCCATTGCATTGTCGCCATACAGTCATCGTGCATTCGTTGTCACACCGCCGTTGTGATACCGTCGTAATCGTTCAGTCGTCGTCATTCCAGCTTCATGATCTGACTTCATGCCATAGTCATCACGCCTTCTACTCTGACCCAGTTGCAGAAGTTGTCTAAAAGCTTGGGCCACTAGGTATGTATGTGCTCGTGGTCATGATTCCATCGTGGTCATTGCATCGTCATATCATTGTGGTCATGCAGTTGTCATCACGTCGTTTTACTATCGTCATCACTTCAGTAATGCTATGCCGTCGTTATCATACCTCCTTCGTTGTCCTATAGTTGTCAATGTTTCTTCTTTATGCTATTGTAATCGTAGTCATCATTCATTTTATATTATGTCATGATTGTCAAGCTGTCGTCAGACAGTCGCTGTCATGCCTCCATTGTCAGACCGCCATTGTCATGGTCATGCCATCGTGGTCACTTCAGCTTCGTCACCCAATTCTGTAATGCTGTTGTCGTTATGCCATCGTCGTGCATTCGTTGTCATGCTGTCGTGGTCCTATTTACGTCAGTGTTTCTTTGTCATTCTATTGTAATCATACTATGATTATTCAATCATGATTACGCCGCCATTGTCAAGCTGTCCTCGTCAGACAGTCACTATAATGCCTCCATTGTCAAACCACCGTAATCATGCCGTTGTGGTCACTCCAGCTTTGTCACCCGACTCTCGTCATGCTGTCCTTGCCACGCCATCGTAGTGCATTCGTCGTCATACTGTCATCGCAGTAGTTCCATTGTCGTCATTCTAACTTCGACATCCAACTTGTCTTCCGTCGTTGTCAGCCATCATCATCACGCAGTCATCATTACATTGTCGTCATGCCTTTCTTCGTTCTTCCCAGGAGCTAAACTAACATGTCCTTTCGACTTGTCAGCTGAATCTGCAACAGATACCTCAGTGTAATCTGTGTCCTTCACAAGTGACGTACTGGCTGCCTCGTTATTCAACGAGGAATTCACGCCAGTCTGCTGCCTTTGTTTTCTCTAAAATGATTAGTTTCTGACTGCTGCAAAGTGAAAGTGATAACGAGGACAGAAAACCGCGTTTGCCGTGACATCAGGCTGATGTCATCACACATGCCATAGCTGCTTGATGACAGCTTTAAAAAGGCTGTCACTGAATAAACGATGCATAGTGTTCCCGTTTTTGTGTGAGCGTTATTATGCTGCTGGTCGTCCGGCCGAATGCCATACCTGCCCGGTAGCAGTCTTTACACTGACACCTTAACAGTGTGTTCATCAGCAGAAGCGCACTTTGATTCGTCAACCACCTTTTCATACCTGCAAACATGCATACTTTGCATGCATCATGACAGTATGTCCTTTGTATGTGCCTTTTAAGCAGCATTAGTTAAGCTTCCCCTTATTACTGGCCATCAACAATGCATGTTTCAAGCTGCCAAGTAGTTGCAATCTCTTAGTAGTAGTATAGTCTCTTTGTAACCTTCTCTTGAAGCCTCCTGCTTTGGCACTGGTGCCTTGGCTGCTTTGGTAGTGAGTGTATTCTCCTGACACCTATATCGCACCTGGATGATGCTTTTTCGCATCCTTCAGGCATTTGAGACAGCAGGCTGTCAGATCATCCAAGTTATCAACAAATTCACAGGTGCCATACCACAACCTGAGTTCCGCAGTAGCAGAAGCCAGGCGCCACGAGAAGCTGGTCCACTCCATCATCACCTGGGGTCCGCTGGATGACCAGTCCTGCTGAGGAAGCGCTCGGACCCTGCGACAGGGTCCACTGGCTTCGCCTGCAGTTCAAAAGCTCCTGCAGGCTCACTTTGTCAGCTCCTGGAGCCTAACTGCTGAACTACAAGTGAGCGCTAGCATTCAGTTGTGCATATCTGACTAAGTTGAGCCCACTGATAATGAACATTACGATCACGCAGGATGTGTTTATTACAGCTGAGCATTCGTATTTAGTGGATACACAAGAATAAGCCAGCAAATTGTCAGAACCATCCATAGCTTTCCAAAGTAATCAGCAAGTTTAGCTCCTTCAATGCCGACCCAGTGATCGCGGTTTCCAGATTGTTCTAAGCAGACGTGTGCTCATCACCGAGCACGTTGTTATGGACTGTAAGGCGCGATTTTAAGTGACTGTGAATGCGAGTGAGTGTTAATGTGTATGAGCGGGATTGAGTAAGAACATGAATGAGTGCCAACAAGTGTGATTTAGTACATCGCCTGCTTTTTTTTTTTTATGAGCTTGATTATTCACACCTACCACAGCACTGTCACACAGAAATTTAAGGCTTCTGCTACATGAATGTTTCATAAATACACTTCATAAATGTTTCGATTTGGCTGTGGTGCAGGTAATTCCAGCTGCTGCTCTAGAGTAGAGTAGATGTTTGCACTGCCCCTACACAAAAAGATTGTGAAATCTTTTATACACAGCTATCACCTTCAAATTACAACAGTTTTTAGTGTTTTTTCACCAAAGTTCAATATTGTTTGGCTTTGACTGGAGTGTTCTTGTAATGAAGAGGCCAGAGGCCGTTCCTCCAGATGCCTGGTTTAATCCTTCTTCCTTATTCTCCTTTCCCCATTCACTGCACTGCCTGTTGCATTTCATCTTTACATATTAAAAAAAAAATATGTTTTAAGGTTGGCCGGCCTGAGCGTACATTGTATACCATGTGCTGCTATGTTTCAATATTTCGAACATTTGGGTATTGTGTGATGTATTGCTGAGTGTACCGGCTGAGCTGGACTCCAGGAAATTAACATGATAACCGTGTGGTGTTCGTTTCAAGGATTACGCTGCCTCCGAGACAGATCAAGCAACGAAAAAAATGGCTGCCGCCTGTCTCAACGAGTACAAGTTTCCCGTCCAGATTGTGTGCCTTCTGCCGAATGCTACAGTAGTTGACAGCATCTGCGCCAATGACCTTCTCGCCGTAGATGACGTCGATGAAGTGGAACTTAAAGGGTAGGCTTTAATTTCATGCATGTTTATTTAAGCAGAACTTAAAGGCTTAAAGGCACATTTAAAAAAAAAAAAAAAAAAACACCGAGTTGGTTGAAGCTGATAAAGCGTCCTTTCAGAAGGTTATTTTAGTTAAATTCGCTGTAAGAGCTTGGTTAATGCAAGAAAAAATTAACTTTCCTTTTGTGAATTTCGTACCGTAACCTCACTGCCATACATACGTCTCAGTGGCGTCAAGGATTTCATATTATATTCGCATACTCGAGCTGTGTTTTGAATGTGCTGCTGTCATGCGTGCAAAGCGTGCGGGCCCACTTTCACTTTGCATTTTTTTTTTTTCGTGTTTTGCACCACAACTCTAAAACATGGATAAAGTGACCTGAGAAAATGTAGCAAGCTGGAAACTATTGTATATGATGTTCTAGAATGAGACGCACCACTTAACAATTGTGCTTATGCAATTATGCAAGTAATTTTAAAATTTGGCAGTTAATTTTGACTAATCAGCTAATCAGTGATAACAGAAAGGTTGACCACTCTAGGCGCAAGGTAATTGCTAACAAAACGCAGTTGTTCCTATCGTCCTATCTCGCAGCCCTTTTTTTTTTTTTGTTTTGCCTTGAGTTAGCTGGAACTCTCGGTAGTGCCTGAAACTTCAGAGATAACCAGGAACGTCATAGGGAAGCGAAGAACTACATAACGAGTGATGGACAAGGAAATTATAGATGTAGTGTTCGGAGATAAAATGAGAGGATAAAAGGTGGGTATGGAATTAGGAGGAAACGTGCATGTGTTACGAGATGAATTTGCACACGCTGCAGTGGGTGATAAGAGATGAATGGGATCAAAAGAAAAAGAATCCTTATGCGATACAGCACCTGACTAGTTTTCCAACTAAGAATACAGGGTTATGCTGGGTTCAGTTCTTGTGGATGTCAAACTTCACAGTTTTCACCAATCCAATTTAAAATTGTTTACCATGGTATGTGCAATCATGTAATAACAAATTCACTGAGCATGCTTACTTACTTGAAGAGTCACTCAAGCAGGTAGAAACAAAATTGCAGCCTACAGAAGGCTAGCCTTACTAGCGGGATGTTTTGGCTTCTCTTTCCTAAGAGTTTTTAGCCGATGTTACTTTACTTTGTGAAAATCATGCACTGTCTTTTTTTAAGTCAACCTATGCTTGGGGATTCCCAGAACTTTAACCCCTTATTGGATATGAAGGGAGCTTATTTGACGAAAAACAGGACATGGCCTTCGTGGGTAATTGATTGGTTGATTAATCTTGACTAAACAATACACAAAAAAGACAAACAAGCTGTTACAGGCTTCTGTCTAATTGCTCCTTTTAGAAGTTTGTGCTGTACTGTGATTGGCTTTGTTTCTCTCACTTCATTAAATGAGGTTTGCTTGTTGAGTGACCGATTAATTGGTGACCACTGTGTGTTAAGAAGAATAAAGGCCGATCGACAGAAGTCTGGTGTTTTTGGTCATCTGTGCATTTCAAAGCCCCCATATAAAAAATGTCCGTTTCACCTAATTGTACATTTTTCTTTCTCGTTCAGCTTCACTGACCCCATCGAAATGGCTTACCACCAGTTCCTTAGCACCTGCATTACGAAGGCCCGCTCCAAGCATCTCTTCGGGGTTTGCTAAACCTTCGTCTGTTACAAAAATTTTGCACCATAATCAAAAACATACACGAAAGTGCCTTTCACTGTAGCAGTGGTAGCTATCAAACGAAATCAAAACAATATTCGGCCTTTTATACTCGGCCTTAGTTAAGTGGTCACAGTATTGGCCTCATCTCAGGCTTAGTCACACTGTTACCCGAGAGCATCCTTTCCAGTTATTTTATGGTGATGCAATTGAGCTTCGTGAAAACGAAGACACGTCCAACACGACAATACCTTTGTTATATTCGTTATAAGCACACTCACTGACGTTGGTACAAGAAATTAAAAATTCATGATCAAATCTATGTGAAATGCAAAAATTATGCCTTCAATTAAATAAAGCATGGCCAATCAAATTTCAGATTCTTTACATCTAATATAATGAATTATATACCTGTGTTCAGATATATTTGAGGCTCAACTGCACTCAAGGCATGACAGTTATGCTATGAATGCAAACAACTAATTGATACTGTCACACTGTGCTCAGCTATTACGGTGCCTGTAGACGTACTAACATATCAAAATATTAATCTATCGTAAGTTCTGGAATGTACACATAAACTGCACCCACTGTGTTACTGCTAGTAACTCGAGCTTAGCATGAATGCTGCTGATAATTGAAGCTTAGCATGAATGCAAAATCAAAGCGTGTATACCTGACACCTACTAGCTTTTGCTGTTCCTGTGATAATCTGTGATACAACCGCCTCGACCAATCACAGTATCTGTTTTTTTTTCTTTTGTAACATCACAATGCATGTCTGCAAAAACATCAAATCTGTTCCTTCGAAAAACCCTTATACAGTAAACGCTCGTTAACTCGAATTCTGATATCTTGAAATAACGGTTTTAAGTTGAAATTTATTTCTGCTGTGATGTCAACTGCATGTATTTTTCACCTTCAATCTTGAAAAATGTTTGTGCCAGACTGCAAATATCTGAAAATCTCAACTGCAAGATTGCCAGGGAGGAGTCACAACCTAAAGGTTTCACTATTTTGTGTACAGCTGCGATATCACCAAAAAGTCAAATCAAAATTTTGTGGCCACAGCGACTTTCCATTAATGGCATCAACCAACCTAGGCCTTACCTTAATAAATAATATTTATTTGCACAAGAAATGTGTGTGCCCTCCCTGTGGCATGCAAGGCTAGGCATAAAGGTTAAAACCGTTACGCATGTGCGTCTGCTAGGCCTGGGACGCAGGGGAGGCCCTGGCATCACTCCTGGCGAAGCGCGCCTTCGCACTTTGGGTAGCAGCGACCAGGGTCATGTCAGAGAGAGTGACCCCCCTACCCACCATTGCTATTTGCCCGATAAACGAGAAAATGGCACATGACTTCTGCCAAATGTTTCACTGTGCATTGGGATAGTAGAGGTCTCTTTTGCAAAGGGAGATGATTTTCTGAGTACCCCAACATGCGGACTTCCTTGACAGCCGAGCATTGCGGATTGCGGCACTTTTCATCCGGCAGCGAGCGATCGTGCTGTGCCGTGCTGGCTAGCTAAGCCAGACGCTGCACTGCAGATTCGTTCTCCCTTTCTATCGCTCGCACACGCTTGGTTGCTGCCACTTCACTGTGGCTCTCATGTAAGCAGTGAGCTGGGAGTAGATCTTTGCTTTTCTTTTTCTTCTCATTGAGGACTCTGTCAGTGGTGCTTTAATATAGCTTTAGCATATTACAGTTAAACCTGCTTATAACGAACCTCCATATAAGAAATTCCTGGATGTAACGAAGTTTTTCTATTCCCTGCCGTTACTCCATAGAAGCACATGTATTTGAGACCTCTACGTAACGAAGTGGCAGTGGGAGACCCCCTCGAAATAACGAATTTTCCCCGCCGACAGCCTATAGATTTCACCCCAAATTTTCTCATGTTTGCGTGAGCAGCAACCGGAAGCACCTTCTCCGCCGCGACAGAATGCGAAGCGGCGGCGGCGCGCTTGGCGCGCTCGAATTCATGGCGACTTCCCGATTCAAACCTGATCCCGCCCTTGCTGCAGCTGGCCTAGCCCGCCAAGCCGGCACTCTCCTTTTCCAGTCTACCAGTTTAGTTAAACAACGAATGTTTAGAAGTTTTTACGGCCGATAAAACTACTATCCTTACTTCGTATAGCTGTCTGCTAATTTGCTGTCGCAATGGATGCTTCGCCTTTCGGGCGAAACTGGGACTTTTTGTTCATCGCAACTTTAGTGTATTGGGAGTAAATCTTGAGTGATAGTTGTATTTCTGTGTGAAAGCATGAGGTGCGTGGTACTGTAAAGGATTTTTTTTCCCTCTTTTGGTCACGGAAAATAGGTGCGCGTTACAACCGAGGGCGCGTTAGAATCGAGTAAATACGGCAAGCGTTTCTTTTTCGAATTTTCGTGCCGAACCTGCATATAACGAAATCCTTTTTATAACGAAGTTTTTCGGGAATTTGTCAATTTCGTTATATCCAGGTTTAACTGCAATTGTGACCTTGAGTAAGATGGTCGGCGCTCTTGAGCGGGCGCAATCGGACCACTCGCTACACCTAAATGAGGCGAGCAAACGGTAACGTCACTCATGCGCATTCACAGTTCTGGTTCAGTTTTCTAAGTGAAGTTATACAGAATCCATTACGCTGCAGAAATGAGCGACGCCAGTTTTTTCTCTTTTTTTTTGCGTTTGGAACTGGTTTTAAAATTATCATCATCAGCAGCAGCAACAGCCTATTTTCATGTCCACCGCAGGACAAAGGCCTCTCCCAGCGATCTCCAGTTACCCCTGTGTTGGGCTCCCTGATCCGAGGTTGTGCCTGCAAATTTCCTAATTTCAGCATGCCATTTAATTTCGTGTCATCCTCGACTGCGCTTGCCTTCCCTGGGCACCCGTTCTGTAACTCTAAATAGACCACCATTTCTCAGATGGCTCAACTGTGACTTTTTCAGTACCAAGTACACTCTCCTGGCACAATGCTAGTTTTGGCAGGAAGTTAGTTGTTACCGGCGCCATACTGGAAAGTCTCTGTGGTCCATGTGCGATTTTTGCAATTTCAATTATCTTGAAACTCTGCTTATTCTAAATTTTGTTCGGTCTTTAGGAGTCGAAGAGTTAATGGGGTTTTACTATACGAAGCCGAGAAACCCAGTATTTTCTACTGTTTACCACTCGTAACATATTTCTCTTAAAACAATCGCACATAATGTTGTGCATGGTTGTGCTCAACATGAGATCTTAGCGTGAATTTCAATACATTAATGGGCCCCTCAGCAGGTTTGAGTGTTATAAACAGATAAGTGCAGTGCTTAGATCATGAAGCAGTGGCCGTGTCTGCAAAGTATTGCGCGAACATATGGAACAAAAATAGCTGATGATTCAAACAAATGCCTACGTGCAGTTTAGCTTGAAGGCCTCCCAGCAAGATGACGCAGCGAGATGATGCTGACGCTAACACATGTGTGATGCTTTCACATAACATACACACACAGCACAAATACCAAGCAGCAGCGTGGAAAATTTCAAGATTTCCATGAAACGCAAAGAACACAGAACGCACTCTGGAAATGCACCACACTACAATAAAAGAAGGGAGACAAACAAACAAAAACAAGAACCTTCTTCTGCTTCTCAAATGAGTTATTGCCGGTGTGACAAAGAGTGGAAGTTTCTGTGTAGATCAGTACAAATGCTCCAGCTGCTGCATATCGCAACAGATTCCCGTTTTTATCTCAGTTTTCTGTAAGCCAGCAACACTTCTTGCTCACGGGACACGAGATGTAGTGTGCAGTGCAGTGCCTTAGTATTTTACACGCATGCTCATTTTAAAGCAGCAGTTATGTTCAGAACGCCGTGCATAGAGCTTCACCTGTTTGTTCTCCGGAACCCTTGGCACACCAAGAACTTTGATGATGTTGACGGAGTGGTGCCTTAGCTTTAAGCCCAAGTTAAGCATTGGGCTCGGACTGGGTATTCAGCACAGTCTTGTTTTGATGTCGGAGCTAAAGCTCTGTTTAAACTAAGTGGCCTGATCTCAATTTAGGGAGGGCTGCAATATCTCAGGCAGCAATCGTACATCTTGCAGCTTGCCCAGTGACCAATTGGTTTAGTGTACTAGTCAGAGGTAAATAAAATGGGAAGCGCTCATAGCTTTTCCTTCGACATGGATCCTGTCACTTTGCTAATTGGTTTTAATTTGGAGTAATGTACAGTACAATCCACTGTTAAAGGGAACACATGCGAGTTTTTCCCTTCAGGCAAGTGTACAGTTGCCCAGCTCTGCAGCAGATTCCTTGTGGTTGGCAATGTTGCTGCACATCCGCACCGTTCAATGACATAGCATCAGCCAGCACTTGCAGCTAGAGAACCAGCAGATTATAGTGTGTTCCCTTTGACAGTTTACTGCACTGCACCTGGTAGCATTATGCGAGTTCTGTGTCATTTCAGCTTCAATCAGTCTCATGCAATCAAATTGCAAATGCGTCGAGAGCAGTTGCCTTCCAAAGGGATAAGCAGTGCTTTCCCCCGAAGAATGGCTTATGAATTACCAGTGTAACTATCTTTGTTAATGTGCCGCCATAGTTGACAATCAAGCAACGACTTGGAATGTCAACATGGAATCATTTTTGACAGTGCAAAATGTGCCTTAGCATGCTTCTCATGATCATTATACTCATTAAGGAAGAATGGTTCAACAGTGGGTGAACAAGAGAACTCTCAAGCCAAGGTCCTGCTCTAATGAAACCAAGTCCCCATGTCAAAACGCTGAGACATGCTTCGTTTGTCCACTTTTGATCTATTCAAACCTCCATCTGTCAACCCCTTTCTTGTTTTCATCGCAGAAAAAAAACGTTGCTCATGAATGTCTCGGATTTCTTTTAGCAGCAGCTTCGTAGTTCAGCAATCTGCTCTATGAGAAAATGTGTTCAAGAATGCCAGTGTTCACTAGTCTGCAGGGCAGAGTTCTAATTTTCCGGCACACTGTCAACGAAAATGTGAGAATGCAGCCTTGTGTCCAAGCTTTTTGCTTGTGTGGTTTGCAATTCTTTTTAGTTGCATATTCTTTATTATAATCGAAATACTGAAGGAAAAAGGAAAACGCTCAAGTTTGTCTGCCTTATGAAGTTGTCTTTCAAAACCGTCTGCGACGGTGAAAGGTGATGGATGCTTTATGCAGGCTGCTTGTGTGATTTTAATAAAGGATGTTATGTTCGTAATTTGCACTGTGTGTCTCACTGGATTGGGAAGACACTCTGGGGTACGGTATAGCTTTCAGTGCTCCAGTCACCCTAGTAAGTTAACATAAAGGCCTCTGAACTTTTAACAGCAACATGCAAGTGTGATTTTTATTAACAGTTCTGTGTTTTGTATATCTATTGCAGAACCCCCACTTTCTTCAATTGGGCAGTGCCCCCCCCCCCTAAGAATATGACTGAGTGAATCAAAGAAGCAGTACTGACAGTTTCGAGTCTGCATAGAGCTACCACAAATAAGCTCAAGTTAACTCTATTGGGTGTACATTAAAGAACCCTAGATGATCAAAACTAATCCAGAGCTTTAATTTATTTTTCAATGTATCCCCTTTGGACTGTGGAACACGAGTATAGATATTGCATGTGACGAAAAAAAAAGAAAATTCAGTTTTTCTTGAAGAGACAATTGCCGATAAGCTATGAAGGGAGTTTAACATTGATGTTAAGTTCAGATAAATTTGAGAGTGCAGTTCATAGCAGAAGTGAAGTCTATCTAGGGTGACAGATTACAGCGCTGAAAATCTCTCGACATTTGTTTCATGCCAAGGCACGATTAATTTCTGAAGAATTCTTAGTCAAAGATGGCAGTGTATTGAAGGGGAAGTAGAGCACTCGAGAGAACTGGTGTACGTCGTCCACACTTATCTGTCGGGGCAGGAATTCCGTTCTACAACGACAAATCTTTAGGGGTTGGTCATCGGTGCTCTGCCAAATATGTAACCAGCGCTGGCCAGGAGGCGCTGTGGCTGTTTCAGGTGATGCTGTCCAGTAGGAATACCATGAAAATGGCAAGACATCTTGAGCGATAACAGTTGTTCACCTATATCAGCACTTGCTCTAGTGCAATGCATTCAGCCAAGCCCAGTTCATAGCCATTACAATGCCAGGAGCACATGCGCTTTCTACATTCAAGCACACCAGGGCCTGGTTGGCTCGAAAGCTGGACATGCGCATCGAGATGAGCGGTCAATTTGTTGGTGCAAAATCGCAGCATGTGCAACTGAAAACTGCTTCCTTCGCTCACTAGGTTGCGCTAAGCAAAGTTTCAGCTCTAGTTGCCAGAGTCCGACGATGCCACAGTCTTACATGCGGTGCGAAAGGGGTGGTGTGAGGAGGTTGCCAGAGGTCAGTTTTTTTGTGGGAAAGTACGGCAATATAGGCCAAGCTGCATTTTCTGTAGTATTCAAATGCAATGCAATTCTATTTTTGTTATAAGTTTTTGACTATATATTGCCGTTTACAAATGGGATGCAAGACATCATGGTGCAACGGAAATGATGGGCGTAAGTCAAGAAACGGGGAGATTGACGTGCCGTATTAGAGTGCAAACGGGTGCAGGTCATACTCTAGTTAAGAGATTAGAATGGAGTTGCGCAGTCCATGCAATGCATAGAACAGATAATGGGCAGTCTATCTAACGGAGTTTCGTACACCTTGAAACTCTTGAAAACCCTTGGATTTGGAAAAACAGACTAGGGCCCTTTAATACTCCTTGAAAATAAATTTTCCCCCTGAATTTCTTGAAAACTGGGCTTGGGGGTAACTTTTGAACATTCAAGCAGAGTGACAGTTGAGGAGACTACCATACTACTGGGGCCGTATTACATAAGGGTTCTCTTCCTTCGACTGTATTCATTTCTTTGTCAACCACTGTAGCGAGTGGTCAATACTGACAATCGCGAATGCCTGCCATCATGCCAGCCATTAAGAGGAAGTAAATCTTTTTGTGTAATTTGGGAGGCAAGTTGTACTGCAGCAAGGGAGCTCAAATTAAGCAGGTACGTTTCTGAATGTCCAGAGAGTGAAACTTGGCAGTTTTAATGCTTGCATTTGCATTTTTTACTACGGTCTAAAACTCTATAGTTTCAACTGTGCACGTGTAAAATTGTGTTGGTTATTTCTACAAGGTTTTGAAATATTGCCATGTCTTTCTTCACTCTCCAACTCTCTAGCATATAGGCAAAAAAAAAATTTTTTTTTAATAGGAGAATTGAATGATTAGCAGAGAGACAGTGACTCCCAAGAGACTACCAAGATTTGATACTTGCAAAAATCTGTATATTTGAGAAAAATGCAGAAATTTAGAAAGTGTGCGAAAACATACATTTCACGCTACAAGGCCATGTAGCTTTCTTCTGAAGTAGCATTTAAGGCTCGTTTTGGCGAGAGCAAGTCAGGAAGAGTCACTTACAAAGGCGACCTAGGTGGCCTGGCTCTTATGAGTGGTTTTGGATTGGCAAACAGCACAAGATGGGTCATTTTTGGCACTTTCATGGGCGAAACTGAGCATTTTGTAGAATAAATACGGTGTTCTTTTCTCAACAACATGTCGTTTTGAGCCAGTCTTTTACGACCACAAGTGTCATGATATGTATATTATCATCATGATTATCATGTTTTTGATATTAACAAAGGTGAAAAATATTATTTTTTTTGTAACTTTTTGCCTCCAAGACCCATGTGCCCCCTCTTACTTGAGAGTGCCTTGAAACTGCTTGTAAAAGGTCTTCAGGTAGTGTTCATTGGTTTGTCGTGCACCATCAGAAAATGTTTGAGGATTTTTCAACTCGGGTTTGGCTTTATGATCTCTCCTCTGCAGCTCAGTCCAACGAAGCAACTCTCGATTATCAACACGCAAGCACTCCGATATGTAGGCAGAAGCAATTCATTTCTGCATCACACAATAACAGAAAAGTTTTGAGCACGCAAACTGCTTGATCACACAAAGCCAACTTGCTTCTTGACAATCTCTCGCCAGTATCAAAGCAGGCACTTGTTAAGCAGAATGCAACAAGAATTGCACTGATGTCAGAATGATTCACAGAACCACCACATACAGTAAAACCTCGTTAATTCGACCCTCGTTAATTCAGAAAATCGGATAATTCGGACTTGTACTAAGGTCTCGGCAGGCTTATGCATTATTTAATGGAATCAAACTCTCGTTAATTCGGACATATCTGGCTGCATATGGGCTAATTCATAACTTTCGGAGCGTGTAGAGCGTTGCAAATGTGCGACACAAAAGAGCAAAAGCGGCAAGTGCCGTGGCCGCACTGAGAAGGAAGTTGCCAGGCCTTCACTGCTGCGAGCGCTGATCAGTCACGAGATGAGGAGAATTGCAACTTCCGCATGCTTTTGTGCAAAATAGACACAGGATTTGCTCATTCATTCAGTAAATAAAAGCATGTTGATGTAGTAAGCATTTGTTTATTGTCTTAGTGATACTGTCAATAATTCTACATTCGTTTAATTCTGACATTTATTTCGGGTCCGTGAAATATGAATTAACGAGGTTTTACTGTAGAATAGCACAAGGCAATTCAGAGCAAATGACCTTAGGGAGAGATTTGAATGATATTACAAATGACCACAGGATCCCAAGTGACTGGTTTTGTAACACAATCATGCGCATGCACAGTGGTAAAGTCAACATAGCTGAGGCTATTTAAGTATGACATCAAAAGTCTGTGGAAGTCCATCATCTGCTTTCATAAGCAAAATGCTCAAAATAAAACACTGCAAGTGCCTCTACGCAGCATGAACAACAAATGTAAATAAAGTACTCCAATAACAAATAATTACTGAGAGCCTAGTCAATCAAGAATTGCAACAATTTCATTTCATCACGGTTCAGAACCAAAAATAACCATAATAAAGGCGAGTCTTGCAAGTAACATAATACTCTGTGTACTGCAATTAAAGGCCAGAACAAAATTTCTGCCACTCGATCACAAGGCCAAACACATGGGCAATACAAGTGTAGACTTTTGCGTCTGAAGCCGTTGGTTGTGTGTAAGTGCTATCAACATAAACTAAAAAAATCTAAACAGACTGAGCCAAGCTTTTCTAATCCTCAGGCGCTTATAACACTTGCGGGATTTGCTCTCTGCAGGGTGAGTCGGGGACTCTCCAACACTCAGCGATATGATATACTAGAGAGATACCACACTACGCATTGATGTAATCTCGCACAAGACATTTTCCTGTTACCTTCTTTTTTTTTCACATTTCAATTTAACCTGATGGTACCTGTGTGCACATCAACAGAAGAACAAAGTTCCAGTGGCTTGACCAGCAAGCCAATCAGAAGCGCTTGAGAAAATTGAAGAAAATAAGTGACCAGACTTCTGCTTGATGTTGAAGTGGTTGCCAGAAACGCAATAATAGCCAAGCGCGTACACGTGAGCAGCTTTAATTTAAACTACAGTAGCTATGAAGGCAGCGTGACATTGCACTCTCAATGTGAAAATAGTCTTCAAAAAACGCATTAGGCCATTCACTGGTCAGTAAAAAACATTGACCAGCAGAATGGCAGACAAGACCATACACCAGGAGAAATGTTGGCTATCTCACGAAAGTGATCACACCCTGCAGACTCCGGTCACGACTGTCAGCCTCGGCTCACCTAGTGGTGTCTCTGCATCATAATGTGAAAACAAAGCAAGCTAGCACGAGATAGAGAGCGTTCTTCCAAACACGGTCCTAGATTGGCGTAGCATTGACTTCTTTCGCCTCCGTCAGTGCCCGTGACTCGTGCACAAACGCAACAAAGTCAGCGCCCTGGGCCTTGGCAGCCCTCAAGAACCCACTGTTCGCAGTTACGGTCACTGCCTTCAGCCGGTCGCCAGTCCCAAAGATGATCTTCGAGCGTTTTCTGATCTTTCCGCGAAGGGCGAGCGCCGCAGCACGCTCGGAGGGAGAGTCCGGTACGACCTCGAGTCGTTCGAACAGCCTATGCGCTGCCTCGGTCTCGCACGGTCCGGCCATGACTTTCACGATCGTCGAGAAGTCGTCGTAGGCGGATTGACAGCAGACAAGCTTGCGGCTCGTGAACAGCTCGTCTAGAGCCGGCCGGACGGGGCTGCGGCGTTCACTCTCGGCTTGCTCGGTGAGTACGTTCTCACGGAACCGGAAGTGACAGCGGCCGTTGGTCAGTGCGGATGCGCACGCGATCATCGTGGAGACGTCGAGGTTGAGCACGGCGTCCTTGGGTACCTCGTGCAGCTTTAACGCCGTAAAGTTCTCCGCGCAGTCGTCGATGCCAGCCTCGCTGTCATCTGCTGAAGCCTCAGGAGTTTCCTCGTCGCATGCCGATAGCACATCCTCATGGTTGAGCACCTGTGTGCAATAAAAATGTTCTCAACGTCAACGATTAACAAAAATACAAAGAGATCCAGAAAATGTGAAAGCACTATTACTGATTTGAGAAACTTCACTGCCAATTTGTACTCCTGGTCAGATGGTTGAATTACAGCCATCACAAACAAGACATATCAGACATCACAACAAAACAAAAGATATTTACAGACAGAAGGACAGGAAGTTGTGAGAAAAGCCATGGACTAATTTCTTGGGAAAAAAACTCGCAAGAAAAATTAAAAGAATAGCCAGCCACATTCCGATGAGGCAATATGTAAAGACACTCACGTACTTGGAATTTGGCCACATTAAAGAAACCCAGATGGCTAAAATTAATCCGAAGCCGTCTGCCACAGCATCTCTCAAATTCTCAGTGCAGCTGTGAATCCATAAATAGTTTCTATTGATCAATACCCGCACCTCCACCAAAGTGTGACGGAAGCGAGATGGAGGCGAAGGATATATTTACAAAATATATACAGATGGGGCTAGGGCAAGAGATGTCCGATCCGCCCCAAGAGCTAGCATCTTCATCGTCGTCTTTGTCGCGCCGCCAAGCATCACGTTGATCCATGTGTGGATCGCTCCGTAACAATATAAACATAACCTCTTTTTTCTATATTTATTTATTTGCTAGATTCTCTCACAGTAATCTAGCCATTATGTACACACATGTTAAGAGCGTTTTGCATTTTTGGCAGCATTTGCAGTGCAAAGTGTCCTTAAAAAATTGATTGGATTACTGATACTTACTGTGTAGTAGTTCAATCGCACTTTTCATATTTCCTTGGCTCCAAATAAGTTTATAAATCATGTTGTGTGGGGTATGTTTGCCATGCTAATTCTTGCTCCCATAAAGTATATGAAGCAATCATAGCTAAAAAAAAAGGCAATTGTGCCGGGCCACCGAAAAGGAAACCTCAAGCACCAGCCATCACAGCAGCAGATGGAGCAGAGACGCCAGCTACACAACAATTACGATGACAATGCAAGGGTGGTGTGATTGCTCACTTGTCCCACAAAGTGGTCTGCCTAATTGCTCACCACATGAGCAACGAGCTGCATAACATGCTCTTGCTATTCTATCACTTCAATTAAAATGCGTTGGGTCGGTAGTTAGAATTTCTAGCATGTAACCCAAACTGTCATGACTTCGAACCTTGCCACAGACAATAACTCCTTTTCTTTTTGTTTTCTGCTCAGCAGCATGTTGTGAAGACAGACCAACAGAATGAGCGATCAACTAACCAAAAGAAGGCCCAACAAGTTATGCGTGTTATTAAATCTTTTTTTTGCCTGCTGAGCTGAATGTTTCAAGTTCATGGCAATATCTGTACTTTCTCTGATTAGTTCATTGTTTGAATTGTTCTTTGCTTTCACAAGCCTGTTTGCAAAGTTAATGTAAACATGTGTGTTCTAGTGTACTGAGAATATGCCTCCTGCTAGGGGGGATCTGACCTGCGTTACTTTGAAATAAAAAAAACAATGTGAAGACTTAATTGTGCTCCATAGAATGGCAATCACAAGACACATTGCCAACTAGCCCCAACTGCTACACTGTCACAAGTGCCCAAGGCAGCCTATCTCAATTTTTCGAGACGCAACCACTTGAGGGCCCACCTCTGCGCCGACAGCCCGGATGATCTCCCGGAGTGGCTTGCAGACGGGTAGCACGGTCCAAACCTTGACTTCGGGCGCCTTGTAGAGGTGCGGGTGACAGCCGGCGCACTCCACCATGTCCTGGAGTTGGTCGAGGATAGTGCGCCGGCCGTACTCACCATCACCGAGAGACGAGGTCAGCAGGGCGTCGGGATTACGGGCCACCACTTTGATCCACGCTGCCCCGTGACTGGCTACCACGTCCACGACCGTCCGATCGGCACAGCGCCTCTGCCTCTCGCAGTCAGCATCACTCTGCAAGCAAGTTTTGCACATGACCAGATAATTTTCCTTTTCTTAATTCTAACATTGCCGAGCAGTTGTAAAAGGATCAATAACATACATTTGAGGAGACATTGTTTACCTGCCACAAAGAGGCTATGGTTTATCCACACGTGGTTCCCAGCACCGGTGCCAAAAAAGTTTTGGCGGTACCAGGGCACATGCTTTTGAATTGAGCACTGAGGTGTGGGCCACATCGTCTGCTTGGCCTTATTGCTTGGAGGCCTTACGCGTGCGGTTATTTTTTTTTTTTTTGGTTCAAGGCTAGCTTCTTGTGCTTTCAGTGTTTTTACAACACGCAGCGCTGTGACACGAACAACACAGTTTTTTTTTTTTTCTCGGAGACTTGTTGCAAGGCATATGCAGTAAAAAAAAAAAAAAAGGGGGGGGGGCATTAATTAAATGCATGCAGCCTGTGTGAGGTAGGTACTGCAGAAATGGGTTAGTGCATTTTGGGTCAGTTATCCAATGGGTGAACTTCTCTGGAACACAGGAATGACTGCTGCTGTGTTCTGCTTTTTTATTCTTCGGAATAACTTGCTCTTGGCCTAGATGGTACTTGCTGTGAGACATAACTGCAAAAAAAATTATGCACATGAAAAAACCAGCACGAAGGAAAGCAATCACGACGCTACTGGAAGTGTCGCCCTAGTCGTCGTGATCACTGTCCTTTGTGTGTGTTATTTTCATGGCAATTATGTCTCACACTATCTTTATTCATCTGGAAATTTTCTTAGTTCTCATGGTCCAGGTCCCCCATGCCTATTTGGCACAGATAAGCACACTCTAGCACAGCTTTAATAGTGTGAATACCAGTCACGGACCCTGTTTCCTTGCTTAAACTATTAACTGTAACCTTAAACAGCCCAATATATGATCGATATGGCAGAAATGTGGACTTGTTGGTACATGACCTTCGTACTGTGTAACGCAGGGTAAACACAAACAAAAGAAGGACACAGGGCAACACAAGCCGCTTGCCTTGTGTTGTCCCGTGTCCTTCCCCTTCTTTTGTCGGTACTTACCCTGCACTACACAATACGAAGGCCAATATAACAACTTGCGCATTGCTCAACGATCGAGTACAAGCAAGGTGCAGAAGGTTCCATTCAATTTGCCTGCACTTCTTGAACTAGTTCAGGAGGCGCTGGACTTTGCTCGATTCGTTTCATCGGTTTCAACACGGCATCGTCTGCACGTCACCAGTCATTTCGCCAACTCAAGCTGGTGTCGTCTCCACGTCGTTACTCGTTTCACACAGTGCAGGCTTTGTGCAGGACAAGTTCACGGCATTCCCTGCACTTGTCAGAGAAGTAACGCAGGGCTAGTGCCGGTCCTGCCATGCCAGTTCTGTACGATCAAGAGACGGCACCAAACCGGTGCAAACTAGCTCAATTGATGCGAATCGACAGGATCTAGAGACATCTCACCTCGGGAAGCGAGAAAGGCTTGAGCACGTCGACCAGACCGGTGACGGCCAGCGAGCAGGTGACAACGGCCGACAGGTAGGCCAGGTTGGTGCAGCGCAGGTGCTCTTCCTTGATTCCCTCTGGCATCTTCCAGAGCTTGCGGAGGAACTTGATTTCGGCCTGGATCTTGCGCTGGAGCTTGCTCTTGCCCGGACACACGGTCAGAGTGTCGCATTGCGCCAGAAGCTTCTCGGCCTCGCCAATCTTCTCGAGTACTTTCTCCCTGGCGCTACCCTGCTCGAGTACCATGTCTTCCAACCTGTGAAATGTTTTGGTGAGGTTAACGAGGACCGTTGGTCAGAAGAGCGGTTGGTTACGTGGGGAAAGAGACTGCATAACTTAGCGAAGGGCTGGCGCGATCTTGACAATTTGACTTAACAGAACAATGCAACTACGTTTTCGCAACCTGGACCCGAAACGCGTACTGAACAATAGGCATAATGAATATGAATAACTGAGTGCTCTAGAGTCGATCTGCTTTTGTGGCAGGTAACAGCTTCCACGATTTCGAATGCAATCGATAAAGTTAGGACGGTTTTGTAGCTCTGCTTAAAAAATGAAACACTTACGAGAGAAGCTTCCTGCTGTGAAGACTCTACAAAGCTAGTTAGCCTAGCGGCAAGGGGTCTCTGACAATAGTGAAGCTAGCAAATTAGTCAAAGCTTATTAGCCAGCGGCGAAACACAACAAAGAGCGCCCGCCATGAACAAACAGTCTCGAAGGCTATTTACTGAGGCGGGGAACGAACGAACAGCCTTGAAGCAGCCACCAGCGGACTCTGGAGAATTGCCCGCACAGTTGACCGGAGCTGCCGCCGTCAATAATGAGGCGCCAGCATCCAGCAAAACGGGGGAAATGAACTAGCAACAACTTAAGTGAGGCGTCAAGGGCGCCGACGCCAGCTGACAACCGCAGACGCTGGGAAATGCCACTGTTAAATAAGAAATCTTTTCACGTAAGCCGCACATACACATTCACCGCTGGAATCCCACCTGTTTGCAAAACAGAAACAAAACTCGAGTCGTTCAAGTAAAGCCACTTTCTCGTACTCAATCCAACAAGCTTGTGATTTGCTTATTTAACAAGAGTTTCTAAGCCAAAACTACTTGTAAAACTTTTGTAATTTTATTTTTGTAGTCGTGTGTCTTGAAAAATGCTTTTAAGCAAGATAATTTAACGTAAGAGCTGTAAATTTGAGTGCTTAACTGTGGCTAAACATCGGGACGCCGGCGAAACTACACGGTCGCTTCCAGCGCAAGTCGTGGCAAAATGCGAGCTATGACAGCGACTGTTTCCGGCTTTCCACGAATGTAGCTTTTAAAGAAAAATTATAATCGCAGTCCCTGGCCCGTCATCTATGAGCTTCTAGTCGAAGTTCTTCTCGGCGGAGCAGCGTTCAAGCCCGGGAGAGAACGCCACCATGGGTCTGTGCAAGTGCCCCAGAAAGAAAGTGACCAACCAGTTTTGCTACGAACACCGTGTTAACGTGTGCGAACATTGCATGGTGGCCCAGCACCCTACGGTGAGCAAATGTTCCGTCTCCGGTTAACGGCGTTTCTTCCTAAAGCCGGAAGCGGCGATGTCAGCATCAGCTGGCAGCCACTTGTACGCGTTTACGCAAACCATGTTCCTCCGCTATGCATTTCGCTTGTTAGCAGGTCTTTGAAGCACTCCTGTATTTCTAGATAAAAAAAATTAAATAAAGTAGAACAGGTTGAGACACTCGTGTTATGTTTCTACGTGGTGCATAAAAAAAGTTAGGTGCTGAAGGAACCATCTCGAACTTGTATTTGCAGTGCATAGTCCAAAGCTACCTCCAGTGGTTGCAGGACAGCGATTACGACCCCATATGCCAGATCTGCCGCAAGGAGCTCTCCAACGGGACGTGCACACGCCTCCTATGCTACCGTAAGTGTTGTCGGCAAATTTGTTTCTGGTTGGAGCTAAGTGTCTTCGCATGCACCATATACTGGAGGCCACGCCCACGTACATGATTGTTGACACGCGCGTCATTGATGACGCCGAAGTTTCGGCAGCCAATACGCTTCAGGAGCGGGAGATCGTAAGTCACGCGACTTAACTCAAGTTTCGTATTGCTTCTACTTGAGCAACAAGATAGAGCTCTTTTTGAAGAAAGCAACAACAACATCGTGATTCCTTTTGAACATCTTTTGTCATAAGCTTGCACAAGAAGCACAGGTAAACGTTTTGTAGCCATTGTTCTTAAAACCATGCTGTAACTTTGGAACCAAAATTTTTGCATGAGAACACCCCATGTATGTCTTCATGCATTTCATGGTTTTGCACATGTGCAGATGTCAGTTCTATGCTTAGACACTTGTCACAGGCCTAAGAGGTGATCAATTTATGAGGAACTGTATTTTGTACGCCATTCTTTTCCTTCAATTCCATTAATTTCTTATCGTTCATCCCGCTGAGTGGCCGATTCTGTCAATAAGGGGGGGCACAGCTTCATACGAGCGAATGAGGGAGGGCAGAAACACCATAAAATGAAAATAACAGAAGCATGTGGATCGCCAATTGTTGCGGCTCCTGCTTATGCTATATGTCTGCCACCGATTATGTTTTTAACGCATTAACGTCAACATATTTGCTTTAATAGTGACTGCATTTCACACTCATCTCATGTTTTGTGCACAAACTGCCTTCTCAGATGTTTTCCACTGGGCTTGCTTGGACGAATACTGCAAGCGAATGCCTAAGACGACTGCACCGGCCGGCTATGGCTGTCCAACGTGTGGATCGGCTGTCGTCCCAGCTGGCAACATTGAGTCGCCAGTGGCAGATGCACTGAATGTGCTGCTCAAGGCTGCATCCTGGGCTAATGCCAGCCCTTCCATACCGGAGATCCAGCAGCAGGTAAGAAACAGGCGCAGAATTTAAATGACATCACAGACGAATGTTCCGTCTAGCTAGAGCAGTAGACTAGATATATAAACTTGTGGACAACTTTCATTGGCAGTGAAGGGAAAGCTACAGGAATGAAGCGACAGTGCTCCTGAAAATGGTCCCACAGTATCGTTCACCTTAGGTTGAGCTGATGTACAGGATACATGAATATCTTGATCACTACCAATTATACAGTTGAACCTCCCTATAACAAATTCACATGCGACACGAAAAATATCTTCGTTACGTTAGTTGTCCATTATAAGCATATATTGCAAGAAACCATATGCCAGATGGGTATTTGCTTCAAACAAGTTCAGCAAGACGAGTTCCCGAAGTAGGCCAAATCGGCAAACGTGAAGTCACTGAAAAAGTCGCAATGATTTAAAATCTATGTGTAGCTTTCTCTTCTACTCAAAGCTTGCTGCTGCTTGTTTGCCGTGTCTAAAAAGGTAAATCATCATAAATAAAGTGTTTATGTATCCCACAAAAAAAGTGTGTGCTCTGGGCAAATATTAAAAAAATGTGTGCTATCCGCCCTCCCCCTTGTCACGTCTGCGGGGAATTTCATGAATTTTAAAGTTCACGGGTTGGCAGGTATGTGTTTCTTAAAGACTACAGACTGTCCGAGAAAATTGGTTAACATACACCGCCAACAGAGTAGCACAGTTTAGGAATCTTGTATTATGCATAGTCGTCCCCGCCGATAAAGAATTAACACAAAAAATATTGTAAAGCAGACATTGTGCAGACTACAGACGTGTGAATATACTAACGCTAAACATAAATGGAAGCCAAAATATAGTCAACTAGAAAAGCGCAGCTTTCGTGTCACATGCCTGCTATTGAACTTTTGCATTGCATATGTGCTTTGTGCATGGTGACGAGTTCTTGCCCATCGTCGCAGTACTATATTTGCGGCATTTTTAAAAAGCATTTTTGTAGTCATGAACCATCACCAACATGATATGTACTCTTTGCCATTCTGCGAGGTTTAGGGCTTTCGGGCGAAAAATAAATAAAAATGATATGTTATTACAATGAAGGACTTTTTTATTTGAATTATTTCTAATGTAAATTGTGACATTCGACTCGTCTAATCTGTGCACTTATTACACATATCTTGTTACTGTGTTTCACTTTTGTATTCAATGAAAAGTGTTCAATTACTGTACCTACCATATTTGCGTATCCTACTATGTTCACTTAGTGCACGTTAAAGAACACCAGGTGGTCAAGATTAATCTGGAACCCTCCACTACGGCGTGCCTCATAATCAGAACTGGTTTTGGGATGTAAAACCCCAGAAAAAAGAAGACTATGTTCACTGCCTTGTATTCATTTTACAGTACTGTTGTATAACTGCTGCTCATGTTATGGGGGTGAGAACTCAAGTTGCCTAAATGATGGCTTTTATTTCTTAATCCTTTCATGTACCTGCGACATGAATAAACACTGATTGATTTATTTATTTATTGATTGAAACAGCATGTTCTTGAGAGGATGATATGGAGGTGGAATAGCTTAAACTGGTCACAAACGGAACTATCTCATTGCAGAAGCAGCCTCCGGGACCACAGGGTGACCACCGCCAGGCCAGCGCAAGCCCCGCAAAGTCATTAGCCCAGTCTGCGCCTCAACCATGGCGCACACAAAGCGTCGCACCCAGCACGGTACCACCCCAGCACACGAGTATGGCTCCCGAAAATAGCGTCAACTACGGCACCACCGCCAACAGTACGTGGCCCAGACATTGCGAAGTCCTCGCTTTGAGACCTTGCTATTGGTTATGCACTCTGTACTCAGTTTGATACACGCACACCTGCCAGCTCTTGAGGATTTCTTGTGAGGTTTACGAATTCGGGCTCACATAATTGTCTGCGCATGAAAACACGAGGACTCATTGACAGATATGCACCAGCTAGAAGTCCTAGTGAATTTGGGCTCCTATGCAATTTTAAAAATCTTGCATTAAGTGCTACGAAAAACACATTTTGTTCGCAACAAAGTTTTAAAGGTGCTGAAGGATGGGGTGACGCAACATTGCAAAAACTGCGCACAAAATAGAAATTGTGACATAGTGCCTGTTCAGACCTGTTGTGGCAGCACATGATGCCGTATACAACAGGAGTCCCTGCTTCGAGCTAGTTTATTCAGACAAGGTCCTGAAGCAGGCGAAATGGGCAACAGCAAAGTCGCTGAACAGGTCACTGTTATTTCAAGAACAATATATTGCTCTTCAGTCTCTGCTGTTCCTTGTTTGCTGGTGCTTGGGTGCTGCGTCTAAACGTAAATCATTGCATATAAAGTGTGTAGTATGTGCTCAGTGCAAACTTTAAAAAAATAAGAAAAATCCAAGGACACCTAAGTACTTCTTATGAGTTGTGAATGCGAAAGCATTAATGTCCAGTTGAACATCGCTGAGCGGTCCTTCGAGTTAAGAATTCCTCGCGAGCAAGCGAGCACGTTGAAGACGCGTGGCGAGTTTTGATTTGGCCTTACCGAGGTGCAGTTTGAACGCAGGCGAGAACTTGCACGGACAAGGAATGCGCGGATAATACAGGCTTCCGAGAGGGAGGGTGATTTGCCGTTGTGGTGATGCCCTCTCCCCTCACGTAACACCTGGTGCGCTACTGCGGCAGCAGGTGCTCCCTTTTGCCCACTCTGCTCCATCCAGGCGTGCTTGTGCCGTGGCGTTGCAGCCAATGAGAATTTAGGGGCCGTTTCGGTGCTACAGACGCCGGCTTTTGCGCTCAATGAGCCATTTGACACTTTCACATCAAAATGCGTGCTATCCCCTTGTCATATATTCTTGTCATGCTAGTGGGATTTTTACTAATCCTAAAGTTCACAGGCTGGCAGGTATGTACTATCGACCAAAAAAAAGCTTACAGACCACGGGATGTCGGAAAACGCAAAATATCCGAGCAGCCTGTAAAAGTAGCCAGTAAAACCATACATCGCAATGTTGTTTGCATATACCAGTAGAGGCTGGAAATGGGAATACCAGACTAGGGGGGGGGGGGGGGGGGTGTTTTGAGGCTGCGGAGATATTCAGCTTTTTGTCAGATCCCTTGGTCCGTACTTTTTTGGTCCATAGTACATAGTAGGCGACACTGCACAGGCTAGAGCAACTGTTCCCACTATCTGCATTCACAGTTGAAAAATAGCGTGTGCTATGTGACATCAAGAAATTGGACTGTGCTACATAATGTAATGCAAGGTTGATTTCATAATGTCACGTTGTAGTGATGGTGAACAACCACAGTGGCACAATGCAAGTCACGAAACTAACCGTTTATAGGGCAAACCTGTGCCCATCAAAACAAGTTGCACAATGATAACGGTGATTAAACTCGTCAATTGTCGCAAATGTGATCTGCGGGTAAAGTACGTTAGCTTTTATACATAACTTGCAGAAGTTTTCAGCGTAATTGCTAGTGTTTGCATAGCTTCCAGAAAGTACAACACTATTTGTGTTGGGCGTGCAATCTGATTACACAAGGTTCAGTGAGAACATAGACAACAGATAAAATGAACGATAACATTTGAGTAAGTTCCAAATCATGTAGGTGCGTCTTGTGCTGAGCGATAACCTTAAGCTGTTAGCGGGTGAAATGCGGTTCCCAGAAGAAGGATAAGCAAGTACACGTGTCAATATGTTAGTCACATTATATGAAGCAATTTTTAGACTCAGCCGATCTGAACGTATAACCACAGAATGTTGAGCAGAGCAACATGTTTGCACATTTGCACGACTGACCTCATCGTAAAGCTTTGACAGCGAGCCACTCACATTTGTGACAAAAATACAGCTCAGTATAGTGGAAGCTCGAGGCATGGAAACAATACATTATTTGGCATAAAGTTAACTTCGTATGTTACAGTTCTAGTGTATCAAGAAGTTATTCTGTAGAAGGGATTGGAAATCAAATGCCAGTTCACAACAAAATGCGTGGAGCAATTCATTTCTGCGACCACTTTTCTTGCGCAACATATGGCCCAAACAAAAAGAAAAATGGTAGGCACAGGATGTGGCTTCAACTTTTCCTCTTAAATCCAACCAATTTCACTCAAATCAGTTGAGCAGTTGTTTGATGAGAGCATTTCTGTGTTTCACGTGTATTTGAATAGGAAAATTGGAAGTTTAACTTGAAGTAAAGCTTCCTATTAAGATGTTGAGCAGATAACCGGCAGCCTGCTAGCAGAATATGGTTCCCAAGACCAGCAGATGATTAGATAGTAGCAATGAGATTAGGAAAGTAGCTGGTATTTGTTCACCAACTCAGGACACTGGAAACTGGTGATAGCATGGATAGGCCGTCACCCTGCAGAGTACTTAAAATTGACTGCTGCTGATGTCGGGCGATACCATTTCAATCACATCAATTTTTCCTTTCATGATGCCATTTGTCTTGCAGGCAACATGACATCATCGAGGAAGATATTCACTGCAGCTCAGGGCAACTTCGTCACGTCTGCCCCGGACTACGATGAGGACAAGTACAAACGACGATCCGGATTCGAGCTTCTGTCACGGTGGATCAAGTATGTGCTCGCATTCATTGCCGAGGCATGTCATGTCGGAACCTTGTGTCTCACAAAAGTTTAAAAAGTATCGCCAATAATTTGGGACAGCATCCGCAATTCTTGGCTTGTACAAATTAAGGTGGCGGTCCCACTCCAGTGGCACGAGCCCCCCGTTTTCAGTACTTTTGGAGCAACCGTGGCAGCTCTTCTACTTGGGATATAAAGTTGTATATACCATGAAAAAGCTTAATTCTTGATTCTAACTACATGTAATATAAAGAAATTGATTAATGTGATTTAGAAATAAATGTTAAGAACAAGCATGAGATACATAGTTTTTGCGAACTGTGTCTCAGTTGTGACCATATTTAGAAGAAACTACTGCATTTACTTCAATGCGGCTTGCTCTGTAGCTTTAGGACATATTTATCTATTTCTTAGATGCAGCAAAATAATGTTGAATTTTTACTTTTTGGATAATTTGCTTTTGAAGATTGCCAAATATCGCAACTTCTGCTGTAAACAGCCCGGCAACTACACACTCAAGGAAGGACCCAAAATTTCATTCATGTACCTTTATTAGTTTCCCTAATAATGCGACCGAAATCAAGCAATATTTATAATGCTGGTCCTACTTTTGCCCATTTTTGAGGGAAGGTACTAAAGCTACGAAGCTGCGGTTTAAAACTAATAAATGTACATGAATGAAATTTTTGCATGTGCATATTGTTATTCAATATTTGAAGCTAAGTATTCGTTTTTGAAAATTTTGATATTCGCACACCCCTACCAGAGATCAATGCATGTGCTAACAGTGACAGGAATGACCGAGCACATTTTGTCCACCGTTGGCAAATCAGTTTTGCAGACACACACTAGGTGGATAAATTGTCATCCACTCGACTGTAGCGCAAAGCCACAGAGGAAACCAGTGAGAGTTTCTCTGCGTGAGAAAACGCTTCGCACTTCAAGAAGTCATCCTGGTCTGCGTGTCGAACCCACGACCAGTGCCTTCCTGGGGCTGTTGGTCTGCCACCTGAGCTAACCAGGAGGCTAGCAGACCTCAAAGGCTGAATCAATCAACTCGAAGTGTAGTGACATTGAATACTTGCGGGACTATTGCGCTTCTATATTGAGCCCGTTACTATACTCGCGGACTACTACTGTGCCAATGAAGGGAAAGCTACTTGGGTGGAGCTTCTGCACATGTCATTGCTCCAAGTATTCTGGCAGCGTGTGACAGTGCTTTCGATTCCTTGGAACAGATACTGAATCAGCGTAGCTTCAACGTGTGACAGTTTTGCATTTTCCCAAACGTAGAAGACAAAAGCAGAAAAAACAAGTGAGACTTTGCACTCAGTAGTGTATTTTGTCTTATTTTTTTGTCATATACAAGATGTTTCTCTCTCTTCTCTTCCCCAGCTTAAACAAACGTGGATGAGAATGTAGGACTTTTTTTTTTTAGAAGCACTCTTGCTTACGCGTACATTGCCTCTGTAGCTTCCCTTTCAGTGCCCCTCAAAGTTGTCCACGAGTATAGCCTTTGGCTACGGGTCCAAACAGTTTTTGTAATTAACATTGTAAGCTTTGTATCAGCTCAAATTGAATTGAATGCTCATTCTTGCTGGAAACACTCTTGCCTCTTTCTTTCCCTCAGATCACGGACAATAATGGCCGGCAGTCATAGACGAGACCCGCACACGTTCCTCAAGCGCTGGGTCGTCCTGTCCATCCTCATCGTCCTCGGACTGTTCACCGTTGTCTATTTCCTGTTGCACTGGGGTCGTGCAGCAGCGGAGTCGGATCCGCTGCTAGATCCCCGGCTCAATCCGGACATTAGGGTCAACGACGAGCCTCACGACATGCAGCCGCGCTGAAGCGAAAAAAGAAAGGCGTTGGCCATTTGCCAGTGTTTCTGCCGTCGTGGCGGGATAATAAAAAAGTTTGGGGGATTTAGGCAGCATCGGTCTGCATTTTGGCCAGGCATTGTCACCGTGAATGTGTATATAGTGGGTCTTTGTAAGCCTAACTTGGGCGGTGCTTTTTGGGGGCGGGTAGTGGACAGTGCTTTCAACCAGTGCGTGTGGTCAGCAGGTAATAAAACGCGATAATCTGAGCACCGTGGCCTTAGGTGTCGATTCTGGACCATGTGATGGGCACACTGCAGGATGACTTTTTCACTCCAGAACAGTGCAAGGCAGTGCTTCCAAAACTGCTGTCCTAGGGATTGCATGAAATGCAACTTATTTCGTTGAGACGCTGATGTGCGCATGTGCACATATGTATGTATGCCACTCTGCCGGAACACACCGAGTGATTTTTTGTTTTCCATGAGAAGCGCAGAACTCGCACCTAAATTTCGTTATTGAGATTTAGAGTCCTGGTAAATTAGTTCAAGAAAGCAAATGTGCTCATTGATGGCTCTTCGAAATGAATTCAATTGTGAGTGTTTATATTTTTTTCGTAAGTTTTATCATGGACAACATTAGGATGCTGCCCTTGCCCTTTATTATAAAATTCACTCGTTCGCAACAGGTTCAGTGATAGACTGCTTCAAAACTACCCTTGATGAATCTGTTGTGGCTTGAGGTGATTGACAGGGGCACGCGTGGTGCAATCGAGTTCACACCCACTAAAGTAGTATGTAGTTGGCTACAAAACTGTGGAACAATGGGTTCGACGACAAATGTAAATTTGTTTTGATTTACGAATTTTAAGGGCAACTGCACGCATCGCCACCCTGCAGTATGTAGCCGAGGCAACACATCCTCATTACGTTTCTTCTGTCACTGACAGCAAACTAACGAGTTCCTTGTGCAAGCATTTTTGCTAATGTACAGATTTGAGCTGGTGAGAAAGTGTAATTTTACATGAGCACTTGGAAGGGTTAGGCTTAAAAAGAAAGAAATAAAAGTTAGGCTTGGCATTATAACCAGGATGACCACAGATCCAAGGACTGAAAGAAAAAAAAAATCCCATAAGTACCCAAGAAGCAAGCATTTACTAGCCGACTCTTCAATTTAGATAGCTTTGTTGTACATTAAAGGTCTTGAGAATATCTGTACTAATATATTCCAGTAAAATTTTTGGCGTGTTGAATTTCCTGAAACGTGCTAGTTATCTTCTGTTTAGGGCCCTGCTCATCAATAAGGGCTTCATGTTCACGCACGAAAAAGATTACAAACCTGAGCACATTTGCTTGCCATTCACTGCTTCTTTTGTACCGTGTATGCCTGACCAAGCCATGTTTCTGTATTCTTATCAGTGGTGCTTTTTTATTTTTTGTGTGTGCATCGAAATAAATGATTTTTCAGCCAGCCTTTTTTAAACATGGTAAGACAGCTACGCTGTTACGCAAAAAGAACATACTTGCTATGTTCATGTTATACAGTCATCCTGCTGTAGGGGAAACGTCTCTTTACACTCCTGAATTGATATGCTTACACAAGCAGGTGAGTGAAACACAATTGCAGGATGTTGCCACCGCAGACTCGTAATAAATTTACTAGAGGGAAACCTGTCGTTCAGCTGTAATGGCAACGAACATTGGTTGCAGGGTGTCGGAACTGAACCGGAACAGAACCTTTATTTTCATTTGAGCAGGAAGCAAACCGAACCACTATTTTGCAACATTTGGAGCTGAACCCAAATAAACTCTTGAGGTACTGGCCCGAACCGGTTTGACCACAGGTTTAGCCCAGGGTCATTATTGCCGAATTCCTACAAGAGGAGACGATGCCTCCTGCATCAATTTGGTACAGCATACTCAATCAACAGTGCACGTTTGGCTCAACTGTACACTGCGCACATAATGTGTACTGCCTAGACAGAGCGTTGCAGACACTTGTCGTGGAGGAAACTGCTTGTGCTCAGGCCATTTGCTGGGTTCAGACAGAGTTGCAGTTTGTGCTGTACCTTCAGTGACTGCTTGTTACTTCTGAAATGCGACTGGGGCTTTGTAGAAATTCTCCACGGCAAACGCTGACGGCAACAATAAATTAAAAGCAAGAGCGGATTTTGTTTTGAGTTGTTCTGCTATTAACAAGCAATATTGCAAATTTATGCAATTCTAGGCTATCTCTAACTTCTAAATGGAAATCCTTTCTTGTTCACGAGGCAGTTCAAATTTGCGCTCTGCATTTTTGCAATGGCTAGCACACATTAGTCTATAAAATATACATTCGTTCAGTGCTTTCATTTCGACTGCACACTTTTGTCAATGTGTAGTTTATTTGGCTCTATATTAGATAGCTGCCAACCGCACTTTACTGCGACCAGTTCAAAACTTGCGCTGAATGAAATGCACAGTCTTGGCGTAGGGTTTGTCTACAAGGGATCCTCTACACGTTGCAAAAATTGCAGGTGGTCATCAGCTGGCATCATAAACCGCCAGTCACTGTTGTCTAGCAACTCCTCATTCCCACGTTCACCCTCGCCAATTCACAAAGAAATTCTTGGCAATGATTCATTCGCCGACACCCTGGCCACGCTGCCGCTTCAAAGCTACCATGCAGGCTGCGTTACTGGATCACGCCACAGCTGTACAAACTCCTAGCAAGCCTCCAATTTGGAGCCGGTAAAACAACGCGAGAAACAAAAATTACGAATTACTTGCAAAAAAAAAAAACAATGTGCAAAGGAGTTGTCAATTAGAGTGAGGTACTATACACACGGAAACTTATTTTAAAATCACTGATGATTACATTTCAAAGCGAAAAATTTTAGACTCTAATGCAAGTTTCAGCGCTAGCCATTCTCTGATGACATTTAACACCGATGCACGCCACTGCACTGCTGTCGCTGCAAGAAATGGTTATGGAAGTCGCCTTGGCAGCTTCTCTGTAAAAGCTTCGGCCACCATTGGTACTGGCATTCGAAGTCGCACAATGTACAGCTGGGAGCTGGATGCACTAACCACAGCTTCACTGCTTTTGAGTTTGTGCAGGGTTTTGCACAGTACGCAGACTCTGAGAGTGGCGGCACGTCTGAACATGTGTCAAAGGCCACAGCAGCGGACAAAAACAACTTTGCATGCATCAAGTTAAAGTCCTCACGAGGACAGTATTGTCCACTGTGAAAGCCTGCTGGTGTCGCAGTAATCGAGGTTCAGAGCCAGAAGAATTCCTGCAGTCTGCCACTGTTTTTGTTAACGCTTTAGGTGTTGAAAAACTGGAACTATACCGCACGACAAAACATCTGCGATGTGTAACAGGATCCTGTAAGAACTTGATAGCATGCACTTGTTCGCCCTCTCTCTTATCATACTAACCCATCCACACACATCGCACCTTGAAAGGTTACGCTACCTTAGCGAGAAACTTGTATAAAAAGTCAGCGGTTCAGCCGGCACAGCCATCTATATATACGTACCTAACTATTGCATCACGTTGAAAGTTTCACTAGAAGGTGCAGCGGTAGCTGCTTTATCAAATTCTCAAAGGGCTGACAAGAGAAAGCATGTCCCAGGTAGGGACCACAGGCCCCTGTGGCACGGGCAGCACTCCCTTTTTTCACCCCTACACACCTAACACAAACCCTCATGAATGCCAATAAAGTACTGGTATTGCTTCAAGTGCAATCTGAAACAGTGCTCGACATTTTGGATCATACATGGGGGCGGGGTTCTGCTGGAGTTTGGTTGCTTCATAAACACTGCTGCACTGGCCCTGATCATAAGGGAGACTGCATGGAATAATGACACTGTTAAATCCTTGCTGTACAATAAGTTTTGCAGTCAAAAATGCCATTCTGTGTATACATGTGTGTACAACACAACTACACAATGTACATGACAGTCAAGGTGCGTAAATTGTACGGCTAATTCAGGAGACTTCGCAGGTATGCAATTCTGTCTGCGTATTTGGGCAAAGCAAGGTCAAAACAATGCAGCCTCTAGGGTTGACATGAATGTTCATGAAGCATATACTCAACCAAAGTATCGCTCACATAACTAGTGTCTTGAAATTTAAGCTGTTCAATAAACACCCCGCTATGAACTATTCTGAAACACGCAAGTGCTGAACAAGTTCACAAATGTTTTCACAAAGTTTGTAAAAATGTGTACACAATGTCACTAGAGGTTCTGTGAAAGAAAGCGCAAGAATATAGTTTAAGCAAATGAACATGCATGAAGAACATAGTTTGTTATGCCAGTGAACATGCACATCATTCTACCTTTTACTTCGAATAATGTTTCATCCAAATCCAAATAATCCACACGTTTGCTACTTTGAGCAAAAACGTGAGGTTTCCAGAAATTCCAATGAAAATGCTAGCTGTCCGAGCAACTTTAAAGAAATCTCGTAACTGGTGCTTTACAGCAGTAATTCCATGATAATCAAGGAGACTAGTAAATGTAACAAAGACACAAGCACAGATAACAAGTTGCGAATGTTTGCACACAACATTTTTATTTCTGCAGACATCCTACTATGTATGCACAGCTACTGCCACAACTTGTTGTATGTGTTCATGCACGACATGCAACGGTGGGAATATACAGTTGTTGCCCCAAAAACGTGCACTACAGGCGGCAGCGTCCTGGTGTATTTACTCAATGTCAAAGATAAAACGCATGTACATGAACACAGAGTTACACGAACAAGCGACAACGCGTCGCCATCAGTCACATATGAACACAAGAGTGCAGTCCACGCGAGGCACTCATCTACCGACAAAAATACTGAACTGCAGACGTCTTCTGGCGCTTGCGGGCTTCCATTCCGCTGAAGAATTCCCGAACGTCCTCTTCTCTCACGACCTGGCATTGGTAGAAGAACACACTCAGTACAAACAACAAACACCAGCACTTCTGCATCTCGTTGCATTCTAGCAGTACTAACATATGGGCAGAAACTTTGGGTTAATAAAGAAGTTTGAGAAAAAAAGTTAAGCATGCAACAAGTGATGGCACGAAAAATGCCAGGCTTAAGAGACGGGAAGAGAGCAGTGGGGATCAGAGAACAAATGGGGATGGCCGATATTCTAGTTGACTTTGATAGGAAGAAATGAAGCTGGGCAGGCCATGTAATGCGTAGGGCGGATAATCGGTGGACTATTAGAGTTACTGAATGGGTGCGAAGGGAAGGAAGGCACAGTCGAGGACGGCAGAAAATTAGGTTGGGTGATGAAATGAGATTTGCAGGCATAGGATGGAGTCAGCTGGCACAAGACAGGGGTAACTGGAGATCACTAGGAGAGGGCCTTCGTCCTGCAGGTGACATAAATAGGCTGATGATGAACCTCTGCAGCTGTCTTTCTAAATGAACACATATTCATTAGAGTTGATCAAAGTTCAACGAACTGACACTATTAATGGATGTTTCTTCATGGAAGCAACATAGGGCCATAAAAAATTGCACAGTATGATTTAGTTGTTCAAAGGCTCCATCTTTGGTAAAGATATTTAACATTGACTGCAGAATCTTCTGAAGTACTGAATCTGAGGGGTGCGTGGAGGGAGCTGGCATATTCTTGCAAGCAATGCATGCACCCTGAAACTGAAAGCTGCCGAGAAGTTCTCTACACTACGCTAAGTTTCTTGATCACAGTTCGAGCGAGACAGCCGCCTCAGGAAGTTGAAACTTTCCCACTGTACCCATTTATATTCTATAAACCTGGCTCACCTTCCTGTTGTCGGCAAACTTCTTCAGGAAGTCGATAAGCTCCGTCTTGAGATTGTTGAAGCCTGCAGTGAAGAGACGCACGTGTCAGCTGCGCCTGATAGCAATGCAGCTGGGAGTACCCGAATATGCACTCCCACCTAGGAGTCCCCAGAATAACTAAAGTACCACCTTTCTCTACCTCTCCCCTCTCTCCAAAAAGTATCAACAGTGCTGTCTAGAGTCTCCACAGGGAAGCTCCAGCTGTGGGCGTCATCGCCTCATTGCTGTCGTGAGCATGCTGCACCACACACACCATTCTCTTCTCCACTGTGGCTCTCAGTACTCGTTTCGGGATAAGCTCAGGCCTCTACTGTCCCTTCAACTCGTAAGCGGAACATTCCTTTCACCCCCACCCTAGTATACCGTTGAGCGCTTAATGTGCTCAGCCACTTTTGATCAATAGTTATGCTATGCCATGTGAACACTGAATCAAGCTGGCCCAAGCGCAGATCAGTGCTCGTGGGGCTCACTGGCATGTAATTGCAGTCATCAATGAAAAGCGCAGTGATAGGTGGAGGGCAACAATGAATGGCACTACTTTAGTTATTGTAGTGACTTTGTAGCCTGCTGACAGTGCACTCTCAAAGGAAGCAACAGGGTTAAAAGCTTTTCACAATCAATCACAGCCAAATAATGACCTGAATGCCTGTGAACTATGTGTGCACTGTAAAACCATTAATTTGAAGTCCACCGGATTACAAAATATCTTCAAATTAAGTGGATTTTCGCATTACCGGAGGGGGGGGAACTGCACAACACAAGCATGTCAGGTTTATTTTCTGTGCAGCATGACTACTCTAAGTAATCATTACTGTGGGATTGCGGATTGCTTGGTACGGTAATTCGCTGCACCAGGGGTCATGGGGCAGTATTCTTATATCTTCTATTGCACTAATCATGCGCAGCATCTCACAGTCACCACTGCTACACTCAACAAAGCTGCGGATAACATTCAGGGACTCAATAACTGTCGCTAAAGCGGGTGCACGAGTGGGCTCATTATCACATCGGCCACCATGGCCATCGCCTTGTTTCCTTTAACACATGGCACACACCAATGAGGGGGGATTGGCTACTGGCACGCTGTCGGTGACTTCGCCTTCCACGTTAGGGTACAAGGTTTGCACAATGTGCTTCTATGATCAAGTAGTCGGCAAAGCCTAGTCCGTCACTCCTGTCGCCATCATTTTATGCTACTGGCGGAAACGTGCATGTGGCTAAGATTTTTCATGCACTTGGGAATCGTACACACACAACACACCAGCAGTGGAGAAAACGTGACACTCGCAACGCAGCTGGTATGTATATAAAAAACGGAAACGGAAATGACGACGCTTTGATTTGCCCTGACAGTGCCGACAACGTGAAATGGTTCCAGCGACAACTCTTTCGTATCCGATCTCGAATACCATGCATTTATGTACTGCAAGCGCCAGAAGCAATCAACGTTACTTGACAGAAGCATTGCAGGAGACGAAAACACGTGACGGCCGCCCTATTTCTGACACTGCCTCCGAGATATGCGAAATCAGAAGGGCATCACAGCACGGTGGTCTCGGAGGCCACAAGCAGGTACTATGAATTATCTGGAGATGCACGCAGGCTTTTCAATTTATCCGGTATAATTCGCCTTGCAAGTTACGGGACTGCACAAGTTTTATGAATTAACCAAATTTTCGAATAAATCGAGAACAAATCATAGAGGTTTCACTACATGATGACTTTCCAACGCTTCACATCAGACCCTTTTTTTTCCCAATAAAATTAGACACGTTGCTGTTTAGTCTACCTTAATCATTTAGGTGTTCAGTTTAGGAGTGAGCCATTCTGCACATAAAGTGAAAAGCTAAATTCTGCTGCAGTTACAAGAATCGTGCACTATTCCCTAGTGGGCCTCTGTATTTTTCTGGCAAGAAACATTCCGACTATTGGTGAGGAAACTAGACATAAGCAGTTGAACCTCAGTTTAATTTCTGTTGTGCTCGAACTGCAGCACAGACAGCATCACTGCTCAAGGACGCTGATCTGTGCTCTTTTTCATCAACTTAGTCATTCTCTAGGAAAAGCCTCTAGAAGCCAAGCTTAATTTGAGTGCTTACAATGTACACAACTTCTGAGAACAAATATCTGCTTGTTCTGTATTATAAGTCGTATTATTAAAAAGAGACTATATGCACATCAGTTTCAAGCTGAAAACACCCTGGTCATGACTATAACCTGGGCCTGCTTGTACACAGGCAGTTTATTGTAAAGCTAATCTTGCAAGTTGCTAAGCAAAGAAAACTCTGCACAGCTGCCTCCAAGATCTCCACACCAGAGATCTTGGAGGCTCACCCCTAAGCTTTATGAGCTGTGCTCACAAGAGTCACAGCAACGCAACACAACAGACAGCCGAATAAAAAGGTACTCGCTCAAACTGCACTTCACCGTTGTCAAAGCAATTTGAGTGATTAGCATCGCTGTTAATGATGAATTACCAGCTCCATTTTTAAATGCTGTAGTTTCGAACTTTTACAAGAAGCACGTACACTTAGAAAGGCACGAGGCTCGCAATGCGCATGCTAACTGCAGCACAGTCTTTACGGTTGTGATGCAAGATTTCTTCTTTCGTACCATGAATGGCTTCGATCTGCTGGACCCGTCCCAACGTTCCCAGGGCTGACATGAGGGGGTCACCGATGGGCGCCTGGGCACGGGCTGCCTTGCCTTTCTCCTCGTACGACTGGACCGTGTCCTCTTCGTCCAACAGGAACAGGCAGTGCTGCTCGTTGTACATGGCCTACGAGGCAAACAATGCATCTGTTCCCAACAGGTTTTGTTCTTTGCTAGTGCAGACGTTTGCTACTGGTAACGGGCACCCTAAATCTGAGTATTGTCATTTCACTGCCATTAAAATAAGGCCACCGCAGCTGAGAATCAAGCACAAGACCTCCTTAAAGGGACACTGAAGGCAAATATTAAGTCATGCTAAAATGATTGATTAGTGCTCGAGAACGTCTAAGGCGTCAATATTCTCGCGAACAGAGCTTTAGTAACGGAGAAATTGAGTTAAATGCAGGACACGATTAGAGAATCCCACGGGATATTCAAGTCTGACGAAGAAGGCACTCATTTAAATTCTGTCACTAGTACTCAACCACTCTTTATAAAAACATCATTGCATTGCATTACAAGACGAAAGAAAATGCTACTTGTCCAGTTCTATTTCATTTTTATAAGAAAGAACTCACTGACATTAACCTTGGCAACAATGCAGGCGGTCGAAAGGTTTTGTTTTTTTGCACTCTGCGCCACCCGTGCGTTCGAGTCTCAGTAGTTCCGTTATCGTGTAGTGCTACGCTGGTTTTGCTGGCTCGCAAAACTTGCACAAACTGCAAGTAGCAGAGAAGTAAACTTCCATGTGATGTTGCGGGATGCCTGAACGGTCTACGCCACTTGACCAAAAGCAGCTGCAGCGGCGAATCCACCTGCTCTGTCTTGGCTCGGTTTCTCCATGGCCGGGTGTTTGTGTTTTGCGCAGCAAACCGTAACGCCGTCTGTCGGGCGCTGTTTTACTCACCGACGGTAATGGCGTATGCAACATCACCGCTCCCCACTCGGGGGTGGGCGATTTGAATTGTGCTGAAGGCACATGCGGACGCTTCAGGCGCAATATTCTCTTAAACTAAGTATCTTCTTGTCACGAAGCAATCGCTGCGAGGTTTCTGGAATGATATTTCAACAGTCCACATCAACTTAGTATTTGCCTTTAGTGTCCCGTGAACAGCAGCAGAGGGCCTTAGTCCCAGAGCCACTGCTGCGGGCAGCCGTCGAAATCGCACTCACCAAGCACTTTATGCAGTGGCACAGCCGCGACCTCCATCCGCGTGGCCAGTAGGCACACTCATTCTGAGGCTCCTCCTTCACATCGTCGGTGTTACTTTGCAGGCGTTGCAGGATGCACTGCGAGACTGAGGACAGCAGGCCGCTTTCCCCAGCCAGCTTTTCAACCTTGACCTCGTCACGAGAGCCACTGGATCCAGCGGTTGGCTGGCTGGGATGCTCTTCTTTGGCTGTCGAGTCCGTGGCAACGGTGCCGTTCTCACGAGATGTGCCCACGCCGTTTTCTACGCTTCCTGCAATTGGGAATTCGTCGAACTGGTGAGGAGTTGCCAACAGCCTTTCCTCAGATAAGGACACACACACAATAGAAAAAGTGAGCCACAAAACTTGAACGCAACTAGATTACCACATGGCTGCTCTAAGTTTGGAATTTTCGACTCTACTAGATGGCAGAACTTGAGAATATTAGTGGAATTGTGCACAGTTTTTTTCTCTCTAGTATTTGGAGTGCTTGATTGCTCGCACTGGAAACATGGCTGCCTGCATAATGCATTTCTGCGAAGTTTCTCGGAAATTTGGCCCAACTTTTGTCATTTTCTGTGCTAAAGTTAGGTGGTCACTCTTTCACTACTGCAACTATAGGGGCATTTGTATACTTGCAAACCTATTAGCCTTAAAATTACTAAAAATCCAGCAGACACACCAAAAGGGAGGGGGGATAGTACACAGTACAGTTTGCCCTAAGCACATATCTTTTCTGGGATAGAGATGCACTTTATGAATGACTTGTTTATCTTTAGTTGCAGTACATAAGCAGCCAACTTGGAACAGCAAAGACTGATGAGCATAACTATACATGGTAACATTTTTGCACATGCTTGCACATAATGTGTTGATGTGGTGACTACCACGTCGCTCTACCAATCGATGTGTGAAGCCCGTGAATGAAAAAAAAAACTGGAAATTCGTAAATACTGACACTTCGCACGTCCAATGTTTGTGGTAACATTTTTGCATAGAATGCACGACAGAGATCATTAGCAATGCGGTGCCACAACTTTCTTGCCAGAAAGGGCAGTTATGCAGCTGCAGTCGCATCTCATGCTAAGCGGAACGGAGCTGGTGCTTGGAAGTTTCCAACAATCCCATGCTGGTTGATGCGCAGCTGCAGAAACCCGCATAGACTTGCCTCCAGTTTCAGCAACACAGGGTAGGGATGTGTGAATAATAGTCTTTTACACCGAATCGATTAGTGCGAGAAGCTAACCAAATTGTCAAGGACCCATACAAAGAACACCTCGGCAACGAAATGGCCTGTATAATGAAGGAATCATTCTGTCCCGGTTCTATTGTGAGTGGTGCTGTGCGCGACCTGTACAACGAATGATTTTGGAGGCCCCAAGCCCTTTGTTATAAAGGCTGTACTTTCAAATAATGAACAGCCGTTTTCACCATCCACATCGATCTTCACATTTTAGTACAGTAAAACCCTGTTAACTCGAAGTTGCAAAGACTGGAAAAAATATTTCTAGATAAGCGAAATCAGGAAAATCGAGGGTGAAATCTTGCTGCCTCGTTGCCTAGGCAACCCACTGGAGCTAAAGGTACCGATATGAAAAGAGGCCCCCTCCCAATGATCCCAAACGCACTGCAACGGTTGGCGGAAGTCGCGTTTCATTTCCTCCCCTCGCTCCTGGGGCAAATAGCGATGGCTGCCAAGAGTGCTGGTTGATCTCCACGACATGAACTTGGTCAGCGTGGTGCAAAGTGCAGAAGCACGCTTCGTGGGAAGTGGAGTGACGTCGGCGCCTTTCTTGGAGGAGACTGCACAACCTGGCGCAACCACAAAGCACATGCCGAGGCTGCTAATTGATGCTGTTAATTGGAGGTTGCCATGGACATAGAATTCTGTTATCACTTTTTGGTGATATTGTAGCTGCACACAAAGTACTGAAACCTTTGGGTAGTGAGTGACTTGCCTCTGGTTTCTTATTTTCGTGTTTTTTTTTTTTTTTTTTTTTGCAGTCAGGATTTTGAGATATGCCGAGTCAGCCACAAGAACCTTTTCGAGATAAGGGGTGAAACACACACGAAGTTGACACCGCGGCGGCAAAAAAATTTTTACAACCAATATTTCGAGATATGAGAGTTTCAGTTACTGAGGATTTAATGTACTATACAGTCAAACCCGGATATATCGAACCCACATAGTAGTAACAAATTATTGTGTATAACGAACAGCTGTAAAATACCCTTAAAGTTTTTGTTTAAATTTTTATTTTATTACATCAAATTATCTTGTACAGTATTTCGAACTCTTTTGTGATCCCTTCAGATTCGATATATCTGGGTTCGACTGTATTCACAACGTTAGCAAATTTGTCATCACATTGCACATTATAAAAGATTGTTTATTAAAAGCATAATCAATTAGGGCAAATAATTAAGCAGTTTATTTGCATAATCAGGACTCATTGGTGACTGTGAATGATACCAGTTTAGGGTAGAAAAGTTTGGCTTTCTAACGACTTAGTGTGATCCACTACCTAACTTAGTGTTTTATGTCTACTGTGGCTGCCGAGAAGAAATTTATCATATTTTTGCACCAATTTTATGCTTGATGGTTTCAATCAATAGAAATATCTGTCAACTTTTACAAGAATGTCAATAAACTTCAAAAACTTTATAAGCGCATGCAAAAACCCTTCAGCGTACATTCGAAGTAGCACTGACGAACGCACCTTCTGCTTTGATCCCATTCTCCGTCGTAGTTGCCAAAGCCGAGGAACTTTCCTCTGCCTGCTTCTTTTCCGTGGCATCCTCGCACAGGCTTGCATCCTTCTCCAAGAGTGACATTTCTGCGAAGGGGAGCCAGGCATGCCTTTAACCACTGCAGTCCAGTTAATCGAGCAGTAGAAAAACTCACCATGCGCGAAAGTACCACCGAAGGAAAGGGTGCTTGCTCATGCAGCCGTTGCACACAACCTCGTAGTAGTCCCGGTTCGGTGGCATGTCGCCGCCAATGTGCTGGTGGGGAGCAAGAAGGCAGCTCAAATGTAATGCGAGAGTGTGTTACCATGATCGTGCATAGCATTTCTATGTGCCACTGATTTTTTGCAAGTTTTCTCACCCCATAGAGTATTGTACCAAAATTACTAGAGACAGAAGTAGCACTGGTGTCTACGTGCACCACCAGTAGAGCACTCCGTCCAGCATGGGAATATTGTGTAGGACATGGATTTCTCATAACTTTGTCCTTTTAGCTTCGAAAGCAACCTTCTGGGTTACCCGTTCTAACCAAATACGTTGTTGCTTCAAATTTGCTCTCTGGCAATGATAAGCCTCAGCTAAACTCTCATTTTTACTTTCACACTGTTTTCATACCACAAAACGGTGACTCATGGTAAATGCCACTGCCCAAAAGCCATCCAGACCTAGCGGCACGCACACTCAGAAGTGTGGAGACTCGTTTATGCAGTCGATAACAGATACCTGCCAACCTGTGAGCTTTTACATGAAAAGAGGAGGAGCAGGTGTGTGTGGGGGACACACACCAGGCATGTGCCCCCCCCCCCCCCCCTTTCCTCTTACCCCTTAAGATTTCTGTGTTCATAACTGGCCTGACAAGCCTCCCCTACAGCATTTGTTTTCCTTCCCAGAGACACACACTGAAAGGCTGCTGATGCTGACCATTTTAGTGATTGTACCGGACTCTGGGGGGAGGAATGGGATGGAATAAATTATTCAAGAAGGGTTATGAAAAGAGCAGGACACGCACCCGTCCGTGATACCAGTCCTCGCACATGATGCACTGCAACATTTCATCTTCCACCTGAGGCAAAAAAAAGAAACACAGAAGCGGAAAGCACACATTACTTATGAGCACCCAACACTTTATGGGAAAAAAAGAAAAAAAAATAAAGAAAAAAAATCTAAATGAGAGAGAGAGAGAGAACATTTTTCTGCCTATTTTTGGTAAGTTCCACAAATATTGAGCAAGACTTTATTCTACTGGGCTCGCAGTAGCAACTCTCATCACAAATTACAATGGCAAATTGGGAGCACCAGATGAGTGTTCCAATGGCAGACTGAGAACACTCGTGGAGGCGAGATCACTCCTCGGAGCAACTAAACCTGCTCTGCCAAAATCGATGGAGTGGACTGGAACTTTCGAGGACATATTTCCTGTTTCTTCCCAGCAATCCTCTATTTACGCCGGTATCTAGGGATGCAATGGACTCCACTATATCATGTCGTGCGCTTTCGCTTTCAATGCTTGAGTGCGGCAGCTCTGAATGTGACACTTCAAGTTTGGATTCGTGTTGCAATGAATGTGACAGCGACCCTGAAGCCACCACTTATGCACAAACCTTCGGAATCACGTTTCGCCTTCCTGCCAAGAGACCAAAAGTAGTCGGCTATGTCGAGGACATCATCTGCTGCTGCTCACTGAACAGCTGCATGCTTTTTGTAAGGATATACCAGTCCGAGGAGAGCAGACCAAGTATAGCATAGCATCGTAAGAGCCTATGACAAGTTACTCGCCTTGATGTGAGGGCAGTATTGTGTGCGAGAGCCAAACATAATGCACCGTGAGTGGCGTGACTGGCCCCATTCACAATAGACGGTATTAGATGGCTTACAGCTGGTGTCGATTGTGTTATATCCATCTCGAGGGGGGTCATGGAAATGAAGATTGTTACAATACAGTCTACTAGGCTACATTTACTACAACTATAGTGTGATTCTACGGTACCTGTAGTGTAATTGTGGCGACAAGTGACTGGCAAGAATAGCAGTGACTACGGTTAGTCTGCATTCCCGGCGCACCTCTCCTGCAAAGCTGCGTCTGCGATGCGCCAGCCGTGTTGTCTGCTAGGGGGAAGGCGGTTCGTGTTTGATAATGCCCTGTAGCTCCCTACAATCCTGGCATTCGACACTGGGCCCACCGGTGTCTTCACCATATGTGTCTCGTTAGTTTCATCTCCTGTTTTCCACTAGACGCATCTGCTTTGCCCCGTCTCTTTATGCGTTTCATTATGCTTTTAGTATGTCGAAGTTTCAACAGCCCCTCTACAAGTTATCTTCGAGAAAGTCTCCTTTCTTCAGACACCAGCAGCAGTATGCGCAAAGCCGCAACGTGGAAGTCGGAAATTTGTAACATTTGTTTGTGTACTGCTTTTCAGGAAATAAATCTTCGATTGTTAGTCAGCGCTTGTGTTGTGGCCGGTCTACATCCCCGTACTCTCATGCATGCTACACAATATGCTGTATATGCTACATTTCTGTATATGCTACACGATGCATCACAGAACAGCTACCGCGGCTGGCGGAAATGTCAGCAGACGATGTTTCTACCGGCACGCAAAGGACGCTGGGTAGCTGTATATCCGGTTGCATGGTCTGACGTTCTAAAGCTGCAGCCAGATTGGACGTCCAGTGTTCAACAAAAGTAAGAGATACATCGTACAATTTGGCATCCAACAAGTCGGATCCAAAGCGTCTTGCCATGCTGTAGCGCTGTATCGGATGCCTGCGCATTCTGGGAGTCGCTACAGCACGGCAACATGACTCAGATCCAGCTGCCATTCCGGTGCGTCAGACACTGTATCGTACCCCGTCTCCTACTTTTTAGAGGTGGCCACAGAAAAAAAGAAAAACACTCAAAATTTTACACCACATAATGAATGCACCCCCAAACTTCGCACACATTTTTCGAGAAAAAAGTGCAGTCATTATGCGAGTAAATGCAGCAGTGACGACATGATAATGGCTGAATTGATCTGGTCACATGCATGTATATGTGTGTGCAGCAACACATTTACCATCTTTACAGGCCTTTTCTGGAATAAACACACTTCCTTCCTGATAAATACGCATTGTTTTTATAACTCACAATCATTCTGACATGTGCGTAGTCCCTGTCAAGTTTTAATAATCAGTCAGCAGCTTATATAGACACTGCAGGGGCATAATTAATCATAGATCTGTTCAATATACAGCAAGATTCAATCCTGTGTACAGCCTGCCTTGAAAAAAAGGACAGGCAAGTTGTCCACTGTCGGCAATGCAAAGCTGGCCTTTACTTTTTTTGCAACAGGGTCTGCGTGAATGTTTAAATGCAGTAAGCAATGTGAGGTGTGAACTGCACAATTGATTTGCAGTATGACGGAAAGGAGAAAACTGGTAAAATGAACACGCTCTGGATGACGAAACTGTAAGGTACATACATCATCATCAGGATCTGGGTACGGCCTCTTGCACGTGCAGTAGACGCCGTGAAAGTTGTGGTTGTACTTGTTCTCGTCATTCCGGACAGCCTTTCTCTGCAAAAAGCACAACTCAGCAGCTGTAGCAGCCATGCGGTCAGCGCAAGCGGCAGTCATTGTCTCAGAGGACTGCGTCGGCTATCGACCCCCTATGTTTAAATCATCATAGTGCATTCTGGAATGACCCTTAGTCATTGTGAAAATTAGAAAGTGAGCAGTCATGTACATGCTATAAAGATGGGCATTGACACTAGCCACACCAGGACACTGTAGAATTACTGATGCTTTAGGTAAAGAAAACAAGATTTTTTTTTCTTTCTAGTGAGAGGACCTTTCTTTCCCTTCAAAACTGGTTACTTTCACAAAGCGTAACAGAAGTGGTTAGATTCATGTAAAGGAATGAGATGTATTTCTTTATTCTTCAAGCATGTTTCAATGTTTCTTTGTGTTCACTTGGCTTGGTCCTGCACATGGCTTGCAGTATTTTTTAAATACAAGAAACCCTATATTCATGCAAACAAGAAACATTTCTCACGTAGGCACGTATAGGAAGAGCTTATGGGAGGCGGAATGAACTTGTGTACACAACAAACAATAAATGTTAACAGGTTACTATCGGGGGTCAACTAAAACCAACCACATCGTTAAGATGGGGTACAATATAAATAGGAGGATCCCCTGCGAAAACCTGAGTTGAAAGGTAGTCTTGCTGAGCAAATATTATTTACTTCTGTACACCATTTTCAATGCCTGTGCAGACAGGGGCCATCAATTTTTGTCAGAGTAAATGGACTCGAAGCTGTCTTAATAGCTGTCTATGTAGACTGTATCCGATGCTGGCCAGAATTGGAACACACCCATGGATTTGCCTAAACATGGTCCGTCTAGCTTCAATTGACTTTCGCAATATGGATCATCTTCAATAAAGTATGTCGCATTATAAATGCAACAGTTCACAATCATTCTGCACGTGCAGAGAAACGTGCTGCCTTGCCATATTTATAAAGCTATTATTGGTTGAAAATTTAAAAAGTGCAATAAAGGATGCCACAAGACCATCTGACGGCAAAAGCATGGAGGCTTTTGATAAATCCATGCACTACCCCAGGGTAGCTGAACAACCACAGTGCCAGAGTTCCCTTTAAGAAATTTTTGAGCGAAACTCTACGGCAGCAGTTCGAGAAGTACGGAGTACAGAGAAGTGCTCAGAGATTCTCAAGTTAGTAGCAGCCTATAGTTAACACTTACCGGGCACAAGCGGCATGGGTTGTTTGCAGGGAAGGACGCGTTCCCACAGTCACATCGAAAGTTCCTGAAATCAGATGAGAATCTATTCTGTAGTAGTCCGTACGTAACTGGTGATAAAGCAGGCACAATTCTCACGGGCGAGTTGACGCTTTCCAAACTTCACGCTGACAATATGCCCTATCTGGGTATGAAATAACACACAGCACGGATGTCTGTTGCACAGTGGTGTGTGTGTGTGCAACTCAACAGAACTTAGCTGCCTGCATTACTCATGCCAAGGTTTTGCCGCATCACTCATGCCAAACGAATGATACAAATTGACATGGCGCGTCAGGACGTGAAGAAACCACAAAAGAGGAAATAAAGTGTCAATTATGAAGTAAATTGTATCATTTCATGAACTGTATCATATATATGCGCATCAAATATAAACCAACTATCCAAGCAAACAGACCGTGAATTGCAATATCCCTGTGTGGTTCGTGGATTACTAAGTGTGAGGTAAACGCTACATCCAGAATAAGGATCTCAGTTCGACAACCACACTGCAAATGTCTACACGGCAAGTGTAGTCGTTTGCAGTGTCAAACAAACATTTGCAGTAGTCAAGCAAACAGAGCATGAATTGCAATATCCCTGTGTGGTTTGTGGATTACTAAGTGTGAGGTAAACTCTACAGCCAGAATAAGGATCTCGGTTCAACAACCACACTGCAAATGACTACACAGCAAGTGGCTGTGGTCGGCAGGGAAACCCACCTCTTGGTGTAGAGCTCGTAGAGGTTGTGTCCCTCGTGGCAGGCATAGCTGCAGGCCAAACACACTCCTGCCGGCTGGGAATCCGGTCCCGTACAGGTGCCGCATGCGTACAGGGCTTGCCGCTTGATGTAGCCCTGTGAAACGTGAAGCAATAACTTTAGCACAGTTTCGTGGTGACTGTAAACTTGAGCGTTATACAAAAAAGTCGCAGCACTTTATTTAGACTGGTAGTGTCACAACTCTGTTTGCGTTCGAGGTGCAACATCCTGACAAGGGTAGCTCGTTGATCCCATATCTGGCATACGATGAGCCAGGCCAACAATTGCCTCTTACAGGTTTCAAGACATTTTCTAGCTGTTGGAGCAGTGATCTTTCTGATGCGTTGCATGTTGTATTAGATGCCACGTTGTACTGTGCGTCTCCTGCCTAAGTCAGACCGTTTGCGATGGTGCTCATTCTGCACACTCTCAGTGCATTCAGTAGTATAATCGCGCTTTGAGTACCAAGCTTCCTTCGCTGAATTGTGCTGTTACTGTCATAATGATCTCATTGCATAATGGAATAGATTTGGTGACTGCCTTACTGTTTATGTATCAAACATCCTCAGGCAGCGTTTTTTTTTTTTTTTTAATCAATGAGGTACACATCATACGGCAGATAGCACACAGACGGTACATCACTACTGCGTTAGGGTTGACAGTTTATGTTCCACTAATGCAAACATTCACAACACAAATCATGTGCCCTCTTGACAAGCAGCCCCATGAGCAGGAATATGGAGTGGAATTTCAATGGTTTCAGCCCACAAAGCCATGGTAAAAGGAAGGGATCTGGAGAATATGCATTTTGTCCACGCATGTGAACTTCACGCCCAAAATCTAAACTTGAGCAGCAAGATCAACTATTTTGCAGCATACTTAGAAATACTCAACCATTTCAGATGCCTACCTGATACAGCATCTTTACTGTCTAAAACTATAAAAGAATGTAACCTACTACAAGGTCACATACTGATGCTGACACTGCCACCAGGCACCAGCATCTTTCAAGGCTTTTTTTTTTTTTTTCTACCATAGGTCAGACATATTAACCAATTTTGCAGCACACTTATGATCATCTGAGTCCCAAATTGCAACTATCACCTGCAGTGCCCCCACCAGACATCCCTAAAAGACGCTCCTGGATTCAACCCATTTGAAGCAACCGTCTCTTCAGCTGCTTCGTGAGCACTACATTTGCAGCCCCAGCAAAACAAGCACAACTGCAGTGCTTGCCACCAGCTGTCATAATTAGTGTGTTGCCATCGAAGAGAGGCCACTACTATACTACAAGTGGACAACAATGGAAAACTATAGGAAAGGGGTGAAAGGAATCACGTGGGAAATGTTTTAAGGTAACTCGAGGGGCAGTGCAATTCTTTTTGAAGGGCTGTCTAAGGATGTGAAGTTATATTAGGATGTTTACCCGAGGTGACGTGTGTAAAAACTGCGCCAAAATCCTGCAGAGACATTTACATGTATCTTGCGAGAATGCCAGACTATACATCTATTTATTTAATTTGGCACCATAAGTCCTTACACAGGCAGTGGGGGAAAGTACACAAGCAGTTGGTACATGATCATCAGCCTATATTTATGTCCACTGCAAGACGAAGGCCTGCAATCTCCAATTACCCCTGTCTGGCGCGAGCTGATTCCTACTTTCCTAATTTCCTAACTTCATCACTCCACCTAGTTCTCTGCCGCCCTTGACTGCGCTTCCCTTCTCTTGGTAGCCGACCGTTCTCATCAAACAAACACAAGTCCGGTATTTTCCGGAGATACAAACGCTGACAAACAACAATCTAAAATGACAGACTTAAATGTGGAAGCATCGAGAATGGTGACAACGGAGGTGGGCAAGCACTTCAATACATTGGTTGCCTTCAGGATGATTAAGCAAAAAAAAAAAAAAAGTGAGGATAAGGGAATTCAACCTTCTGGCAGTGAGTAGTCTGGGATGACACTTAACTTGGATCTCTAAGGAGCTCATTTCTTGAGTGCCGATTATGAAAAATCTTGTGGAATGATAATAAGATATTTTCCTGCACAAAGATATGTTATGAAGTTGCGAAGTGAGTTATTGGAGGAGTTGGAATAATTTTATAGAACAAAATGCACATAACAGTTCTATAGTGAGTTTAATTGATTAATAAGAAATTATTAACTGTGATTGATCCTACAATGCACAGTAGATAAAAATGTGGATAGGAAAGCTCTAGGATTTAAAGACAGCAATGAGGAAGTAAACATAGGCACAAAATGTTTGGATGATTGGCAATGCATAAATAGAGAAGAACAAGACTGAATAAAAATTGTTGCATAGACAGCAAGCAGTGGAAATTAACACATATTTACTGGCATTAAAGTTGTTTATGAACTCAAATGGTATGCTAAAGTGCCACCGCCCCGTTTCAAAGAGGAATTCACTCATAATCATCAGCCAGCTGCTCCACTATTCAGAGAAGCGTGAGCTGTACAAGTAGGCATCTTGATGTGCACACAAGGCAAGCAGGCAAGCAAGCTGCCGATGTACGTCGACCAAGATAACGCAGTGCTTCACGGCAACAAAATGATGAAAATGCAATTAATCTTCAGAGGTGCATGTTCACAGCCAGACAGCGTCAACTGACCGACCGTTCTCATAAAACAAACACAATTCCGGTATTTTCCTGAGATACAAATGCAGACATTGATGCAGGTATCGCATTCACGAACTCTGTTCGGCGGAAGGATGCTTACGGGCCCATTCACACTTGCGACTAGGCGAGGTCGCGCGACCAAGTTGGTCGCAAAGCGACCAGTCGCAAGTAGTCGCAAATGGTCGCTTTTCTCGAAGTGCGACCGTTTCGGGCCAGTCGCTCACTGCTCGATTTTTCAGTCGCGCGACCGCAGAACAGCTGAACCAATCAGATGCGAAGGAACAGGACGTCCATATACGCTGCCGCTTATTTTACGCGGCGATGACATTTCAAGCAGACGTGAACGGCATATCGTAATACATTTCGGTTTAGCGACTCGTCGGTCGCATTTGTAAGTGTGAACATCGTTCGTTTTGAGTAGTTTTCTGGTCGCCAGTCGCAATTGGTCGCGCGACCTCGCCAAGTCGCAAGTGTGAATGGGCCCTACCGCTGTGGTTTCGGTTCGTGCTTCATAACAAGTTATGAAACACCAATCGAATAGTTGCCCATTGCCATAATACGACGATGCCAAGACATCCGAGAAGATGTGACTATACAATAATCCCCCACAAAATGATCACACCACCGCACGCGCGCGCGCGTGAAGACAACTTTCTGGCGCACTTTCTGACATGCCCGAAAATACCCCAGGCCACGGACCAAGTCGATATCCTCAACTTTTCCGGGCCAATAATAAGGTGCGTGATAGGCATAGACACAGGATATAGTACACTATACGCAGGAAAAGCGAAGACAACTGCGACTGCCAACGCAATTTGCAGCTAATCTAGCGACCAAGGCCGATGGAAAAATTTCCACGACATTCAGCTGCGTCACGACTGCAGCAGTGGATGCGGCGCTCTAGGACGAGTATTGTGTTAGTTTTGCGCACAACTAGTCGTTACCTAGTATTAGTTACAAGTAGCAAAGCAGCTAGCACTTTGGTATTACACCGAGGCGACATTTGTTGCAGCGCAAGAGTCGGCCATTCAGCCAGCTGCGCCGCCGTTCATCCGTGCCGCCCCATGACAACTACCAAATCACCAAGATGTCCAACACAAACGAACGTCTGGAATGATTACGCAGCGTTTGTCGTAAATGTACAAGCAGTTTGGCACATCCAGAAACTCGATGAAAGATCAAGTTTCGCTCGAATGTTGGATTTCAAGAGCCGAGGCCATTCACACAGAGGCAACCTAGGCCTACAACACGGTTCGTTTACCTGATCGTAGGTGCAGTTTTTGTCGTCGCTGCCACCCAAAACGGCGTCAGCATCGTCCTCAAGCTCCTGCTCTTCATCGAGGACGTCCTGCAGTGTGACACTGTTTTCATCCTGAAGGTCAATCGACGTTGAAGGCGCACTTTCCGAAAATTTTCCGTCGTCCGCCATAACTCCCGCCACAGACGCTCCCGCCGTAAAACGAGTGGAGGGATGCACTCACATGACAGAGCTCTGGAACGATGGGAGGCACGCGTAGTAGGAGTTCGACTGACCGCCAGCGCCCCCACAGACTACTACGCCGGTTGTGGTTACGAGCAACGTTACTATAATTATAGAACCGTTTCGAGGTTGTGGTAACGCAAGGGGAGGCATTCTAATTAATGTAGGACGACTAATATAATCACTGCCTCGTAAAGAATGTTTTAGCCTTTCGAAATTTTGCAATTGCCGTTTCCTGCATCGGACCAAGCGTGCTCAGCAATCAGACACGCAGTCGATTTATCACCACCATTTTACTGCCTCATATAAGGACACAAGAACCTCTAGTAGTGATATGACGGCATGCTTCGCAGGTAAATTTAACCAAAGAAACAAGCCGGTTTAGTCCAAGTTGGGCAAGTAGTCAACTGAGACACAACCCTCCTCCTCCGCCCTCATAAAGCATGAATAAATAATAAAGACTTTTCCAGACTAACCAGGAGCTTTTATCATCACACAACACACAGGAGACCACTGAAAACGAACTTCATTTACTTCAATTCACCAGGAATGTACAACAATTTGAAAATGGGAAAAAAAAGGGGGGAGGGAGAAAGGGAACAGGGTAGAAGGTGATGGAGGAGGGATGATGAGATGCTTTGCGATACACGGCGAGCAACCAATGTCATCCATTCATTCCAACAGGACCCAAGAAAAAGGCAGTACCTGCATCGGAGAAAGAGAAAACAATTTTTTTTTACAAAATTAAACATTTGTTTCATGCCTCCAAGGTGCAAAGGAATGGGAAAATGTGACAGTCTTGGTAAAAATAGCAGTCACCGACGATTAACACAAAGCAATTTCATTACTCTGGCTGGGCATTGAGTTTACAGCAATTCTTTTGGATATGCAAACATAAGCTTTCAATCGATTTTTCATGAACTATGGTCATTACACTGTATTTGTGAAAATATGAAGTACAGTACCACCAAGTTGGTGTAGACCTCCACATGCATTCACAAGTGCAGCGTGATGTCGAGCACAAGGATGAGATGACCTTTCACCACAGCTCTGAACAGGTGGGTTTATCAGCTAGGTGTTTTTTAAAACATAAACATACATTTTTAATTGTGACCTGTTGCATATAGCACAAATCTATTTATTGAGTTGGATCACTCGAACAGGCAGACATTTATTACAGTGAAAATCAAAATGCATAACTGACTAGCTAACAAACTTTCATTTTTCAACTTGTTTACTAATTACGTTAGTGCATGTTTTGCAATATACAGATTGAAGCCTGTGACAGTGATGGGAATGGCCAAGAGCATGTGGGAGCAGATTTTTTAGCAGTCAGAACGATGATTCTGAATGGTTGTCAGCCGGACACTATTCTTGCGCTGAATCAACCAGCACGCTACAAAAAGATAATGCCATGCGTCCCCAGAGGTACAGCAAATCATGCAAAGACGACAAAAAAAAAAAAAAATTACGGCAATAGAGTCAAGTGGCATGCAGGTTGGCAATTCACGCAATCTCATTTTAGGCCTAAAGACGTCGAGCTAGTAAAATGGCCAAGCTACGAATCCACTGCGTTACAAGCACACACAGATAAACGTGACACAGCAAAGCAGCTAATAACATGCATGTTTCAGTTTGCTGAGTGCACCATGACACAGCTGCCATGAACGTCGGTTGAGGAACACCTAAACCTCAAGACTTCAACGCTGGTATGAATGCGAGACACGCCAACAACACATACTTTATCCTAAACTATGCACAATCCACGAATGTGGTGCATAGAGTTTCCAAATGGCTGACAGCAAACATGCCCAAGCGTGCAATGGATTGAATCAACTCAGTGACCCTTCAACTCATTTAGCTTTATGAATGGCAGGAGATGCGACGGCACTCTTCACATAAGGTGGTGGCAACCGCCACCTGATGTTCACCACAAATCCTCTTCGCTTTAGCCTTCGAGAGTGCATGGCGCATTCCTGGAGCAGTTTCTCTCATGCATCATGGTTATGAAGGCTTTAACAAAATGTAGCCGATTGGAGCAATTGTAGCAGCATTCCCATCACCGCAGTGATCTCACTAGGCAATGTACATCCACTTGGAACAAATTTTGAAACTAGTACGTTTTGAAATAAGTGCTGTCAAAGCTGTGATAAAAATGCACTGTTTCACTGACAGAGTTAACGAAATGCCTTTTATGCATCGAAGCTAAAAAAATTATTGGAATACCAATGCATTTTGCCGCAAACACTGGGAATGCATATCTTGAAACTAGTGCCGTCCTCAGAATTAATTAAAAGTGGATATGACCTTCGAGGGCACCGGCAGAAGTTTTTCAATTGCAATATGTGTTGTATTTAGTTCAAAAGTTGAATTTAAAATTTTTGTTATTAATAAAACATTCATTTTGATTTTTCACGCAAATAATTTCCGCATCTGAGAGTAAACTAGCACAAGAAGTTAATTGTGCTGCATGCCACGTGTGGTTTTACACAGCGTGTGCTGTGATGGCTAAATAGAAGCGCCAAGTACAGACGACGTTTAAAGATGGCCCACTGGCTTGTACGAGCTGCAATTTCACACACGGGCAGCATTTCGAAGTGGGTTCAGCTTGATACCACATTTGCATGAATTACTTGTCTGTTTCACCTAAAATAAGCCTGACTGAAAGTCATGTGTGGCAATACCACTAAAAAAGAACTTTGGTTTTGCTGCTGTCTATGTTTGCACGGTGATTTTTCACTTTGTACCAGGCGGACATGAAGCTTATGCCCCAGCAAGAGCTACGATAAAAGCCACCTTTCACCCTAGCAGTGACAAATTGCACAATGGTTGTTTTTTTATTTTCAATTGAATTTAATGTTTTAATAAAGGCGATGTTCTAGGCATACCTGCCAACCTGCGAACATTAAAATCTGTAAAAACACTCGTGGACATGACAAAGGAAGGGAGCAGAATGCATTTGCATCTATGGCATACGCATTTCATTTACGATTAGACGCAGCACATAACAGAAAACTAGGCACAGCAGAGACGTAAGAGCAACAGTGTTTTTAGACCACAGTGACTTTTTCAGCAACATTGCTTTTTGTCAATTTAACCTGCTTGAAGAAGTTGTCTGAATAAACTTGCTTGAAGCAAATAGCCCTCTGTTTAGCACCTTGCATCGCCACAAAAGGGTGATGCAGGTGCCCTTGCAATTTCTTTCCTGTATGCATTTTCCCCCCTTTAATCTTGCTCGCCCCTTCAATACCTTTAAAACTATTTCACAAACAGAATCCATTTTTCGTAAGACTTGCCACAACATTCGTAGAGCAAGCCCGAATTCGTAAACTTTACGACCAATTCCTGAGAGGTGGAAGGCATGCTTCATCCTGAATCAAGTCTGGTGCAGTGTTTTATTCTCGATCAACATCAATGCACGTGTCAACTGAAAAGGAATTTGCTCGGCCACCAGTTCTTTTCATTGTACAGATTTCTTTGGCTTGGCCAAACAACATGTGCTGACGGCAACATCACTACGAGTGGCCATTGCAGCGTAATTCATTTACTGTCTCCAGTACTAGGTCCAGCATTATACTGATTAGTCACCGTGAACCATTTGGGTCAAAGCAGGAAACACTTAGAAACCGTATACATTTTCTCACCGTCAAGGCACCATGGGTTGCCATGTTGCTAGACGTATATGCCAACCCAGAGAAGCAGGAACAGGATGCCGAAGCCCAGGAACACTGCGGCGACTAGAGAGATGATGAGCTCCTTGAAGAGGTCTCGTGTGAACTTCGTTGAGGTCACCTCATAGCTAAGTGTACGTCAGAGTCAAGGATGTGCTTCCACCTGCCAGTCAGCAATGCCAGAATATACTAAGCAGTGCATATCTCAAGCTATCCTGATGACACCCATTATAGGTAGTGCGTGTGAGAGGTCAACATGTTAAGTACATCACTTGTATGACCTTTTCAGACAAAATTAGCACACAAGTTGTCATTCTGTGGCTGAGCTTGACATCCGAGAGGACTGTGAAACGGGGCACTAATGGCAGATCCACATGTAACATTGTACATTCTAATTATGAGAAAGCTGCAAGACTTTCCAAAATAATGCCAGAAATGTCTCAAGCCAAAGCAGAAACATTGGCATGTTCACTGAAAATGTAGGCCACATGTATGCTCTTTTAGTGCTGAACAGACAGCGGTGCACAAACACTCGTAGCGGGCTTGTAACACAGATAACGTAGCACACGGGAGTCAATAGCGACCGAGAAATTCGATCCGGATCGAGCTCAACCGCAATCAGAACTGCGCCGTGCGACTACCGTATTAAAGAAAGCTGGGCGAAATGACGTGAGGAAATACTCCCCAAAAATGACCAGGCTTCGGTAGACCACTTCTTGTAGTTCACCAAATATGCTTCTTTGCTACCCCTGCAGGCTCTAGCGTTATTAAATGAACTCTTGTAACCTGCAAATCGATTTTGCTGGTAAGAGACAATGCCTCTGCACAAGCAAATGGAATGATGCAGTTGCACTACACGCCCCCATGGCACGGTGACACATAAGAGCGCTGTTGTATGTATATGATTCGCTTTGCCCAGATATCTTACTAATGCTAAGGGTCCACTGTGCTGTGAAGATGTGCCAGCACCTCAAGCGCATCGTTATGTTAGAGAATTTGTTGATTTGCTGCCAAAGCTGCACTGGTCAGTTTTTATGGTGTTGCTATTGCCACGGAAATCAGTTATCACAGTCTGTTATCATTGCCATCAGCATCTACACACTTACAATATGCGGATAAAAAAAATTAGATTTGAAAAAATAATTCTCGCGTAAACCACTGTGGATGTTAACGTTTTCACTGTGCCACTAGAAAAGGTAGTCACTGGACACAGGTTGTGGGTACCTGCGGCCACAAGCACCATCGCTTTCGTGACACAGAAGCAGCAAAGGATACACAAAGAACCAGGCCATGAAGAACAGACCGATGCCCATGAGCACCAGTGTGAGGTGCGGGTAGACAGCCGGGTTGACCGGGCTGACATACTTGTGCATGTGCTCGATGCCCAACTGAAACAAGCAAGCGAAGAATTCCACGTCACGCACTGCAGACAACACAACTCCGTGCTTCAAAGCAGAGGTAGTAAACAACCTTAGCGTACGCTGGCAAACAAGAGCTACTACATTACACACAAAATGGCAAAATGTCATTTGCCAAAGACATCTGGCGAAATGCGAAAGCTACGTGGACGCTGTTTCTCAAGTTTCAGCACTGATAACGGGCGGGGGGATGCTCCAAGCAGCGTTTTTAACGAAACTAGTGTTCCGATCAGGTTTGGACTCTTGATACACACAGATGACTAACCATAAATACACATTTTGCCACTGCAATACGACTAGCTCACGGTATTTCTGTCGAGTATTGAAATGCCGGCTCATTTGATGCCGTGTTTGTGTAGACGGCGTCTCGAAACCTGCGCCACGTGTACGCCATTGTAGCTTCGCGATCTGAAGAAAAAGTGATTGCATTTCTGTGTCTGCCGGTTGCTTCTGCTTCTTCCTAAATTCTGAGCGAAGCTATAGGCTGGCAACGAACGCTAAAACCACGATATTTCAACGTAACGGGATGAACTTACCAAACCGATGGTTGCCATGTCTGCAAATTGAGTGACGTAGTCGTGGAACGTAGCGCCACACTGGCTTCTGTTGGAACAAGCGCAGCCAATAAAATCCAATAATTTTTATAGTGCATTTCAACGCATTTTTGAAAGAAAACACAACAATAGCACTACATTAATTCAAGTATGTATTTTTTTTCAGCACAAAGATTGGCATAGTATTTGATGTTACAATTTACGACGTGTTCAAGAAACAGTTACGCTATTTACAGCCGCCATGTTTTTGACATTTGAGCAACGTTTGTTTCGTTTTTAAAGTTCGTGTTACAGGGCACTCACTCGTTTGTTTTTGCTCGTTTTGCTAACAAATTAAAGCAAAGTGGAAAGGCGGAGACGCTTTACTTGACGACGTGCCCTTGCTTTGAAGACTAAGGGCGTTACAAAAACATTCTTTATGATCATACAAATAAAGCCTCTGCAACATCTCGCGGAAACAATCAGTGGGCCCGAGAGCCGTTTATTATGCCTATGTTACTCGGCGATTCGAAGATTATTAGTGAAATGCACAACTTGTTGTTCAAGTGGCTCGCAGGACCATCTGAAACTTGCGCTATTTATTTTCAACGTAATTTTCCTCACGCCATGAGGAAAATCGCCGCCGGCGGGCGGCGGCCATTTTCAGGTCAAGTTCGACAAGCTCCTCCCTCTCTGAGGTCGCTCGCTCGTACGACCTCCTCCTCGCTTCTGCACGTCGGCGCCGAAAGAGGAAAACACCGAGCCGCAGACAGATCTCCGGTCAGGTTCCGTCGTGGTGCACAGTCAATCTCGCATCGCTTGTCAGTCGGTGTTAATTGGGGGAGCGCCGACGGTGACCGCACAGCACACCGGCCATGGCTAAAGCGGACGGCCACTGTCCTCTCACCGACACCGGCGTCCCGTATTCGGTGTCCGTGTTCGCTTACCTAGGACTTTTGTTCGTCGTGTACCTCCTGTGCCGCATCCTGTACGCGTTATGGCAGGGATTCTACAGCTGCTACCTCGGCCGATGGCTTGGCCACAACGTCGACTTTCGCAAGATGGGCGAATGGGCTGGTGAGTTATATTTGATGCACCGAATTGTAACCTCCCGCGAGCCACACGAACCGAGATTGGCCCGGTACGGTTCACTTCGTACTGCATCGCCGTCACATCGCGTTTCGGATTAGTTTCCCACCTCCAATCTTTTCCGTGTATACTACTATTTACTGAATTCGCTTGATGCGGCTTCTTGCCAGCTTTGCCGTTCCTGCGCGTCACGCAGGACCTTGGGCCGCTTCCTTAGGGAAAGTGGGCGTGTGAAGAGATCGTTTAATTCTCACGTGTTTTGCCAATTTTGGGCTGGCTTCAAGTTTACGAACCTTAACTGAGGCACACCCTAATACCGGTGACATTCAGCCACCTCTACTACTACGTCGAGTGAGCCGCCTTTGCTGCCAGTTTGACCACAGAACACCTACAACCACCTTTATTTAGCGGCAATCCTATAAATGTGGTCTGCGAGCTCACACGAATCGCGTGTCCACTCGGGGATGTTTGAGATAACGCTGACGCATCACACTTTTTGCTCGATCGAAGATGCGCGTAGTACAGGCGGATCTGCGTTTTCGCGACTGCTATCGAATGCAGCAAAACTTTTTATTGGCCTGCATCTTCGGTTTACCCCTCTTTTTTTATGTTGAACGCACTAGTTTTATGGCGGTGGTCGATTTATGCATAGCGCGACACACAGACCTCGAAAAACAACGGAGCATGATAGACCTATGCCGCTATCGAGACCCCGAGGCCACTCAAAAACGCCGCGGAGGCCTCGGTTTGTGATATGCACGGTGATGCGAAGGGCGTGATAAAAAAAAAAAAAAAAAAAAAAAAAAAAAAAAAAAAAAAAAACCGCGCGCGCCTTCGGATAGGTCAAGTGGCGAGGTCGGGTTACAAGCGCCGGAAATCGAGGAAAACGTCGTATTATTATTTTTTGTAAGCGAGAATTAACCAGCGCAACTATATGTGGGCTCGATATAAAAACGATAGCCCTGGGATTATGCTTGACATAGATATCGTCTGCTACACTCTTAAAAAAGTGTGCACCCTTTGGGGCTTATCTTAACCCGCAACCATAATCGTCATCTGTCTTGCGCGCCTTTCCTTTAGCGCTGCGCGCCCGGTACTTCCAGGCCGTGAACGACGTAGCGTGACATAGCATTTCTACAGGAAAGTAGCGAACGCTGAGTTTTTGAAGAAAGGAAATGGCAATCAAGGCAGATGACGGTTATCTTTGTGGGACAAGATAAGCCCCAAAGGGTGCAACCTTTTTTTTTAAGAGTGTAATGACACTGAACGGTGTGAACTCTGCACCCTTCTTACACCGTTTGCAAGAACTTCCGGAGACGTGTTCATTATAGCGGATTACAGCCACACTACGGATTTATACACATGAAGTTCTGCTTGTCCGCGCCTTTTCCCGCTAATGTACTGCGTGACTTCTCTGCGGTCTTTCATTTCCTTGTAGGTGCAATGGCAACTTTTTTATTTCCTTTTCGCGTGCGTTCAACATCGCGAGGATGGATGAACGTCGCTCGCACTTGTGTACGAATGGCCTCATGAGTGTTCGTAATCGTCTCTGCTCTCTGAAATGCATATTCGTGAGTTTCCGGGATTGTCAATGACACGTGCCGTTGGGACTCAGCATCGCGCGGGCGTCAAGTTGACGTCCTGGTTTTGCCGTTAGTGCGATCTGTGCGTGAAATGACGGGGCACTCTGGCAAGCGACGCGGGCGGCTGCACGTGAAGTGGGTTGGCGCGCCGATTTCGTGCAGTCTGCAGGTAATTAAGTACGCCAGTCTGATCGGGGGCACATGGCGTTGCTGAAGAATAAATGGCGGCGATATGGCAGCTAATATAAAAGAGTTGACACGCAGATATCCAGTCATAGCAGAGCTTCTCTCAGAAGGAAGGAGTGACTGGTGACGCCGTGCAGAAGGCAAAATGTCAAAGAGCCCGATTTCTCCCCTTGTTCCGAAAGATTCTCATATGAAACTACAACCCCCCCCCCCCCCCCCCCCTAAAAAAATAATAATTCTCGCAAGCGCTATAACTGAAATCACTATGTTAAAATCTTGAGACATACAACTTAAATTACCTGTGCGTATTTTGTTACGATCCATTTTATATCCTATTCTTCTCTCGTGAGTATCATCTGACGCGCCGATATAGCGGATTAGATTCGAGCTGCTGGCAAAATCGGCCCCCCAAAAAAGAGGGTGGGCCTTGGAAGAGATAAACTGCAGTAAAGTATGAGCGCATAAGCAGTGAGTTGTTAGGGGCTGATGAACTTTTTTTAACTTGGAAGACATACGTTATAGTGGCAGGTTTGTTGTAGCAATACTCAGGTCATTTATGAAATGGCTGTTTGTTTTTCCTATGGTTTTTCCTACTGTACTCCGCGTGTGGACATCATTTACAGGCGAACAACGTCTTCTTCTTCTTTTTTTTAATAAAACGTCGATAACTCGCGATATGCATGCACTAAAATGTAGTAACTTAATACATAAAAATTAACGACTGTATCTAATATTCCTTACATTTTTTACCGGAATTCATTCATGAGCTCCGATTGTTTGAGCACATCTGGAAGAATTCGAAACCCTAATATATCTGCTTTGCTGCCGTATGCATTTAATAATGGATGTTAATTATACGCCTTATGGGGATGTTCGCACCGATAAGGATTCTTTGTAAACTTATTAATGAAACCTAAGGGGCATATATATGTTTGCCTTGACATATGCGGGAGGGTCTTTTTTTTGCCTGTATGTGTTTCGTATTTTTAACGATAAGCATTGTCAACACCAGCTGGGCTAAGAACAAGTTCTAGATTACTGAAATTGAGGACGATACCGCGAATGTGGGGCTGGTATTTTGTTGCGATCCATTACGCATACTGCTCCAGTAGCTCTAAGCGTTATCGTCGGAATCGGTTGCTTGGCACGGCCGATAAGAAAAAAAAAAAAAATTATGGATCGTTACAAAATAGTCCCCGATGCTGCGTTCAGGCGATGCGATAACTTTCGGCGATTTTCGCGTGACGTAGTACACGGTGCGTTGGATTGGTTGGATGATTCGAGCGGGTTTTTTTTTTTTTTTCTTTTTTTTTTTTAACCAGCCGATCGGCGCGCACTGAAGGCGATATCTCCGAAAGTGATCAATTGATCATCCCAGAATACGACCCCAGCAATTCGTGATTATATATATATATATATATATATATATATACACACACACGAGCGATTTCTTTTGTTTCGGCAGGCGGCATTAAAACTCGTTACGTGGCGCGCTGACGTATACGTAGTTATACAACTAAATATAGAAACATATCTGAGAAAGCGAAGGGTTCGCTGCGACCGCGAAAAGCAGACGTATCAGAAAACAGAGGAGGCAAGAAGAAAACACGTCTGCGCCGCGCTGATCTCAGCGTGGGACAGATATGCTGCTTTCTCTTTAACCTTGGAAGTAAAAGGAAAGAGTGAAGAAAACCTCGTGGCTTTCGTCTGCACGATATGACGTCAACGAGAATCGCGCGTTTTTCGCTCCTTTTATGCTTTCTTTCTTTTTTTTTTTTTTTTTCCCTTCACTCGAACGAGGAAGCGTAATTTAGCAACCTCTGGCTGACGGCGCCGGACTGAATCGACGCTACACCTCGCCGGGTTTTCTTTGGCGAGGAAAAACCGCGCATGAGAATGCCTGGTTTTCTCGGCTTTGAAAACGGCGTCCCGGAATTCTTGTTTACGAATCCTAAACCCCTCAACTCAGTCTCCCCCCCCCCCGCCTCCCACACTTCTATGCGCCTGTACCTCTATGTACTGATGAAAGTATGGTGTTGATCTCCCCTGTTAATCGAGAAAAGGGTGGAACGCACCGTGAAGTACGTGTCTTGCTGAAATTACTGGCTTTATTGGGCTTTATTTGTTCACTTTATCTTCATAAATTCCTGAAAAAAACATACTTATCTAAATGCATAAAGGCAATAAATCTCTGCACATTAATTTTTGAAAATTTTACATTTATTAGCGCGATATCTTGTTGAAAATCGTACATTAATTTGCAAAGCCACCAAGTCATTTGAAGCCGAAAGCACAAAATTTAGGTAAATTCATTTACTACATTCTTATGCTGGCTGAATTGTCATACCTGCTACCTCTTGTAGAGACTATAGGGTCAGATTTCCCTTGAGTAATATTTGTAGGAAACACTATGCAATGCAATGCATTATTTGTCATGTCATTTGCAATGTGAGCAAAATGCCTGTATGTAGTACAGGCATTTGAGGATTTGACCTCAGAATAGGTACAAAATGTGAGTAGGTCTGCCAGCAGTTTCATGCAATCATAGCTATGTGAATGAGGACTGTACATTCAAGTTCTGTGCTGCTTAAAAAAGAAGAAAAAAAGATAGGCACATTCTTCTTTTGTTCTTCACTATGAGGGATGTTTCAGCAAAGGCTGTCTCCAGTCATTAAATACAGCCTTCTTTTTTTTTTTTTATTAAAATGGTCTATTTGCTGCCCTAAATTTACAGCGATACTGGACACCATAAATTGTGTAGTGGTCGCTTGTGTGCTCTTTAACTAATAAATTGCACAATTGAACCCAGTCAGAACTCGAGGAATGTCAGCTCAGTAGAACCCATGAGACTGGCACATGTTTTGAGGCATTTGTCCTCAAAATCGACAATGAAATACATGTGTAGCGTTCTGCATTGCTCTTAATAAAGAAGGCTGTGTACGAAAATAATTTTAATGCCAGTGCATATTGCAACAAGTTCGGAAATGGTTGTTTCAAAACTGGTGCTGTAGTCCCTGGATTTTCAGTAAGTGCACTGCCTTCACTTACTGCATTGCCATGTGTGCTTAAGTTAATAATTAAAACATTAGTTCTCAGGAAAGTGAAGAAGGAAAAGACGAGACAGCGCTGACTATCAACAGCATTTTGATTGGAAAGAGGAAACTATATCTAGAGTGATACGCATTATTGCCAGTGATGCCTTTTCAAGCTGTACCTGAGGATGAGCCAGCATCAGATTGCCCAACCGTCAAGTACTACTGGAGTTTACATATGTTGAATAGTGAAATTTGTTAAAAGAACTGACTAGTGATTATAACACAATTTTTGATGGCCACTGCTGCTATGACTGTATGCTCCTATAGATTATCATGTGTCTTTAATCTTCCGATTTTAATAATTGGGAGCAGTAATTGCTTAAACAATTAGTGCTGTTGTCCATTTTGACAACTGCACACCTCAGACCATGGCAAAGTATGCTGGTTTAATCAACTCAACTCTGATATTTATGTTTAAACACACACACACAGTGCACACACAAAGAAAAAAAGATAAATATAGAGAGGGGTGAAAGGTGTAAGGAGATGTGTGAAGTAAGCTAGGGCAGCGTTTGTAGTTGCAATACGTAAATGCATTGCTACTTCCTTGGGCAGAACAATAGCTTTCTCACAGGCTTGCTTTTCAAGACAAAAGAATTGCCCAGTGTGACAAGCCTTGAGGAACTTTGCCTCCTTAACGCTCATGCCCTGGTTTCCTCAAGGTTTTCCGGGGCAAGCAGAGAACAGAGCTGCCACATGAAGTACAGTGGCTACTAATGGTGTTGAACCAGTTTGTCTTGTGCACCTCTTTGCGTTTGGTTAAGCCAAAATGGACCAATCTCGTTACACCTGAGCCAAGAAAAGTATATTGTCACAACTAATTCTACCAGTGAGAATCAGAATTTTTATTATTAAAGGCTCAGTAATATTACGGGCAAGGAGGTTCCATAGTCATACTATCGTGACCTCCTGTAGAAAATTTATTATAAAACTGCAATTATAATTATGGAAAAAACAATTGTGAAACTACAACTACAGTTGTTGCTACGCAGCTATAAACCAGTCGTAAACTACAGGGCTAAACACTGGAGGATAACAAAGAAGATTGAGAAGAAGCTAACAAGTGCACAATGAGAGATTTAATTTAAAAAATCTTAGGCGTAACATGAATGAGAGGGTGTAAGTGGTATTCTAGTTGAGATTAACAGGTCATGTAATAAATAGAGCAGATAATAGGTGGTGCGTTAGAGCAACTAACGGGCATTTAAGAGTAGGAAAGTGCAATTGGAGGGCAATTGAGGATCAGGTGATGTGATGAAATCAGGAAATTTGCAGGAATAAGATGGAGCCAGCAAGAAAGGTGTAATTGGATACAGCTGGGAGAAGCCCGTGTCCCGCAGTGTACATGAAATAATAGGCTTATAATGATGATGAAGTTACCTTAACTAGTAGCTCTCGTAGGGTACCAGCAAGTAAACATGCCCTCGCAAGTTGTCTGGAACGCTGGTGGAACAGCACACCACTGTGTTGCTGTCATGACGGCTTATGCAAAGAATGTCGAGAGGGAGTCACTATAACTGTTAGAGCTGCTTTATCGGAGCAAGGGCTGATGGCAACAAGGAAATGACCTGGTGTCAACTGGTTATATCACTGACACATAATCTGTTCCTTCAAGAAGTTGACTCCAATCAAAACTTTACAAAGCAATGTAAGCATGCTGTTATGCTGCTTATTACTGTCCCTGAACTCCATATGTCTTTTGTTCAGTTTGAAATGGGACGCCAATGAGGTGTCATGAATTTTGTGCTACTTGTGCATATGGGGCTTTTTTTGTGTAGAAAAAGTTTGAGGGATGTAAATGTTTCATTTTTCTTCATTTATTTGTTTATGCAAATCTAAAGCAACATTTAATTAATGCATACAATATAGCCTCAGCCAGTCGTTGGCACAATCTCTTATGTCACAAGGAGCTGGTGTGGCATTTCAATGTGGCGTAGCCACAAGTCTCTTGCCTTTTAACCATTTTCTGGCTTACTAAGTCATTATCCTGAAGTCTTTTCTAACTTGCTGAACCTACGTAGCCTAATACTAACAATGATCTGGTATGAAATGATAACTTGCGTTATGAATCTAACAACCCAAAAGGCTTTTCATTTGCAGATGCTTTCTTTTCGCTAAGCTTCTGCAGCAAGATCACATTTTCTTGGCCTGCACCGTTCTGTATAAGCCTTGGCATCTTTGCATGCCTGCATTGTCCAGAAGAAATAAAAAACCAGTCATTTGCACCCCTCGCCGTTGGAGAAGCGAGCTTTTAGAGAGACATGAACTGGTTTGATGGCCTGTTAACAATGAAAAGTGTGGACCAACGATGCAAATGATGATGCCAGGTGTTTTTTATTTAGCAATGCGAACCAAAAAACGCAGTCTTATTGCGAAATATATGTGAAAGCAAGAATTTATGTTAAGGTTGTGAACTATATACGCAACCCATTGTACTTTCTTGTGTGTGCCATGAATCCTGGGCATTCGTGGAATGTGGCTCGTAATTTAATACAGGAATAGTAGTTTGTTTTCTTCCCTCTCTCATAAAGAGAGTTGTCTCCTTGCATTCCAGTGAACAGTATAATGCATTTGTTATTATCTATTACTTCATAAATGCCCAAGCTGGCCTACGTCTTGCACTGAGACTGATAGGCCAATGATTTGATTTGTTACTGACTGACATGGCTTCGGTGATTTTTTAATATTTTTAACGTGGTGGATCAGTTGCTGATAATGTTACCTATGCCATTTTGGAATCTTATAGACAACATCCACAGCTACGCTGATGACAATAGAAGATAGAAAGATTAGATAAAGTCTTAGCTTTTTACTCTGCTAGTGGTCTTTCAACATGGCAACTCTGATATCAGTGCACTGTATCTACAGTTCTCTTTCGTTATAGCTGGTTTTGAGGTGTTTGTGCTGAAATGTCTTCTGCACTTGTTTTTCAGTTGTCACTGGTGCTTCAGATGGCATTGGCCGGGCCTACTGTGAAGAGGTACGGTATTTTTTTTTCCCCCACCCTTCTACAATCTCTACAAATGGTTCCTTGGTGATGAGTGTCATTTAACTTTTCCTTTTTTTCTTTTTTTTTTCTTTTCAGCTTGCTGCAAGGGGCCTCAACATTGTGCTCATCAGCCGGACACTAGAGAAGCTCGAAGCAGTGGCTCGGGACATTGGTGTGTAGCTGTCTCATTGCTGGCTGCTCAGGCCAAGGCTCACTCGTAGACTTGAAGCACTATAGGAAGAACGGGCACGAAAAGGACGGATGTGGGGGCAACCGCTAACTTCCAACTGAACTTTATTTTAAAATTGCACTTTTATATGGTTGGGGTGCGTGGGGTTGAGGAGATGGTGGGGGTAGGAGTAGGAGAGAGGCCAGCCTATTCGTGCACTCCATGATGACAGTTGATGCTAATGTCTCAACATGTGGCTGCTCCCAGCACTCCTTCAACAATCTGGATTAGGGGCAGTGTGCTGAAGAAAACAACTAATGGACCAAGGCAGTCTGGTTGCAGGAAACAGACTGAGTGGGCATGGTCAGTTACACACATAAAAAGAGGAAAATAGCCAGGAGTACAGACATATATTTTCGAAGTTGTAGAAACTATAGTACATGCGTGTTGCACCTAAAGTGATGGCACTTAGCAAGTACGAAGCTTGCGAAACACTCGTAAGATATTGTAGTTTTGATACTAAAGATGGAGGTCTCCAAATGCCGCTGGATCTGACATCACTGACATTATTGTCAAGTCATGACGCAGAGCAAGATCTGCTGACATCACTTGATAATAAGGCTAGGCATGATGATGTTTCTTATAAAATAAACAAACAAGTGCTGCACACGTGTACTGCATGTGCTTACGTGTGACAGTCACAGCGATCATAGGAATGGAGCGAGCCAGCGTGTAGTGATGTCATGACACGGCATCCACCTCCTGGGTACAGGTACTGGAAGTCGTTTGTAGAAACAAGTCTTAATTAATATAAATTATTTAGGGCAATCTGATGCTTGCTCTAGTATTTTGTCATGGTTGAAAAAAAAAGTGGACCTTTGTTTTATGCAAAAAAAAAAAAGTTTGAAAATGTTATGATAGCTCTCCTTCAAAGGGTGCATGAAGAGATGTCAGATTCCGGATTGTATACCTGTGACAGTGTGTATACCGACTGACATTAGTCGATTGGCTATGACAGGGCACACTGTCACATAAATAAAACACGTGCTGTGCACCTTCCACAATATTGACAATGTTCATTGGACACATGTGCCGAATTTTCAACTTTTGCAAAACCGTCTTTTATGATAACCAACCTTTGCACAGCAAGTTCTGCTTAAAGAAGCTAATGCAGCACACAAAGTTGCCAGTATGTGCATTCGATAGAACTAGGTGATAATTTACTCGCCAAGAGGTCAGCTTTCTGCCGATTCTAACCGATTATCCTTGCAACTGCAGAGGAGGCGTCCAATGTCAAGACCAAGGTGATCGCTGTCGACTTCACTGCCGGTGGCGAGATCTACGACACGATCCGGAGGGAACTGCAGGGTCTGGAGATTGGAGTTCTTGGTAAGTGTTGTTCTTTCGTAGTCTGCTTCCCCACTTCCTCCCACATTTCAGCTGTGGAACCATTTCGATGCAGCCGTTGGTGCAAGGAGCACCATTGACTCACCGCAGTGGCTCTGTGTCTATGACGTATTACTGCTTAGCACAAGGTCGAGGGTTTGATTTCCAGATGCAGCAGTTGCATTTCTGTGGGAGCAAAAGACAGAAATGCTTCTTTCACTCTTGGTGGGCCACAATTTATACAGCGATACAGCACCTGTCATAGCTCTGGTATTGAAACTTACATTTGGAGGAGGATCAAACAATGGGACAAGAAAAGACAACAGAAAGGTGCCCTTGTGTTGTCTTTCCTTGTCCTATCGATTAACACTCCTCTAAATAAGTTTCAAAATGTGCCAACAAGCTCAATTTTCAAGCCTCCTGCTCTTGTATTGCTTTGGCATAACTCAAGTCAATCAATAAATCAATCAATCAATCAATCAATTGAGAGTAGTGTTTATTCAAGCGATGGTAAACATTTAAGTTTAGCTGTCAGGTAACTCATTCCACGATATAGAAAATAGTATTTTTTTCCGCTCTTGTGCATACATGAAGTGCGTTGTTGCTAGCAGGTACAGAATGGATACCAAGAGACGGGAAGCGCTGTCAAGGATGGCAGGAAACTAGGTGGGGTGATGAAGTTAGGAAATTTGCAGGCGGAAGTTGGAATCAGCTAGCGCAAGACAGGGGTAATTGGAGATTGCACAGAGAGGACTTCGTCCTGCAGTGGACATAAATATAGGCTGATGATGATGATTTATAAGTGGTCATTTGAAGTGAGAACCTTACTTGGTCCGCGTATAGCTTTTTTTTTTCATTCTTTCTGAACCTTGTGTAGGGAGGTGCCTTGTTTGAAAGCCAACATTTTGCTTCTCCCATCTTCCAACAGTGAACAATGTTGGCGTCAGCTACGTCTACCCCGAGTTCTTCAGCGCTGTTCCTGATGGCGACAAGGTAAGTCGGGCTTCCCTCAAAATGGTATAGACTTACGGTAAATGTCCAGAGTTCTTGTTCATAGCATGTCGGCGTGTGAACTACAAAGGTACTTTGATTTGAACTACAAAGTACATTTGAAAATGCGGTGATTGTTTTAATTGCTGTATTCGTTCATGCTCTTTCCTAACCAGTGATGATTGGACATCATCTCGATGTTAATGTAAGTCAGCGCAGGCACTATCATATCCTGTTATAGGGTCAGAAAAGTAAAAATGCAAAGAAAGCACCAGCTTTAAGAAGTTACGTGCCCTGAACCCTCTCGCTAATTAACATATCCTTGTGAAAGGTAACCTAACGAGCTTTGCAATGCCCATTTCATTGATTAGGGTTACATGCTGCTGTAGTAGTATTGTGGTTTAAGGTTGCTGCATCGAACAGTGGAATGAACGTTCATGTTAGGAGGCCTGTGATAGCGTACTACATTATAGTTGATCGTGCAGTCCTGTTTTAAACTTAATGTCTGTGACCCTATTTCAGGTCATGGACAGCATCATCCGGGCCAACTGTGTTGCTGGGACCATGGTAAGACTTAATTGCACTCCTTTTTGTTTTGGTATACCTTCAACGTCGTCATTGTAATCATCGTCGCAGCTTTTTATACTACTATGCTTGAGCATTTTTGTCTGTCAAAACTTCAGATGACTCGCATCTGCCTGCCCCAAATGGATGAGCGTCGCCGTGGAGTGATCATCAACGTCTCTTCCATCTCGGCCATGCATCCACTGCCCCTGCTCAGCGCATATGCTGCTTCCAAGGTAAAGTTGGCCATTGGTCACTTGGTCACTTGAATTTCTAAAGAAACACTGAAGGCAAACCAAGCTGAAGTGATATATGTTAGTGCTCCAAAGTGTCCAAAGCGTCACTCTTTACAAATTAAGAGCTTTTGTGAGTGATTAAATGAAATAAACCTAGGGCATGCCTGGTGCCACTGTTCTGAGATTGCAGTAACAGCTCCTACGATGTCCTGTTTATTACGGGTAAACTGTAGCCGGCGGCATTGCTAATGAAGAGGTACTGATTACCTTCTATTTCAATGTGAAATAAAATTCAGTTTGTGGAATTCTATGGATTTTCCTAATGAAGGACCAACCGAAGCTGCCTTATGACTCCGTTATGTCGGTGATATTTGTGGCAGTGTGGCGTCCTCTAGTGCGCAGCCATCTGAATCAAAGTATTTGGTCAGTGCTCTGCAGAGCATTACCTAGAGACTGTCCGCACAGCCAAGGTTTGTGACCTGTTTGTCGTGGGTCACTTAAGAATGGATTGTGTGGTCTTGTCAATCAGCTTTCTCTGCAACTACCATACATTGAGGGGTTTACAGAATGGTAATCTAACAGCAGTCAAGATTGATGCAGTGTTTGCCGCTAATGTATCTTTAATGTGAGAATTCTAGTTAAGGAGGGATATTGAAAATTTGCTGTGAGCAAGGTTCTCTGCAGCGTGTAATGATGCACACAAAGTGAAACACTTAACTTTTGGAGGAGAGATTGTCTTCCCTGGAATTATGTTTTGCAGAAAAGGTTGCTTGCAGTATGTTAAATACCCCTCGTCGTGGAATCGTGTCTCTAATCAGTCTCGGTGCGACTGCTTACCTCATTTGTGAAGCCACAAGGCATGCTAGATGCACGAAAACCTCTGTGAAAGGATGTTCGTGTGTCATTTGCATGCCTATGTATGTCTATGTAACCTAGATCTGTGCCCATCTTGGCAACTGAAATGTGAAAGAAAGGGAAGCTGTATAATCGAGTTCTCACACCCTTTGTTGAAAGGACTAGGGGTCTGTTTGTTGGCTGTTCTTAGTGATGCTTAAACGGCCACTTCAGGGCTCTCATGCAGGCTACATTGCTGGGCCACGCTGTCAGCTTTCACCGTTACAACCGTACAATCTCATCGCTGATTACCAACTTGGAGCCTGTGAAACGTGACGCAAGAAATAAGAATTATTACTGGCCATGCAAAAAATACAGAAAGATGATGTCTATTTTAGTGATGTACGCAAGGTAACTTCTATTATGTAATCATTAATAATTATGTTTCAGAGCAAAGATTTGGGACGGTGACACTGGTTGTGTTCTTGGCTGTTGTTTGACTGACATTTGATATCGAGCCACACATCATCGCCAAACAAAAACGGTTGTGGAAGCCTCCTTAACAGTGTCGCTACTAAAAAAAAGTTTTTTTTTATTTCTTGCAGACTGTGAAATTGAGTGCTTCACATCTTTGACCTTGCTGTAATTGTTATCATGCGTGAAATGCAATTTGCAGGCTTACATGGACAGCCTGTCTCAGGGACTTCACGCGGAATACAAGGATCGTGGCATCTACATTCAGGTGGGCTCCTAAGTGGCACTATTGCTGTTTCTGAACTACTATCCTTGCTGATTGGGGGCATAAGTATTTAACTTCAAAAGCTGGTGGTGATGTCGCTGCCTGTTCAGCATAGTTCATTACACCAGTTTCCCGGCATTGGGCAGGTTTGGCTGCTCAGTATCCTGAAACTCAGACTATCATGCATAGAGTGCAGTTGTAAGTAATTTAAAGTAGTGAACAAGAAGATAGGGATATTGTGGTTCCCTTTGAAAACTTCATTACCTTTGTTTCTAAGCTATTACTTGCTGTTTTTTTTTTTCCGATAATGTCGAATAGGGTGCATGCTGTTGCAGCAAAAGGGTAGACTACATTTTGTTTATGTGACGGTGCCATAAAGCACCACTTTCCACTTTGTTCAATTCATGGGGCTCACTGATGCCTACATTTTTCCGAGTTTGTGTGGTAGTGGGTGTGTGTGTATCTTTTAATATTGCCTCTCCTTCTTTGATCTCTGGTGATACTACATTAAATCTGTAGTAGCATGCCAACCGTTTATTTTCTCACCAGCATACACGTATTGTCACATACTGGTTGATGTGTATGTTTCCTTGTGATGCATTTTGTGTATATTTCCTTGTGATGCATTCTTTGAATACACAATTTGTGTGCGTGTTTGCGGGGCTATGCGGTGTGAATAACGTAACATGGCAGTGCGTGTTCAAGAGACTATTACACAAGGCTTGCGGTCTGGCATAATGCAGCACCAACTTTCTCAGCAGTTAGCTTGGAGGCGCCAAAATGCAATATATCTTATCTTCTTGTTCACTTCTATAACTCCAGGTCATGTCCCTTATTACTACTACTTGTGCAACAGCTTGTTGCATTAATATCACTGTCCTGTTAGTTTTGTTTGATCTGCAGTGTATCTTGTTCATGATAAACAGGCACAGCTCAAATGGATGCTCAAAAAAAAATAATAATAATGTAAGCAGAAAGCAACCAGATTTTAGTTTAAGCCAACCTTATTGGCAAACATGGTGACGCGCGAATACGAAACCATTACTGCTTCTGCCCTGCTACTGTGCGATCAGCTGTCAGAAATGAAACTGGGTGTTCGCTAATGCACTGCACCCAATTCATGCTGCAAAATGTATAACGATAAAGGGAAGACGTGTGCGGTAGTTAGCTGCAAAAATAGTGATTCGCATATAAAGAATGCGAATATAAGGTATATATAAAGAATGGAATCGACCTGTGTCGCCACTGCTACATAAGGACTGCCTGTGTTGCCGGCCTTTCGCGATGCACGGCTTTCCTCGAGGATAAAAAAAGAACATTCATCCGCTATTATTGGCAAACATGGCGACACGTGTGTAAGCAAAGTGTCTATTGCTCTGTTGGAAGACAAGCTTTTTCGATGGCTCTTATTATAGTGTCGCTCGAGCTTTGTCGATGTAAAGTTTTCTTTTTTCTTTTCTGTGATCACCTGTTCTTTTCATTTATGTTCCCTTTAGTTATGACTGGTTGTATGTGCATGTTAGTATTAACTTTTGTGAAATTAAGTTTAGTTTTTAGTCCGTGCCTATGATGTCATACTTTCTCTCCTAAGTAAGTCTCTTATCTCAGCTACCACCTCTAATAGCCAACAGCACTTAACTGCTGGTATCTTCTGGCTGCAGATATGCTGTAAACAAGCTATGCTGTTTATTAAAAAATGGCCTCTCTGCAAATTGCAGCAGGGTAATCTTCTTACTGCAAAATGGCTGCATTTATGGCAAGAACGTTATGTCATAACTTGCATCATTCTTGAAGGACGTGGCAGTCTTGCCTGCTATGTGATCCACCCCATAGGGTTAAGCCGTGTCATTTTGTTATGACTGAGCCAGCATGAAAGGCTGAGGTGGACTTAGACCTGTATCATGGAGGCTGCTTACCTGGAAACTCCAGCGGATGTAACACCTTTTCTGCCTTCATCCATTTCTAGTCCGTGATGCCGGCGTACGTGTCCACGAAGATGTCCAAGATCCGCAAGGCCACCTACATGGTGCCAACAGCCACCACCTACGTCCGGGAAGCCCTCAACACTGTCGGTGTTGAGCATGCCACTTACGGCTACGGTCCACACAAGTTCAGGGTACGGTCCAACAGTCTCGACATCTTTTTGCGCCATAGGAACTAGAATCGCAATATGCAATCAACTCCCATCAATTCGAGCCTTGTAGGACTGCAAAACTTGGTCGAATCATCCGTAAGGTTGAATTAGCAAACAGTGGTACACTTTCGAAATTCAGATCTTTTTTATTGTTCGAGGTAGTCTGTAATGTCGTCTTGCTACTTGCTCTTGAAATGCGACTTATTAACCAACATACGTTGAAGAGCACCGACATGTTTAAGCGCTTCCTCAGCGTTGGACTGAAAAGCAAAGTTCTGCAGCGTTGAGCCCAGCCTCAACATCAGCCACTTTCGTCACATCAACACGAAACAAACGGGAATGGATGGTTTCACGGGTGGAAAGATTATCGGCCACTATAAGTTAAAAATAAGAGCTTCACGCCTAGGAAAGCAGTAGCACGATCTGCTGAATTTCTTCCGTTTTCAAGCTTTTAGTAAACTCTGTGCGCATGAGGGGCACCAGTGGGGTCGAATTAACTGAAGTGGGAAGCTTTCGCATTCGAATTAAATTATTTTTTCTTTCATAGCAACGTATGCTTTCAAGCTGTTGTCACCAGCTATGTTTATTATAACGTACCGCACTGGTTGGCGTGGTTGCCTCAAATTCATTGCTCTCTCGTCGTTTACACGACTTGTTCTGTTACATGCGTGTAAAACTTTTACTTTAAAGGGCCCCAAACCACACCTGACATTTCGAAATATATTTTGCATAAACAAGCACATTGTGCCTTGAATACTGTGGCAATGATCGTTGGCAAACATGGCAGCGTTGCACATGGAAAAAAACAAAAAAAAAACCATTGCGATGCAAGCACAGTCCTGCGCTTGACGTCACCTGGGTAAAGGTTGCTGATTGGTTGGTCGACGAGGTAGGAAAGCACCAACATGGTAACGGCTGGCCACGTGTTCTGAACAGAAAGGGAGGGCTCGGCCATGGTATGCCGCTGGTCCTAGCGTGAAGCTTGTATTCAGTTGGCACTGTGCCGAGGGCAGTTAGGTGCACACAACAGAGAAGCCTTTCTCTCGTTCTGACGCAACCCACAGATTTTGCTACACTGCATGGAAATGGTAGGAGTACGCAGCGAGGAGGAGAGAGCAGCTGTGGGTAGGGTAGTGGAAGCGAGCGAGAAAATGCAGTGGTCGCGTGGTCATTGAGAAAATGCCCCTAACTTTGCTATTTAAGCATAATACGAAAAAAAAAATTTCTTGCGGCTGTACTTTTATTGTAGATTGGTGCATTGCTGCCACAACACAAATGTTTAAGCTCGGAGTGGTTTTAGGGCCCCTTCTGGTAAGGTTCACTGATCAACTAGGTGTATTTGCAGATCTTTGATCTCTCCGTCGGTATAGCTTCACCTAACATTATGACGTGCGCTTGTTCAGCTGAGGTATTAGGGATGGCTACTGTAGTGCACAGATACATTAATTTTTCCACTTAAGCTTCAAAGGCCCACTAAAGAAATAAAGCTGCTGGAGCAAGATTTAGTATAACACGTATTCCATCGTTGTTTCGTACTCAGGCTCTGGTTCAGCGGAAGCTCATGGAGTGCCTACCCCACAACGCTTTCATGAACATCTCGAAAGCGTCCCTGCTCCAGATTCGCAAGCTCTACTACAAGAAGAAAGGCATCGAGGACACCTTCCTGGGAAAGCGCAGCTCCTCGGCCAGTGCTGCGGGCGACGTGGGAGAGCAGATCAAGAGCCAGTGAAACAGATCCAAGGTGTCGTCAGTCATTTTTCCAGCCTCTCCGGTGCACGTCGACACACGAGGACAACTTGCACGGAGTGGTCATCACTTTTTCACCTGTAATGAATGCTCGGATGGGAAAGGGGGGTGCTACTAGTTACTATTGCTACCACTTATGAGGAAGAGAGGTTCTACTTTTTATCCTTTACTTTTTTTTTTTTACAACGACGTTTTGATTCTTGCTGTTTTCTTGCATTTTCATCTAGTGTTTGGACTTTTCTGAGAAGACCTTGTCGCGTGTTCCGGTGCCTTGCATTCCATATATCATTTGTACAGAGATGTGCCGTGCTTTATTCTTTTTTTTTGTTTGTGGCGTTCTCAGTTTGTCACTCTGTGAAATCAAGGTCAATAAAGGTTTTTTGAAAAGTACTATACATGTATGGAGTCTGATTCTCATGCAACTTCATTCATGTGAAAGAAAATAAAACTTTCGTTTTTGCATTTCATGGGTACAAATCTCTTGCACGAATCCATGTACAAGTGGTGCATCGACCTTGTATGGAAAACTATAATGATACAGTGCTGTCTACTGTTAAAAGGAACAGGTGAATGCAGAGCACGTGTGAATTTCTGTCCCTGGCAGGTGTGCAATCATCTGAATTTGCGTTGCACCTTTCTAAACATCTCTCCAGTGCATCAACGCAGCTTCAGCCAGACCTTGCAGCTACATTCTAAAAATTGAAGTTTACACCCGTAATTGTCCCTAAACAATAATTCTGTAATTGTCACTGATCTTGCTCACCTTTGTTGAAAACTGTGCACTCGCTACTTTCCCGTCACGAATGTGTTTGTCACACTGATAACGTGCATGCTATTTAAGAGCTGGAAGTATCAGCAGGCAGCATTAAAAAAACAAAACAAAACAAAAAAAAAACACGCAAGATGGATGGTGATTATTGTTACGGGATGGGATAAACATCAAAGGGGTGCAAACAGCTGAGAGCTACACATCGAAGCGTCCCTTTGCAACAGTGGATCGTACCGTACATTTCACTACTACTTATCGCATTCCGGCTTGCTTTTCAATGCTGTGAAGACTTCTCGAGATTGGAGCCAAACGAAGCCTGCTGTTATCGCCAGATGTACAGCTGCTCCCAGAGTAATCAGAGGAGCCACATGAGGGGCCGGAACTCTTGTCACATCTCGATTGCACTCCCTGCTCGATGGTCAAAGCGCCTCCAGGCACTTCAAGCTAGAGCGCCAAGCTCTTCAATGAACCAGGCAAATATGTTCCGAGCACTATGGAGCGCGAAGAGAGGGAAAATATCACGGATCAAAGATTATGCAAAATTGAAGTATACCTAAACGAGACGGTGGTCCCTGTTATGGAGCGGGAGTGCTCTCGGACGCTGGCCCAGCAGGGTAAGTCGTCGAGTGCAATCAAGCTCAAATTAAGTGAACCGACCTTACATAGCCAAGATGGCTCTGTTAAATAGTCAATTTAGTATTTGGCAGTGGAATTGTAGGGGGTTCAATCATAAGAAGGCGTCCCTGCAGCAGTTTGTTAGAAGCCATGGTGTGAAACCTCAGGTTATCATGTTACAGGAAACTCTGATGTCTAGCGTGACCTTAACGGGTTTCAAAGCAGAGGTTAAGGGTAATGAGCAGGGCAGAGGACTCGTAACTCTCATTAATAGGAGGTTGGCGTATGTTAGGCATGATCTTCACATGGCGGACTGCAGGATTGAATATGGTGGAGGTAATTTTAGGTCGGCAAGGGGCATGTCAGAGGAGCGTTTACCTGCTTAACCTGTACAGTAGCCCCCGGGACACGAAGCAGAGTTTCAAATCTCTCTTGACCAAGGCAGCCAATCTGGCTAAGGATGCGCCATTGCTTATTGGAGGAGACTTTAATGCACCCTATCATGTGTGGAAGTATGTTTATAGCACTACTAAAGGAGAGAGACTATGGCAGCAGGCACTAGACTTGAATTTATCTCTGATTACAGACCCTGCGTATCCCACTAGATGCGGCATGTCGACATGTAGAGATTCGACGCCGGACCTCACTTTTGTTCGGGGGGTGGTGGATTCGTCCTGGTCTAATTCTAACATAGATTTTTGGTAGCGATCATTACATTCTTATGATTACTTTGGTAGTGGCTAATAAAAAGGAGCGCACATTCAGGGTAGTTGACTGGGATGCATTTAAGAAACGAAGAATGGAGCGAATCGAAGATAAGAGGAGTGAGTTGACCTTGGAACAGTGGACTAGTCAGCTTAAAAGTGACGTTGAGGCGACCACTAAGGAGGTGAAGACCGATATTGACACAGACCGAATGGATAGTCGCCTAGCGCATTTGTTGGAAGCCAAGCAGTCAATGTTAGTGAGATGGAAGGGTCAGAGGTTGAATAGAAGGCTCAGAAAGCACATAGCAATGATTAATCGAGAAATTGAAGACCATTGTCGGGTACTGTGCAAGCAGCAATGGGATGAAGTATGTAATTCTATTGATGGTCGCATTAAAAGGGGAGGTGGCTGGAGTTTGCTCAGACATTTACTAGATGAGACAAACACTAAATCTAATCAGAGGACGGTGATAGGTAAGCTGGTTCATCAGGCGTGTCGGGACTCCACGGAGGAAGAGTTGCTGAAGGTACTAGCTGACAGATACCTTCCATTGGAGACCTCGCACGATACACCTGACGTAGTTTTGGAATATCGTGGGGATGAGAATAGCGATATGGATGAGGAATTTACTGAAAGTGATATAAGGGTGGCGTTGCAGGATCTCAATGGTCGATCGGCATCAGGGCCGGATGGAATCACGAATAAAATGTTACGGAATTTAGATGAGGGGTCCATTGAGTTCCTAAGTCGGGAGATAAACAGCCGATGGAAGGAAGGCTCTTTCCCGGAAGAGTGGAAGCTTGCAACTACTGTTCTGATACCCAAACCGGGGAAAGTTATAGGGCTTGAAAATCTCAGACCCATTTCCCTGACATCGTGTTTGGGGAAAGTCGCTGAGCATGTCATTTTAAATAAGCTAACGCGCTATGTTGAGGGCAATGAGGTCTTTCCGCACTCGATGATAGGATTTCGGCCCGGCCTCTCGACTCAGGATGCTATGATCAGGATTAAGCATCAGCTACTTGATCGGCGGACAAGGGATACTAAGGTACTACTTGGACTTGATGTAGAAAAAGCTTTCGATAATATCCGACATTCTTTCATTCTACGGGTGCTATCGGATTTGAATCTGGGGCAGCGGCTTTTCCATTTTGTCAAGGCTTTCCTTAGGGGTAGAAGGACATGTCTTAGGTTAGGGGAGATCAAGTCGGAAGTCTATAAATTGTGTTGCCGTGGTACGCCACAGGGATCCGTACTATCGCCTATGTTATTCAATCTTGCGATGTCAAAGTTGGCTAATATACTGGACACTGTCCAGGGTATTGGCTATACTATCTACGCGGATGACGTTACTATATGGAGTGTCGGTGGTAGTGACGGAGAGCTTGAGGCTAGGTTGCAGGAGGTGGTAACACTTACGGAAGAGTATTTAGGTCTTATGGGGCTCAAGTGCTCCACTATAAAGTCGGAGTTGTTGATCTTCAAATCTAAGAAGCTGGGTCGTAGGCCGAAGGATTGGGTACCGGAAGTTGAGACTTGCATTAGAATCCACACTAGGGATGGGTCGTTGATACCGAAAGTTGAGGCTATCAGGGTTCTGGGTTTGGTAGTTGAAGCGAATGGATCGAATAACAGAACCATTCAGCGTATTACCAAGAAGACGGAGGTGGCCATAAGACTTATCCGAAGGATCTCTAATAGGCATAGGGGTTTAGGCGAAGAGGGCGCGATGCGGCTAGTTCATGCATTTATTCTGTGTCATTTCTCGTATGTGGCAGCTATGCTAAATTGGAATAGGGGGTAGAAAGATAAGTTGGAAGCTTTAATTAGAAAAGCCGTTAAAGCGGTGCTGGGTCTGCCTGTGAGTACGTCAAACGATATGTTGTTGCGACTGGGTTTGCATAATACTTTAGATGAAATTGCCGAGGCTCAGCATACGGCACAGAGAGAGCGGTTGCTTGGTACACCAGCGGGTAGGCATATCTTAGAGTCAATCGGAGAATCGGTGGCTGTGTCGCGCGATGGGGCACGGCTACACGAGTTGAACGTTAACCTTCGGACCAATATCATGGTTCGTCCGTTTCCGCGGAATGTGCACCCTGTGCACAATGTAGGGAGGCGGATGGCAAGAGCTAGGGCTTTGTTGCGAGAAGCAAAGGATCAGGAGGAGGAGTCTGCGTTCGTTGACGCGGCATGGATTAATGGGAAAGATGGTTATTCGGTGGTGGTGGTAGATGGAAAAGGGAGCGTTCGAAATGCCGCTTCCATTTATGCAAAGGATCCGGGGGTTGCTGAGCAGGTGGCTATTGCTTTAGCACTACTTAATTCAGGAAGAGTTTCGGTGTTCAGTGACTCGCGATCTGCGATTAAAGCCTTCTCGAGGGGACTTGTTGCGGAACCGGCTTACAGACTCCTGCAGGGTAGGGATATCACTCCGCATACAGTTACTTGGTTTCCGGCGCACATGGGGTCAGTAGAGAGAGCCCCGCGTAACCTCAACGAGGTGGCGCACAGGGAGGCACGAGGATTAGTGTGCCGTGCCCTCCCTGATGGGGCTGTATCTCCCGCTCCTGAGTTCAGGGACCAGATGTTAACCTACAACGAGATCACCAAGCACTATTACTTAGAATGCAGGGCATTCCCCCTGCCACATTCTAAATTAAATAGGCCACAGGCAGTTACATTGAGGCTTTTGCAGACACGGACGTACCCTAACCCGGTAGTCATGAATAAAATTCATACGGACTGTGGGGTTTCAGTCTATTGCAGTAAGTGTGGGGGTTTGGTCGATTTAGAACACATGCTCTGGCGCTGCTTGGCGTTGGCCGGTGATGGTTCTCAAGGTGAACGGTGGTGGCAGCGCATGCTGCACAGTGAAGTGCTGGCGGACCAACTCGGGGCTGCCCAGAGGGCCCGTGTGGCGGCAGAGGGGCTCGGCCTCTCTGTCCCGACGTGGGAGCGGCCCGCATCAGTCCCAGACTGATTCCTCAGGACCCAAATAAAGTTCTTCATACCATACTATGGAGCGCTTGAAGCAGTTGAATATGCCTGAAGTTGGCGGCAGGCAGTGCAAACACTAGACCAATGGTAAAAAGCTAGCCAATGTTGACAAGCTGTACATTTGTAAACAAAGGAATGTAGTGCAGACAAAAGAAAAAAAAAACAGGCGACTGGACATATTCACTGGAGCAGTGCAGGCCAGAGTGTGCAGCGCTTTTGGGGACAAGCATCTTTGACCGGGTTCTACAGCAATAGGGAGAAAGAACGAAAGAACTGCAATAATGCTCGGCCTGTTTTTTATAGCATGCTTGCCACCACTGTTCTATCGCCATTTCTTTTTCGCTGGCTACCACGCGACTCAATTAGACAGCTAGTGCGAGCTGTGCCAATGGCAGGTGACTGGGGTCGAGATTAGGTGTGCTCACTCTAAACATGTGCGTGAGAGTGATGCATAGCGCGTTGCCAACAAGGGCGAATGGAGATGGGGCAAGATGCACTTAATGCTTCTTGCAACTTCTTTGTCCTCATCCACAATGCACCATGTTTACCGCTCTTGTAGATCAGAAACATACTCTAATGGTACCTCTCTGTATCCCATTAGAGTATCCCATTAGGCCATTAGACGATTTAGCTTGAGCGTCTACTAACCGAGCGATGGCGTCCTCTTTGAACCCCAACCCCTCACACTATCCCTCACAAAATCCAATCAATTTAAATGTAAAAGACATCCTTGCTCATCAGCGCGGAGTCCGCAGAAAATACCCGCCGCCTCACCCACAACTTAGCGGGGAAGAGGCCGCCGATTGGCGCAAAATACAGACCGGGGTATTCCCCCATCTAAAACTGCTAAATGCCATGTATCCCACCCGCTATAGGGCCACATGCCCTTGGTGCGGTGGCATACCTACACTAATACATGTGACCTGGGAGTGTAGTAAGCACCCTCACAGGCCCACTAATAATATCTCAATGGAGCAGTGGGAGGCACAGCTCGCCCGTTCCGACTTGGCAGGACAAAAGTCCTTAATTAGCCAGGTCAGGCAGGCGGCAGAGGCCAGTGGGGCCCTGGACTGAGGGGCTCCGACCACCGCTATACTTAAAATATTTTCCAGCCAAATAAAGTTTCTATATATATATATATACTCTAATGGTGAAACATACCTTGGTGAAATACGTTTATTCAATATTCATTGCCGTGAATAATAGCACTCATAAAGTAACATTTGAAAACCTAGCCTTATCTTGAGCCTTCATTCCAAAAAAATTTAAGCCAGTACACAGGGTGCGGCAAAACTTCTCGCACTCAAACAAAAACTCATAAATATAGTTGCAATGCACTGTAACAATATCACTTCTACATTAACTTAATGAATGGTGTTCACATACACAAATCTAAAGGTACTTTTCTGGACAAGAAAGTCCACATTTTGCGTGAATGTAAGCCTCACGTCGCTTCAGAAGTGCATCGATGGCGGCACAGATGTAGTCTACACCTAATTCACTCCATGCTTTTTCTAATTACCGACAAAGAGCAGCCAAATTACGGTGAGGAGCAGGGCAGACTGTGCATTTTAACATTGACCAGAGTGAATAGTTGAGCGGGTTTAGATCCGGGCTGCTTGGGGTCTATTCTGTAGCGAAAATGAAATCGGGGAAGTTTTTTTGTGCATCATTGCTGCACCACCTTCGCCTTGTGAGCCGGAGCAGAATCCTGCTGATACGTCCACTGACGGCTTCCGAAGTGTGACTCCGCCTAAGGCAGTTATCTCCTTCTCCAGGACATCTACCAAATAATTTGCGCTGTTAACTTTGGCTCCCTGTTCCAACAAAACCAGTTGCTTCTTTTCATCAGACGTGAATGTCCCATAAACCATTACTGATAGAGGGAGAGAAATAGAAGAGAGGAAAGGCATTTGCCAACCCGTCAGAAACACCTTCCTGCTCGCTCGAACAGAGGTCGCATAAGGTGTAGCGTACATGTCAAGGCGTTTCTGGCAGACTTGCAACATTGCTTCAAGGCGTTCAATGTTGAGAAACAGAGCTGCAGTTTGTTTTGATGTCCCTTTTTTTTTTTTTTTGTGGTGCTGGCAAAGTGTTGAAGTTTACTGACCTCCGTCCAGTCACTGGATGGAGGTCAATAAACTGCCATTCCAGTGAGCACTGGAGAAGGCAGACATCAGGAGTACCGTTGCTGAAAGTTGAAACAATCATCCAGACAATAAAAACCAGCAGAATCTATCTCACAATGAATGACGACGTAAGTTCGATTAGCATTGAAGCAATGCATCGACACACCGTATTGCAACCACCTAAACGGGTCACATACGAAGCGTGTATGTAGCTGGGCTGCTCTCTCGCGCTCTCCGCTAGATGAGCTGGTCTACTTGAAGAGTGCTTGCACAAAAAATTGAAATGTATAATCGACTAATTAACAAAGATTCACTAATTAAGTTTTTAACTAATAACCTTATGGGTCATATTGCAATTTACAAATTCTAGCCGTGGAGTTCGCAAGGCAGATCCACTTGGATCGAATTCTCAGGATGATGCCAATTTTGAGATAATAATTCCAGAACTTTGGGGAGAAATGCATCGTCGTTCCAGTTACCTTTGTGCTTCAATGCATAAGACAACATTTTGTTAAGAAACTAACTGCAACGCCAATGCATTTCTCCGCAAAGTTCGGGAATTAATATCTCGAAACTGGTGTGATCCTGAGAATTCATTCCAAGTGGATCCGCCTTGTGAACTCCACGGCTAGAACTAGTAAATTGCAATATGGGCCATAAGGTTATGTTAAAAAAGTGAATTAGTTAATTACGTTAATTAGTCGATTATGCATTTCAACTTTTTGTTGAGCATGTGACGCAGTGTCACATGCTCAGTTACAAGTTGGCCTCAATGGGATTCATTGAAGAGCGACAAATACCTATATTGCACATACCTAGTAACTTAAATTGGCATCAGGTTCATTGAACAGCGGCACAAACCCAGTGACGCATATGTTGCTGGGAAAACGGTTAGAGACAGCTCCCAAAAAGTGGGTGAGGTACCTTAAGAATGCTAATCGCAGTACCGTACTTTCCGGTGTATAAGACGCATTCTTTTTCTGAATTTTTCGTTGGTGCGTCTTATAGAACGGTGCGACTTATGTAAGTTTTTTCCCGGAAAAACTGCCGTTATAATCGGATTCGATGTTATGGCCGCGCGAAGCGCGCTTTATTTGTTAAGGGTTCTGTGCGAGGTGGCAGGTACGTTCTTCTCGTGATCGAGTTCCCGGGTGTCTTTCGAGAAGGACAGAGCAGCAACGCAAGCGGTGGCAGGCATAGAGTTAATACAGTGGAATCTCGATGATACGATCACGGCTAATACGAATTTCCGGATGATACGAATTTTTCTGAGGTCCCGGCCGAGCCCCATTACTTTGCAACGTGCTACAGAACGGTTGTTACGAATCGATTTTCGACCCGCGTCGGTTGATACTTATAAACGCCGCCCCACCGACGGCCGCGAAAGAGAACAGCGTGAAGTCACGCGCGCTTTCCCTTTCTCTCTTTTTTTTTTTTTGGTGCGGAGGCGCGGACGCGTAGCCGGACAGCGCGGAAGCCGCGACTGGGCAGCCAAGAGTGTGAAGCGGCGGCGCTTTTGTTGCTTTTCCTTTTGTCTCATCGCTCGCTGGGGCGGCCGCGCTTCCCCACGCGCGGCCGCCGCAGCAAGCGAAGGTTCGTGCGGTCTATCGCTTCAACGGAAACTGAGCGACATAAGCACAGCGCATACAAAGGTCAGAGCGGTGTGGAGATCGCTTTCAAGATACGGTGCGCGCGACAACACCGACAGCCGGCACAGGCGCAAAGTACAAGAACGCATTTGTTGGCAGAGTGGAAGCCCCCCCCCCCCCCCCCACTCTCTCCCTCCCGCGCTACCTTCTCGCTTTGTGCCTTTCGCGTCGCCAGTTACCCTTGCGCTCGGTTGCAAGATGCGCATTTGGTGGCGTAGCGCAGCGTCGCCACGCCCCCCCCCCTCCCTCCCATACACCCAAGGCCTTTCGCGCGACGGAAGTCGCGTTTTCTCTCTGCTGTGCGTTCGCTGTCCGTGAAGGCGCGCGTCCCCCGCGCGCTTTCACTCGCACCTACGGCGCGCGGCGACGACTTTATCGCCCTTGGACTCATGCTCCACGTCTCATGATGCTCCTGCTCCGCATCGCCCTCGTTGATCTCCTCTCCCATCGGTGGACGCACCTCGTTGAGAAGCACGTCTCATGCTCCTGCCCCGCATCGCCCTCGTTGATCTCCTCTCCCATCGGTGGGCGCACCTCGTTGAGAAGCGTGCTCGCTACCGCCCTTGTCGGCGAGATTTTCCCGCGGAAGCCGCAGTATAACCGGTATTTCGTCTCACGCGGCTGCACTGTAAGCGGTATGCGTATACATGGAGTTCTATGGGAAGGTAAACGGGAGTCGGAAAAGGCCGCATTGTAGCCAGTTCTGCACTGTAAACGGTTACGTTATAAGTGGTCTATACTGTAAATGCTTTTACGTGCGTTTGCCTGAGTGGGTTCACCTCGGACTCTTTAATTTAGCTAGTTTTAATTGCATTTCGATGATACGAATTTCGGCTAATACGAATATTTTTCGTGACCCCGTGAGATTCGTATCATCGAGATTCCACTAGTCAGTTATATTAACTCTATGGTGGCAGGCCGACCGCGAGTCGGTCGACTCCGAATTCGTCGTATCTGTAGATCGCTGTCAAGATACGGCCCGCGCCGCTGCGCAAACTACGCACTTACTACCAGAGTGCAAGCTACCCCCTCCCTCCCGCGCTGCCTTCCCGCTTTCCTCCCTTGTGCGCGATTCGGCTCACCGTCGCACCATAGTCGGACGCTTTCACTCGCACATACAGCATACGGTGCGCGGAGACAATCTTATCGCCCTTGGACTTTATACGGAACATCGCGGCAACCACGACGGCAGAAATGCGGCTGGAGTGGAAATACAGCGCCATACGCTTGCGCGTGACCCACGTTCACGGAGTGAAACGTCACTTTGTTTTTATTGCGATAGCAATTATATGGACACTCCAAAGCAGATTTCTGCCGTCGGCGTCGCCGTGAGGTTCCGTATGACGTCAATGGAGATGAAATCGTCGCCGCGCGCCGCCGAACGCTGTATGTGCGAGTGAAAGGGCGCGAGGGACGCGCGCTTTCACGGGGAGTGAACCCACGGCGGAGAACAAACGCGCGTTCTGCGCCGTGCGTTAAGGGCTGCAGAAGTAGGCGTCTCTTTCCTCCTTTACAAGCACCATATATGTAGAGCAAACGCGCCTTCTTCGGACGCACGAAAGGCCGTGGGGGGGAGGGGGAGGGAAGAGAAGGGACGTTTAGCTGCAGCACCAAGTGCCTATTTATATCAGAGGCTCCGGCAACAGTCACCAACGCCGCACGCATTTTGTGCGAACGCGGGCAAAACGCCGACGGCGTCGACAACAGTTGTGCGTGTTGCCGGTGCTGCTGCATGTCCAAGTTTATACAGCTGATAAAGCTGCTATCATTACTCCGTATAGCTCTCTTCAAATTTGCTATCGCAATTGATGCTTCGCCTTTCAGGTAAAACTGCGACAACTTTTTTCAATCACTTACTGAACGAGCAGGTGCGTCTTATACACCAGTGCGACTTATATACGTCCGTCTTATGCATCAGGGGAGTATATACGTCAGGGGAGTGCGTCTTATACAAAGGTGCGACTTATAGACCGGAAAATACGGTAATTGTGCAGAAATGCCTTGACTTGATTGTCACTTTTCATGGTTATCTAATACTCCTGGACTGTTACTGCACAAGACTTCAAATGTACTAGATTTGGAATGCTATCATAACATTGATCCATAAAAAAAAAGGAGACATTCAAGAGTTATAGGACCATGAGCTTACTGTCAGTGTTGTACAAATTATTTATTAATGTCACTTCAAATAGAGTGGGGGCAACAGTTTACTTTTGTAAGCCCGCACTTTGGTCCGACTTTAAAAAGAGATATTCACTGATGGATCATATTGATGACTCCATGTTTTCGGGTAATATGGAAGACTGCAGAATATAAGCCGACTGCTCTATGTGGCCATACACAGATTGCAAAAATGCGTTTGATTCAGTCGATATACCAGCAGTCATAGCGGCCCAGGACAGCACATTGAGCAATTGAATGGAACATCATGATGAAACAAGAATGCATTGGTATGTGTTGGAGAACAAATTGGTGTAGCTGATATTCTAGTTGAGAAAAACACTATTACGACTAAAATATTGATCCAAAAAGTTTAAAATTTCTGAGATCGTGAATGAATCCCAGAATTCTCCTCACCCCCCCTCTCAAAAAGAGCTTCGCCCGAAAAGCAAAGCATCAATTGCAATAGCAAATTAGTAGAGAGCTGTTCGGAGTAGGAATAGTAGTTTTATCGGCTGCATAAACTTGGACACATTCGCTTAGTAACTGAATTAACACGCGTGGTGTCACGCGCACAAGCAAACTTGAATAGATCACACTGAATGACCGCAGACGACTGTCAAAACGCTGGCAGCAAGCGCAGCCGCCGCAGCAGGCAAAGGTTCGTGTGGTCTATCGCTTCAGCGGAAACTGAGTGGCGAATGCACGGCGCATACAAAGGTCAGAGCCGTGTGGAGATCGCTTTTAAGAGACGGTGTGGGCGACTGCCACAGCGGGGCAAAGTACAAACGCAGTTGTTGGCAGAGTAGAAGCTGCCGCCTCCCCCCCCCCCCTCCCTCCTTCCCGCGCTGCCTTCCTGCCTTCGCATGGGAGATTGAGTGGCCAGTTCCCCTTACGGCCTGTTGCAAGATAAGCATTTGGTGCCGCAGCATAGCGTCACCCCACCTCCCTCCCTCCCATACCCCCACGGCCTTTCGCGCAACGGTCGTGTTTGCTTCCCGCCGTGCGTTCGCTCTCCGTGATAGCACGCGTCCCCCGCGCGCCTTCACTCGCGCATACGGCGTGCGGGACTTTATACGGAACCTCACGGTGACGGTAGAAATCTGGTTGAAGTGTCCATATAATTGTATCGCAATAAAAAAAATTTGAAAGAAAGTATTTCCCTGCGAATGTTTGGCCTCCAAGACCCATGTCCCCCTTTACGAGGACTACATGAAGTTGGGCAGGTGATGCGACGTGTATAGCAGACAACCGGGTGGTCTTAAAAACAATGGAATAGGTGCCAAGAGAAGGAAAGCACAGTCGAGGCTGGCAGAGAAAATGTGCAAGCCCAGGATTCAGTAGTGCACCCAGGATCTCTGCCAGGGGGGGGGGGGGGGAAGCAAGCACTTTGCATAATATGCAAGTTCCTTGCATTCTTGCTTATCTTGCCAGAGGAATCCAACAGCAAATAAAATGCCTTATAATTATAATAATAATGACACCAAGGATGATGACGATGTTTGTTTCTTCGGAGTTTTACTCAAATTTAAGAGTGAATGAATAAATACAAGACAGTGATGGTGTTTGTGTTAATCAGGAAAATTCGACCTCAAGCCACCTCCTGAATTGTAATGACAATGTGAACAGAGCAAAGGAGGTACACGTTGGACAGGTGGGGCCGGACGCTTGGGGGGGTTACAACACCCGAAATCCCCCCCGTCGGTGCGCCACTACCAGGATTAAGCCACTTGACACAAGGCAGGAGAGGTAATTGCGGATTACTGGGATAGGCTGTTGTTCTCAAGCGGACATAGAATAATGTGGTGATGATGGAAATTGTGAGAAGACTTTCTTTTGATGAACAGGATGACCGACACAACATTGCGAGATGCCCTAGAGGACACCAAGTGCGATGACACCAGACTTAGGCAAACTGCTATTTACAGGGGAAGTGTGGTGTTTCTCGCTAGCCAAACCCCACGCATCTCCCATAAAAGGTAGTTTTGTCCGCATGGCTTTGTTTTTTGTTTCACAGCAGCCCTGGTACATTGTTTTAAGTGGTACTACAAATGTGACCATGCAATTGTGTACATTTAAGAATCCGCACAATGTGGCAATGTTACCAACCCCTTTTTGGTCACACATGCCTCCGCCAGACATCACTAGACGCCAATGGCGACGTCTAGCATCCTTGTCATCGTGGTGAGAGCACGTCTCGCTACATTCTTCTGTGGCTTGCTATGTAGACACCGAGCTCAAAAAACACAAATTAATTTGCCTATGCAGCCCTATTATCGGTACATCCACATGGCAGTGTAATCAAACGTGATGCAGTTCAACATTCCCGTGATGAGACAACAGATTATTGTGAACCCTTTAATGACTTCCATAATAAACCCGTAGCTTAAGTGTACATTTACAAGAGAGAAGTACCCACACTTTCGACAGCAGAAATACATTGGTGGCTTAGGAACTCTGTTCTAACAAAGTTGGCCATTGCTCGCCTCGGTCAACAAAATCTTGAACAGAAACAATGGTCGCATTTCAGCACGGACAACCACATGTCAATGCACATTCCTTGAGCCTACTGTTCAAAAGGAGCTCTCCATCTCCTTGAAGCACTGAACAGTGGCACTGGCAGACTTGCACACGCTTCCCTAGACCTCTGTAAGAACCTACGAGAGAAACACCACCTCTATAGAGTGTGCCAACCACTATCTTCTCTGGTCTGTCGACACATTCATCACAAAATGTCACGAGTTCATGCATCCTCCAAGTGCTCATACAAACACATACAAATACAAACACTGTGGAAGTTTCTTTTACTAAACTTATTAGCATCCAAGACTTTGGAAGTCAGACATAAAACTGATTAACATCTCGCGAGCAAAACCCCATCACGCAGCGTACTGAAATTAACAACATTGAAGTGCATGCCACCAATCATAATCCTCACAGTTCTACATACACATATCTGTATACATATCAATTTTTTTTTTAATGCTCTGTACACCTGAAAGGTTTAGTTCAAAACTGAACATGCAAAGGACTAGGTTTGATCAATCAACTGATCTTCAGCTGATGGCAGCAGTTTCCTTGGTACAAGTTGTGCAGCTATTTGCAGTTATTTAAGTTAAAATGCATTTGACGCTCAGTCACATGATAAAAAAAAAAATAAACCTGTGCTATGCCTTTTGAAGCTGATGGTTCCTGAATTGGTAGACCTCTTAATGAGCAACTTGTTGGCTGACAACAGGTTTCCATAACCAATTCACTGTAGGACCACTGCCCGATCCGGCACACTTCTTCTAGCTGTGTAACAATGCATTACAACTACACAATAAGCGTTTCTATCATTACTGTTATGCAGTTTCCAGTTAAGTACGGCTTCACTATCATATGCATGCTCATGCATTGAATGTGCATGTATACCACGCAAGGTTGGTCACCTTCGTTCCAAGCATTCCCCTCCGATGGTTAAACACGGTAATGCTACTCGGTAATTAATAGGAAATCTACAATCACTTCAACCTTTAGGAGCAACATTCCTCTTCAACACAGGAAAAAAATGTGCTCGGCAGTGTACCCAAAGGTGGTCTTGTCATGGTTAGTCACACGTTTCAAGCGATCATTTGGGCCCACTGCCTCTACACCATGAGCATTAAGTTATAGATATGTAATTGAGCATGTTGGTCAAGAAAAAAAAAAGAAGTCACCGCGAGAATTCAGCAGTCATTCAAGATGTCTGCCAAACTGGACTTCCCGCCCAGCACAGTGATAACGCTGAAGAACAATACATATCATGGACAGCGCCAAGGTCATGTCAGGCACTGGCTCCTTCCATTAGTTAAATTGATGAGCAATATTTAAAGTACTACGCTAACAATCAGTGACTAAGCTTTGGACCACGGTCTAGCAGCTTCTACCGCATAACACCAACGGTGATTTTATACGCTGGCTAGGGCGACACCATTGCTTCATAAAAATCAAAATCATTAGGACTATTTCAGTGGTGCACCCTTCGTTTGCAAAAATGACACAGTCGCTTGCACAGTAACGTGCAGGTGCGACGTGTGTAGCACCGCTAATCAACGGTGTCATAAAAAGCACGAAGAGCATCGTGTAAAGGGGGGCATGCTTGTAAATGCTAAAGTCACCCCGGAGACAAAAGTGAGCTGATGCGTTGCACAATACATGAGCCCTGGTGACCGAATACGGTCCAGAACCTGCATCACACACGCAAGGTCAAGCAAGTCATGCCTTTGAACGCTATCAGACTGTGACGATCCTTGCATGGTACATTTGCAGAAAACGATCGGGGTGCGATAAGAATCTCGGCACATTAACTGGCGTTCCCAGATTGTGCTATGCACCAAATACATTTCGCAGAAATAAAAAAGACCAGTCAGAACATGTGGTCCCAAAAGTAGTGTCGCTTGAGCAAATTTGCAAACCCGAGCTGCTGGGCCCCACATAGACACTCTCCTTAGCAACAAAATACAGCATGTTATGCAAATCACAGAAAGGGCTTCCAAACTTGGCATCATCGAGTCATCTTGTGTCCAGATGACTCATCCAAATGCCGACAAATTTGTAATAACAGGAATGTTCACTAGGTCGTGACACTAAATATCTACAGTAGAGCGACCACCGATACATCAGCATGGAACGTAAGATGACGGGTCGCATTTATGTTGGCTCCCCTAATGCCCGTCACCGACAACAGCGTGCCCTTTGGAAAGCAGCCAGTGACATGCAAGGCATGACTCGGAGAGCGTTCAGAGTCACACAAACGTTGGTCCTTGGTGCAACGCTGCCACTGTGCTTTGTATCGTGAAAGTTGGCGCCGTGACGGGAGGGTCCTGTCAGACCCTTTGGTCCCCTTGGAGCTGCAGCAGTGGCTCGCAGGCAACAGAAGCGAGCGAGACAGGCGTCACGCTCATGTTGGAGTCGACGTCGGAGGAGTGCGCTTTCCACAAGAGGCGCATGGACTTGCGCGCCTCCAGCAAGGAGCTCTTCTCCATGGCGGTCCAGAAGAATGCCATGATCAAGCAGAAGCCCAGGAGCATCGTGGCAATCGTGCGGCTCAGCACCAGGATCCAGTGGTAGATCTGGGGGTCAGGGATGGAATACAAGAAAAGGTGTGTACTACATTTCATACACAGCATGCAACACCATGAAGACTACAGGGACACCTCTCACTGCAGGCATTTGCAAAAAAAAAAATGAATAGTGGGTCACCATAAGAAACAAAGATATTGGCATGCCTTAGGTAATTTGACGCAACATTCTTCTAAGCTTTTACGTTGCCAAATGTGTCGCGATTATCAAATGGAAGGCCACATTCAAAAGCAACGCAAGATACAGGAAAATTACAGATTGGCGACATATCAATGGGAACTTAATACATGGAAGTCAATGTACGATTTAGGTCGGGACCGCGAAAACGCGATGTAGCAGCCAGGAAAACGTAGCAGTGAAGAACGTATCAACGGGGTTCAACTATTAGGAATTTTTAACGGCGAAGCTGTTTAAACCAGCCATAATTTGTTGTTCGTATCAAGAAACTGCCACGCCGTGGCCATGGCAATCAGGAGGGTGGAGGGCGGCGCGGTGCATGCGCACGCGGTCGCCTTCTCGCCAGCTCCCCCCCTTCCCGACCCCCGCCTCTCTTCTCTCTGCTGTGTGCTGAGCCAGGAAAAAAAAAAAAAGCGAAAGCTTGCACTAGGCTGCACAAAGCTCAAGACACACCGAAGCTGGCTGATTGATATCGAGCGGCTAGCCTCCAATGCGTTCGGCGTCGGCAAGTAACAGCGTTCTTGGCACGACAGGAACGCTGTCGCTCGTAGGCGCCGACGTGTCCAGCGCTAGTCACGCGAAATGTCGCCAACGCGTTCGGCATCGGCAAGCAACAGCGTTCTTGGCACTGTGCCAACCTTGGTTAGCCGGCCTGCGTTTGTGGCATGCCAGGAACGCTGTCGCTCGTAGGCGCCGACGCATCCAGTGCTAGTCACGCGAAATGTCGCAAAAAGGAAGGTACCTCCGAAAATTATTGCTAGAGAATACCTTCCTACATGTGTAGTTAAGTTAAACCAAGTTAATAGCTAGCAGTAGCAGCCTGTAAGACTTGAGGGTCGACAGTTTCGCTGTGCCTAAGCTTTGCACGACCGAGTGCAAACTTGCCCATTGTTTTCTCCTACAAATATTAATTCTTTTTTTATTTTGTGTATGCTTTGATGATACGAATTTTGGGCGATACGAATATTTCACACGACCCTGCGAGATTCATATCACCAAGATTTTACTGTATGCAGACTGCTAAGGAGACAGCCGTGACAGCTTCAAGCCAAGTCCTGCCTAAGGACTGGTAACAAGGCTGGCAGTACTTGTAAAATAAAATAAATAAACAAATAAAGTAATGGAACACGTCTTGAACCATCTGGAAGACATTTATGCAACGTGATGCCACCTCACGGTGGCAAGATAAAATTGAGAAAAGCACACATTATCGCTGTGTTTTAACTCTTTGCATCTGCAAACCTGTGAAAAACACATGACTTACACTAAGCGCACTAGAAAGTGCAACTAAATTTTCGTGTGAGCAGACGACGTTCCCCTCAAGTTTCCAAATGTCCTGCTCAGCTGCCATTTTCTCTGGGCAGGAACGTAGCCTGCATCCTTTTCGACTTAGATGCTGTCTTTGCGAAGCTTTCTTTGACGTCTTCGCCAGAATTGGAACGAGACTTACGATGGCCGCTGTCCTCTTGGCTTTCTACTTTGCCCCGTCTACGGTGAATACTGGAACACAGCCTTTGAGCACACTGCTTGCGTAGCTTTTGTAGCATTGCCTGGTATGTACAGTATAGACCACTTATAACGTAACCGCTTATAGTGCAGGACCGGATATAGTGCGGTCTTTTCAGACTCCCGTTGATTTTCCCATAGCACTCCACGTATACACGTATCGCTTATAGTGCAGTTGCGGGGAAACGAAATACTGGTTACAGTGCTGCTGCCTGGGAGTACGTAAGTCCGCGGAGACGGCGAACACTCCCCTCAAACGGGCGCCCCAAGGAGTGCTCGAGGAAGAAAGAGAGACGAAGTGGAGGAGAAGGGCACGTGGTGCGAACGAACAGCCAGTGAGGCTGAAACCAGAATCTTGAGCGTGAGTCGTGAAATATCACGGCGCGCATAGCGAGCGAGGGCCGTGAAACAAGTTTGTATGTGTGTTCTGTCGCGTTCGCTTCACGATAACGGCAGAAACTTCAGGAAGTGGGCGGCGCCAGCACAGCACGGCGAAGGGCGCACGCGGAGACCGTGGAATGTGAGGGAGGAGGGCGGCAGGCAAGCGGATTTCGCCTCGGCAACTCTGCCGCTTCGGTGGCTCCCCTCGCCCTCCCTCGTAGCTCCCTCACTTTCGACTGTCACCGTGCGCGCCCGCCGCCGTGCAGGCGCCGCCGCTGGGCCGCTCCAGCCAGCTCCCCGAAGTTTCGTTTTCTGCCGTTATCGAGAAGCGGGCGTTTGCCGGCGTGGGCAGTTTCGTTGGCCGGCCGGGGACAGCGCCGCTGCTTATCTTTGCGCCGTAGCTGCAGCGTGCAAGGTCAACTCGTGACTAGAAAGTAGAGGAAGCATAAAGGAGAAAGAAGGGTTCACTACCATTTTCTACGCGTGGCTACGGTAGCGTGGCTGAGACGTCAGCATGTACACGCATGTTCCGGCGCAACGCAGAATCGGCGACCTTGCCATTTGAGAGAGGGTGAAATTGCCGCCGCGTTTTTTCTTTCTTTCTTTCTTTTTTTTTTTTGTTCGCGCGCGACATTGAGGGGGGCTCTCCTAAGCTTTTACTCTATGGCGGTGCCGGAGCAATGCCGGTCGGAGGCGCCGCCGCGTGATTTGGTTCGAATTAACGAGATTCAACTGTAAATTGAATGCAAACGTTCTAGCCGCATTCCTCGACTGTCACATACGCGTGGCGGCTTGGTGCACATGTTTTGCATATGTGCGGGCCTTGAAAATTGTTGCTTTGGTTATAGTGCGGTACCGCTTATAGTGCGGATATTCGCGACTCCGGGGACTTACGTTTATAAGCGGTCTACACTGTATATGGAGTGTACATACAGTTCCAAACAAGAGAAATGTTCACAGGAAAATGGAGGCTTGAAGCTATTAACGGTGGCTGAACAAGGGATGCTTATGGCTTATGCCAACATTTAAAAAAGGGCACTTGTTGAAGTAGGGAAGGCACAGTTAACACTCAAGCAGTTGACTCAGTTCAGATCCACGCAGATTGATTGTTGTTCTTCCTCCTCGGGTTTTACGTGCCAAAACCAGTTCTGATTATGAGGCACGCCAAAGTGGAGGGCTCTGGATTAATTATGACTACCTGGAGTTCTTTAACGTGCACTACAACGCAAGCACACGGGCGTTTTTGCATTTCGCCTCCATCGAAATGCGGCCGCCGCGGCCGGGATTCGATGCCACGACCTCGTGCTCAGCAGTGTGACTGAATGAATGAATGAAAGAATGAATGAATGATTGAATGTATGATCGATTGACCTCCCACAATTGCTTAAATTCTGCTGCTGTGCGTGAGCTTGTGGGTTTGGATTACCTGGCCACGACAGCTGTGGGTCAAATACAGCCGCCAATTTAGCATTGTCATTCAAGCGCTACTGCTTCGACAAGACACCACACCTGTTAAACTGCCCCTGAGAGGTATATCGAATGAACAACTGCCGCATGCAGGTTCTCAATATACTATAGCGACAGTGCAATTGGTGTGTATGTATCCAAAGATTCAGAAGTCCAACGTTTGGTATCAGCTGATGTGGATGCTTATTTAGTGTTTGTTTGCTTATTCATTTATAAAGATGGCTGTCACTGTGGTGGCGTCCACAAGCCTGCGAAACACTTTCACAGCTATCGCCTATAAGGTGAAGAGGATTATACAGAAGTGGGTCAGTTTCGACAAGACCCATAGCTACAGAAAGGCTGGCTGAAAAAGCACGCAGATCCAATGCAACATTGGGATCTAAATGACTTGAAGTTTGTTTGAGTTAGCGAGATGGCAGCAGTAGCGGATGACGCGAGCGCAGCCGCATTGCCTGTAGCTGTTGGCTGTCTCCGTCACGAGGACTGAGGCGATGTATGACATAGTACCTTAAATACATTAAAGGCTTTTATATCCCTTGCGTCTCAGTCGCACATCCATTCTAGGAGATTGGCCAAGATTGGGCACATACCCTGCGCCCATTTGCCAATGTTGTCTGTTCGGGCAACATACCCAGTGGCCCCAGTTGACTATATATACAACATCCATAAATACAGTAAAAGCTCGATGATACGATCACGGCTAATACGAATTTCCGGATGATATGAATTTTTCTGTGGTCCCGGCCGAGCCCCATTACTTTGCAACGTGCTAGAGAACGGTTGTTACGAATCGATTTTCAGCCTGCGTCGGTTGATACGAATAAACGCCGCCCCACCGACGGCCACGAAAGAGAACAGCGTGCAGTCACGCGCTTTCTTTCCTTCTCTTTTGGTGCGGAGGCGCGGCGCCGGACAGCGCGGACTCCACGACTGGGCGCGAAGAGTTTGAAGCGGTGGCGCTTCAAGAAATAAATGCTTTTTACGTACATGTGCCTGAGTGAGTTCACCTCTGACTCTTTAATTTAGCTACAGTCGAATCTCGTTAATTCGAACACGCTTACTTCGAACACACCGCGTACCGACAATGCTCTTAGCAGCGCGCCAAATAACGCGGCGGCGCCTCCGACCGGCATTGCTCCGACACCACCATAGAGCAAAAGCTCAGGAGAGACCCCTCAATGCCGCACGCAGGAACAGGGAAAAAAAAAAAAAAAGAACCCGCGGCGGAAATTTCCCCCTCTCTCAAATTGCAAGGTCGCCGTTTCTGCATCGCGCCGGAACAAGCGTGTACGTGCCGACTAGAGTGTTCTAGACAACCGTATTCTAGCACACACTAGTGCCGACGTCTCAGCCACGCGGATAAAATGGCAGTGAACCCTTCTCCTCTATTTTCTAGTCACATGTTGACCTTGCACGCTGCGGCAACAGCGCAGAGGGAAGCAGCGGCGGAGGCACAGTCGGGCCAACGAAACTGCCACGCCCGCAAACGCTCGCTTCCCGATAACGGCAGAAAACGAAACTTCAGGGGGCGGCTAAAATAAGCTGGCGCCAGCACGGCGGCGGGCGCGCACGGAGATGTGCACACGGAGTCGAAGGTGAGAGAGCTACGAGGGAGTTGAGAGGGAGGGCGAGGGGAGCCACCGAAGCGGCGGAGTTGACGCGGCCATATCCGCTTCCCTGCCGCCCTCCTCCCTCACCTTCGACGGTCTCCGCGCGCACCCGTGTGCCGGCGCCGCCCGCTCGCTCCCTAAAGCTTCGTTTTCTGTTGTTATCGGGAAGCGACCGTTAGCCGGCGTGGGCAGTTTCGTGGCCCGCGCTTGCTATGCACTTGTGCGCCGCAATATTTCAGGACTCGCACCGTTCGTGCATCGTGCTATGGTGCACGAATACTTCAAAAATACGTCCTTTTAATTCGAACAAATTTTCGGGCCCCTTCGAGTTCGAATTATCGAGATTCGACAGTAGTTTTAATTGTGTTTCGATGATACGAATTTCGGCTAATACGAATATTTTTCGTGACCCCGTGAGATTCGTATCATCGAGCTTTTACTGTATATCCGGCGAGGAAATGACGACGAATGCCCTGGGCAAGAGGCATTGAAAGGTCTGCTTTAAAATGTGAACGCAAACGCCAGTTGTGACATGCTGCTGTAAAGCGCTCACCTGCGGCAAGTGCAGGGGCACGGTGGCGGCCAGAATGCAGGCCATGAAGCAGGCGGCCACGATGTAGAAGATGCGGTCCAGGTGCAGGCCGTCCATGCTCAACCGCAACTGCTCCTGGCCACGGTGCAGAGCGTCCAGCAAACCAGGCGCGCACTGCGAGTTGAGGCTGGTGCGATCCGGACTGGCTGCATTGCTCACACTGGCGATGCCCAACACCGGCGTCGCCACCGTTGACGAGAGGACGCCAGATGCCACTGCAGAGAGGCGCATCGCCCACGAGCAACCACTTTGAGTCACGAGCCGCTCGTACGCAGCTGGAGAACAAGCCTTTCACAGTGCAGTGAAAGTCGCCGTCAAAAAAGCGGAACAATTCATGCGTGATGATATAACAAATGCAAATACAGTTAAAGCTCGATATAACAAAGTATTTCACTTTTTATAACTTCTTATCCATAAGCAGCATGTATTTCCAACCTCAATAAAAAGAAGTAAAACATTGTTGCTGCCATGAACGTATACCGAGGCAAGAGATGGAAAATTGTGTGAATACACCTCTCAAATGGCACGCCACGCGACCGAGAGCGACTGCCAGAGTGGAGCAGCGTCATGTTCCATATAAGTCTAACTGCAATATGTTCCATATATATATATATATTTATATGTTCCACATAAGATCCTATCGTGCCACACACGCTGTATGCTTTAGGTGCAAGTGAAAGCGTGCACGGATGAGTCGAGAAGGATCATGGCTTGATGAGCGCCATCTCCCAGCGTGAGTAAGCTACGGGAAAGTGAGGGGAGGGGGGGGGGGGGGTTGGCGCGCATCTTTTTCTTTAGCATGGCCATGGTTGTGCATGGCTATCAGCATGGCTGAGTGCATACGCAGCCCACACTACCTGTTTTAGAGGCAAACTGCCACGTGTGCGAAGACTGGGTTAGCTGAGATGGCGTGGCATCGTGCACAGTCTACCCATGCGTTGAGCGGTGGAGGTTGCGTGATCTCGAGTTTCGGAGAAGCATTGAAGCGAGAGGCAGACAAAGCATTCGCTCCACGCTACCGACGCTTTTCATGATAGCGTTGCCCCACTGCGGGTGGCATTATCAGCCGTGAGGGAGGAGGGAATGTGAAAGCGTGGATGGCTTCACTTCGTACCACCAATGCAAAGACCTCAGTCGACACGGCATGAAATCCTATCTTTCGTCGCTGTGTCTCAAGTTCAACCAAAATGATGTTTTTTTTTCTCATTCCAATTTGCTTTTTTCGATTGCCCTGTAATTTGGAAAGTTTTGCAGCCCCTTCTGTGTAGGAAACTTTTATCGGCAACTGTACTAATTGGCATAAAAGATCGAATTTCAATATAATGAAGCAAATTGGATTTTACCGATATCGTTATATCGAGGTTTAACTCTATGATGAAATATCGGACATCATCATCATCACATTCCTGCCGGAGAATATGCCATAATGAATCGGCCGTAATGAAGTAAATTTAAGATGTTTCTCACCAATATCAGCACGTAACAAATAACATGCTTACAATGAATATAATGACGGTATTTTCGTGCCCAATGCAGCTTCCATATAACGGGTTTCATGATCATGATCCTGCACCAGCACAACTGTATACAGAATATCAAACGCACTATGGACCATGCGGAGGACGAGATGTAGTGGTTCTTCATAGACTGCGATGAAAGAATGATGAATATTAGGTAAATAAACTTCCCTTCTGTGAAGAGAAAATTAGCTAATTTCCTCTTTTTTTTTATGCAATGGAAGGCATATGCTATACTTTTCTTGCTAAAAACGTCTGGTGCACGTTCGATTTCTACTTTGTTTGCTCTAATGCCATTTTTATGTTAGTTTTCTACTTTGAACACGTAAGATGTAGTCGTGCGTTTGATTCTGGGGCGTGTTATTGGACCAAATACTGCCAAATGAATAAGCATTAAGTTTTTTTTTTTCTGTCTCTTGTTTAATTCGACCAGCCAGATAATTCGATAAGTTTCCTTGGTCCCACCACGAATTAATGGAAGTTCGATCAGGCATCGCTGGCCACACCACAATGACATTGTATTGCTAAACACGCTACTGCACAACAGCCACTGCAGACAAGCATGCTTGGTGACTCACATTCGCTGGACTTATTGACGCGCAACACCACCTCGACGGGCTCGTGGTCCGAAAAAGGGAGCCCCGAGGCGGTCTTCAACTTCGGTGTTGTGCACGACTTGGTTTCAATGCTGACACCTGCAAGGGCAATGTGTGGTGCATGGAGAAAGAAGAGCAGGGTAAAGAAAAGACAACAAAAGTGCAACTCCAAAACTCCGAACTTCAAAAGTTCAAAATAAGCTTGGAGCGGCAAACTATTCTTTCAACGTCCTTGCACTTATTTTACTTAGCTGAAAAAACATAAAACTACCCTTTTCCTAGTTTCGTGCCCGAACTGCTGCCCCTGATAGACAGTTGTTGCTGGTGGAAATTTTCGGCAGCCACATAATCGTGTTGCTGCCGAAAATTTACACCAGGCGCAAAGTGAAATATACTTGGTTACTGCAATATTAGCTGTGCTTGTCTGACTGAGCTCTGCGGCCACTAGGTGGCTGCACCATGCAGGCCGCTCACGTTTACGCCACCGCCCCTGTAGTAAAACACCCAGTACGCCTGCGTTTAACTGAATACCAGCCACGGTAAAACTGTCTAATATTGAGAGCCCGATAAAGTCTGCGTATGTGCAGTAGTGGCAGCTGGTATCGGTAACAGTATTGTTAGGATGGTAACGCCATGCTGAAACACTCCATTGCCTGTGAGGCAGGAGGTATGAAAATGAGGAGCGAGCGTTACACACCTCGCCCGACCTTGTACATGATGTAATCGATCCGCTTTCCTGTTGGGCAGCTGGTCTTCTCGTACGACGAGGTGTACTTGTTATCGGGATGGCTGCACGTCGCACCCACACACATACTGTCCTGTAACATGCGTGGCAACACATGGGTCACGTAAAAGCAACGATGGCCCCCCCCCCAAAAAACTGCATGCTTCTCTTGAGCATGCAAGAAATAAGTAAAGATCTCTACCAAAAAGGCCCACACCATTCACAAAGGCAAATTACCGGGATGACATCTACTATGTATGGAAAAAAAAAAAAATCTCAATATCTTCAGACTTCCTCCAATTCGTGAACAAAATAGGAAAATGTGCAAATGTACGTCAATTAAGGTGTTCCTAACTGGCCAGTAGTGACACCGGCTAACACACCTTAGTGCAGGTAAGTAAACACTGCACAGACACACAACTATCTATGGCAGTAGAGAGAACACCAGCCACAACTGTAGCAATCGTGGCAGTAGCATAACATGAAAGAACAGTCTGCTCAGTCCACACTGGTAGCCATGTTGTTCCTTCTTATATATAACTTCCTTTCACTTTATATCTCATATAACACAAAAACAAAAGCTAGGAATGCAGATGTAGAAAAGGAACACGGAAAAGAAAATATACAGCGCTCATCAGTATAAATTTTTAATCCATTTAAAATCAATGGCAGCTTTTTTTCCGTTCCACTACATGGCTCACAGTAAACAAACAAGTTCTTGGCATAAAACAAAAAAGCTAAACATAGCTCCTATGTGATAGTAGGCTGAATGGACAAGTCAGATGGTAAAGTCAGTCATTGCAAAAGTAATGAGGACAGCACGGAAAAAAAAAGCATTACAGGCACCACAGCACTGGTCTTGTTGTGCTAGCTTTGCATTTTGACATCTCTTCTGCCATGTTTTCAATACACTGTCGAGATAAACCAACTCTTCCAGCTAAAGATGATGCTACCACAGGCAAGTCAGTTTTCAATTTCGAAACTAAAGACAGCATCAAAGAAAGGACAGGAAAGAATGACTAAAAGACACAGACACAAGTGATACAACAGCAGTGAGCCTCACAAGGTCTTTTCCTTGTGTTACACACAGAATAGTAAAGGCCTGGCGCTGGATATGTAAACACACAATCACTTTCCTCGACAGTTGAAGGTTTATCTGACTGTGGCCTCCTATGTTTGTTTGTTTGTTTGTTTTCATAACATTAGGATAATCAAACTCAAGCAGAGATACTTAGCCCAATGCTGCAACCACTGCCCTCAAGGATTATGCTTACAGGACGTCTTGCAGTCATGCAATAAAGGACACTTCATAGGTTACCTTCAGCTTTACTACACCAAAATCTGTGGAATATTGCTAGTTTAACATATTTTTAATATAAATTGCATGTATATGTTTAATATGTTTGCATCTGTTCTCTTTACTTTTGTGGGCATGGGGACATATTCAGCATTTCCATTAAGAAAACTTTACTGTTTTAACAATCCAGCTTTAAAAAAAAAAGTGTTGGAAAGTGTCACAATTGTTACAATACAGTCATTGTAACAGATAACATATTTATTTCTTTGCATGGCAAAGTGTTCCAGTATCCGGTACGTCTTCCAATTCCGATAGCGTCTTCTCTTTAAGGAAACCTGCAGTGATGCATGTTATAGCTAGCTGGACTGCTCGAAGTGTTAGTTGCAATTGCAATAAACGCCTTTTGAGTGCACATGTGGTTGTCATCCATTGTTTCCTCGAGCAGTTTGTACAGGACCGCAGTTGATATGCAGGCATGTGCCAAGCGCAGTGCGCTGTGTGCCGAGGCACAGTGCTGTTGGCAGCCCCTTATTCCTACAAACAGCAATACCGACTACTCTTTGAAGATAATGACCCAGGTCATTATCTTCAAATGTCATTATAGTGGATCAAGCTTGTTTTCACCAGTCCAAAACATGCAGCATAGAAAAAAAAAATACAGCAATTATGTTACATAGACACTTCTAAGGTAACCTACTAGCTTCAGTATACCAATAATAAAGCATTCATACACTAAATGACAGGACATTTATAACATCGACTAGTAAAATCAACTCTAAGTTACTAAGTGTTTTCAACTAAGACTAGTTAATCAATATCACCTTTGAGATCTGTTCAGCAGAAGTGTTATTCAACAGCAACTGTACGGACGAAGTACTGACCCTATTGAATTTCTCCTGGTCCACAAATGTATCCACCATGTCGGAGTTGTAGATGATGATGTTGTACGGCGTGTCCAAGGGCTCTGTATTGAAGTCGCCAGCCAGAATGGCCAGGTCGCAATTGCTGCTCGTATGCTTCACGTACTGGCTCAGCTCGAACGACTGGCAGATGCGGTGGGACAGGTACACGTCACAGTTGCGGTTGTACTCTGCGTGGAGCTGCATTGCAAAACGGGAAGCATTTTAACACCGTGGCTGTGACAATGACTGTGCCCACATATTCCTATATGATACCTCTGCTTTTAAATATAGCTTAAGTTATATGTATTTTTTTATTAATCTATCTTTGTGCTTTTTTTTTCTTTTTCAATTGTGCACTAGAAGGCTTGTATGCTGTTCATGGGAACAATAATAAACAGTTCAATTCAATTGCGAGGACTAGGCTGCAGCTCAGGAAGAAGCACAAAGTGTTGGTGAACGAGCTCTCAAAATATAATCATAAAGGAAAAAAAAATCATGTTATTGCCAGTGTTTGAACCCAACATTGGCTTAAGTCTGGGCTAAAGCACCTTTCATACACTGTTACAATAGAGTAGTTCCCAGGCTCCACAATAACAAATAGTCAAAGGTAAGCATTGGTTTAAATAAGTGTCCCTCTAGTTGACATTATATTGCTTTCATAATACCCACTGTAAGTTGTCAACAAGTAGAGCAGCATTTGATGTAATGTGTCACACAGTGAATGCCACAAGCAGTTTCTTTGTGGGCTATTAAACACATAATGCCTATACCTGAACACAGTTAACACATGCTTATGACATTAATGTACAGCTCACAGCTCGCACATAACACAAAAATAATGCCACAGGCAAATGCATATAAAGCTTCGGTTCACCGCCTGCCCCCACTGCTTCGCCAAACCTGGTCAACACACGCAACACATTCACACACTTGGCTTTAAAAGCATACTGAAACACGTTTTTGAAGTTGTGAGAACTCTACCACATACTTCTTGTTATTTATTATGTTATTTATTTTCACGTCTTGACACAGAGCAAAATATGGTGCTATAGGGCTAGGTTAGGCAATGTTACCAATAAAGAAATTAACTAGAGTGCTAGGTGTGTTTCTTCTGGCAGCCACATTTATTGCAGAACACAGGAAACCAACGAGCTAATGTATCATGACGTTCTCGCATGCCCAGCTCCTGGGTACCAGAACGTGTTCATAGAAACGGGCATCACATTAAATTATTCATGGCGCTGCGAAATTTGCCAGTACAAGTCAGAAACGTCACGCGAGTACTCCAAGGAATAGAGTGCCAACAGTTTAAACTATGACGAAATGTGTTTTTATATGCTATCGATTCCACACTAAAGCCAAATGTGCTCCTATGCATACACCACCTTGACATTGAAGTCCTAGGTCAAGACAGCGCTTACTTTCCTTCCACTATTTTAAGTGAAGTTGTAAGTAGATTAATTACTTTATTTTCAAGGGTAAACGGCAAGTCGAGTACTCATGGAGAATGACTTCCATTTGCACTCCTCTCCTCCCACCTGCTTGCACTTAAAATCAACTCCTTCAGGTGCTGTGTGCACAATTGTAGACGCCATCAAGGGCGAAAAAAATCATTAAAACATTATAGTTCAAATGTGTTGCAAACGTCTTAAAATGGACCTGTGCTGTAACTTGAATATAATGTGTAACACGTTTTAGTGAAATCAGTTGAAGGGTAGACGTCAGGGTGTTTGGCTCTCCGTACTAGTATGTCATCATTTAGCAGGTTCACTTCTTTCGTTATTTCACACAATGTTTCACATCCAGCGAAAACTTCAAGTGGCTGGATGGGTGCTTCCCAAGTATGCTAGACATAGAATAGTTATGTTCCCATATCTGATGTCCCCATAGAGAGTTCTTGTATGGAGTTCGCGTTCTGTTAATTTTACAACACATACGTAGAATTTAGAATTCTTCGTCCATTGTACAGAATTAAGTACACTTTTCACGATTCCAAAGATGAAAAACAAAGAAAAAAAAAACGAAAAAGAAAGAAAGAAGAAGAATGTGGTGAAGCTAACTTATTTTCAATGGACAGAATTAATTACTGCCCAAAGGGGATATTTAGGGAAATCAGAGCTTGTGACACAAATGAACCAAAACGTGCAAGACACTCTATAAAAGTCTCTGCAAGCTGCCTTTAGAGATTAGATGCCCGATGATGATATTGCATAAGATATGTGACATTGGCCAGCCATTTATTCAATCTGACCTTATATATACGCTTTTGCTGAGACATTATCAGCAACCTGCATGCGATCGGTATCTACCGTTATCTCCGAGATACAAGTGAACCTGATTGAATCTGATTGCGTCCCCACACTCCACAAGCCAGAAACAAAAGAAAAAAAATAACCAAGGTAAAAAACAGACGTTTCCAGCTTCAGCATGGCTCACAATGAGGTGCGGCTAATAGGCCAAGAAACGCGGCGCACAGCGCCGGCCGCCACCGTGGAAGGCCGTGTTTTGACGGCCTGCGCTTATAGATAGCAGCACTAAGGGCATCAGTGGCTATATATATGTCTACACATATATATTGAGGGTTTCGCGGGGAGACGACCGTATCAACGCCGATGTCATACGATATCGACGTTCCACGGTGCGCGCCGACCTCGTCGAAGGCCGAAACCAAAGACGCTCGATACGAGAAAGGACCGAGGCGCCAAAGGCTTACGAGCGGCCGGCAAGAAAACTAACAGGAAAAAAAAAAAAAAAAAAAAAAAAAAAAAAAAAAAAAAAAAACCGGCGAGGCTTGGTTTGGAGGTTGCGGCTGCGATGTGCGCTGAATCATACTAAGGTAGACTTACTAAGCAGCTAAGTGCAGCGTTCGCGGTGGTGTACCGGGTATACTATACTGCACAACACACAGCGTTGCGACAAAAGCTCCATGGCGGACCGCGATGTCCTCGACATCGAGATGTACGGAGAGATAACGCGCGCCGCGGCATTTCGGCGAAGATGCATATCGCGCACGCGCGCGCAGCGACACATCAAAAGGGAAAGTGAAGTATGTATATAAGTGCAACGCCTATCTTCATCTCGGCCTTTTTTTTTTTTTTTTCCTGGCTTTCATTTTACCCAAGCAGCCGAAGATAACGATCGAGAACAAGACCGTTTGGCGCGTCTGCAGGAAAGGACGTTGAAGGAGCGAGCTTGAAACGTCCACACGTTAAACGGGCTGTATGAGGGCGGCCTCCGATCACAGCCTTCTCGAAAGAGTAAAGCTAATGAATATATTAAAATTTGGACTTTTGCGTGGTATATAAATATATAAAGACGACCTGATTGCCACGCCGTAAGGGGGTCGCTGGATTAATTAGGCCGCACCTCGGGTTCGTTAACGTGTGCACCCAATAAGGTACGGCACTCGAACGTACGTCCTTGCAAATGCGCCCATATCGGTACACGGCCGGCGGTATCGAACCCACGACCTTGCGCTCAACAGCGCTACTTGGCGTAGCTACCGTGGCGGGTATAAAGAGTAAAGCTGCAACCTAACCTAAACACAAAACCGCGCCGAAAGGACGTCAAAATAAAGATAAACGAAAAAGATATATGCGCACTTCCACGACCTCTGCGGATCACGCAGACACACGTTATCCTAAGCTCGAATTTCCGAGATTTGCCGGAAATGCTTCGATATGTGTTGGCCTCGACATGTGCTCGTATGCGGCCTTGCAAGTCTGGTGAGTATGTGTACAGTGCAACAACAGACACAAAAGGGCCATAACATATATATAAGGAGAGAAAACGTATACGTCTCTTCATTGTCGATCTGCGCTGTTCCCGTTCCGGACGCGTCCAACTAGAACTCCCCGTATGCCAGGCGAAGTGCCGCTCCATTTGGGGTACCTCTAATTTTGCACTCTTCTGGGTGTAATGTTTTCCTACAACAACGCTCTAGTGCACTCTAACAAAAGTCGGAGTTTTGCGCCCGAAAGGCGAAGCATCAATTGCGATAGCAAATTATTAGACAGCTACACGAAGTAAGGATATTAGTTTTATCAGCCGTATAGACTTCTAAACGCTTAGTAAATCAGCAAGCATGGTGTCGAGCGCACAAGCAAACATGAACACATCTCACTCGATGAGCACGGACACTCGCTGTCAAAACGCTGGCGTGAGGGAGCGCGCCAGCAGCAGCGAACGAACTGACCTTCGTGCTCGCTTGGATTGTTAGCAATTGGTTAAGTTGGTCAGGCCCATTCAAAACAGTTAGGACAACCAATTGGACCCACTGGATTTTTCCAATGGGTGTCCCAAAACACAATTGGAAATTTCCCATTCATTCCAATTGGTTTGGGCAACTTTTTTTTTACTAGGTTTCGCTTAAACGCGAGCTAAGCGGCGATGACACTGCGCACACGAATCCATCAGCCATCGGCACGCCTGTAGACTCTGCACCCACCGCAGATCGCTTTCAATTGATAGGACCCGCGCGGCCGCGCCATACGCAGACGCCGCTCTTCCTCCCCTGCAAGCGCGAGATCGAGCCACCATCCTTCTCGGCTTACCTCTGCACGCTTTCACCCACACCCATAGCGTGCGGCTGCGATGTTATCGCACTTGGACTTTATACGGAACATCACGGCGACGCCGACAACAGAAATGCGCCTGGAGTGTGTCGAGCGAGCGAATGACACTCTCCGGGCGGGCAAGTGCCCAACAGCATTTATTGAGCCCTTATATAGCCGCGGATGCAGTGCTGCCATCTAGCGGTACTGCCGTACACTACCATCCTCCCTTCTGTAAAACCAAACAACAAAACAGAGGAACTCTTGCTCCGGAAGAAAACGTTCATAGGTCGAGTCTTCTCAGCCTGCGGATCTTTCTGCCGAACTTTGAAACGCGTGGCGTAGAAGTAGAACCGCGGTGTGCCTCTGCAGTGGAGGTGCTTTACCGGGGCGATGCGGTTCTCTGGTCTTGGGCTGCTCGATGAGCTCCAGGGGTTCTTGGGGACATGGCGGTCTGCGCCGCCGCGGGAGTTTCAGGTGGGCTGATAGTGCCTTCCGCAGGACGTCCCGTCATTGGTACCAGTTGCATCCGTTTGCGTTGGAGTACACCCGTCGGAGGCAGGAGCAGGGCGTTGAGCTGGCCCCATGACAATCGCGGGGGAGTTGACGTCCCGTATCCAAACCTGCTCACTGACCTTAAGAAGCCGCAGTGCACGAGCCGCGTGTCTTCTGTTGAAGTTGGATGCTTGGCGCCTCCGATTGTCTTGGTCACGGCGAGTGAATGGGACCGACGGGGGCCAGGCTGGCTCCTGCTGGTGCGACGTCTTCGGTACCGGGGTCTGTAGGCGCCTGCCCATGAGCAGCTGAGCAGGGCTCACTCCGTTTACCCCAGGGGTGTCCTGGTATGCCAGAAGCGCCAGGTAGGGATCATCCGCCTTCCGCAGCAGGTCCTTGACCGTCCCTCACCATTCGTTCCACCTCCCCGTTCGACTGTGGAAAATGGGGGCTGCTAGTGACGTGGTGGAAACTCGGCAAAGGCAGAGAACTCTCTTGCAGCAAACTGAGGACCGTTATCGCTGCGCACCAGTCTCGGGATCCCGTGGCGCGCGAAGATGCTCTTGATGACGTTGATGACAGCAGGTGCTGTCGTCGAGAAGAGGCTGATGATTTCCGGAAAACGTGACCGGTAATCCACCAGAAGGACGTAGTCCTGGCCGTTCAAATGAAAAAGATTGTTGCCCATGTCTTCCCAAGGAAGAGTTGAAGTGGTCGACGGCAGCATGGGTTCGCATGGGTTCTTTCGGTCGACAAACGTGCAGACGCCCAAGGCTTGGATTGCCGGGAAGCCCAGCAGCGGGACCGTCTTGGTTGCCAGGACGTAGAGCAGCTGCTTGGTGGACTTGTTGTGCCATGACAGGGTAGCGACGTAAGTGCCTATGACCGGCAGGATGTTGTTGCCAGGGCCTTTCAACTCGCTCTTGGGGGTCTTGAAGCTTTGAGGGGACGCTGAGAAACGTACTGGGTACGACAGAAGCTTCGGCGCCAGAGTCCACCTTGAAGGAAAGTGGGCACTCATCGATGAGTACCTCGATGAACTTCACGTTTGGGCGCTCTCCCGCAGCTGCATATAGCTGCGGGAGGCTTCGGTGTGTGCTTCCTGCTGGCGCGTTTCTTTTTGAGGCAGACGTTCTCGAAGTGGCCACTCTTGCGGCAAAAGTTGCAGGATGCTCTGCAAACAGGACAGTCGGCGTGAGGGTGTGATGCGCGCCTGCAGAATGGGCACAGCTGCTGCGTTGTCTTATCAGTTGGCGCTGACTTTCCTTTGCGAAGGCGAGCGGCGTCGATGGCAAGCAACGATGATGAATCAGCTGAGTCACGAGCCTTGCACTCATTATCAGCATCTTCGTGTTGGCGAACGTGCGTGAGCGCTTCGTGCAACCTCAATCTCGGGTTCCGACAAAGCTGGTCCGAGAGCTTACGGCCAAGCAAGCCCACGAGGAAACGGTCTCGGACAAGCCGCTCTTCGATGTCGGGCGAGGAATAGTTGCAGCGCTTGACCTTCGTCCGAAGCGCAGTGTAAAATGCGTTGGCCGTCTCACCCGGCTGCTGCATACGGCGGTGAAAGCAGGCTGACTCGTACAGCTCATTCGGCGGGTGGACGAAGTGGTTGGTGAACGCCTTCTTTACGGCGGTGACGTCCTTCAGGTCCGCCTCTCCCAGCCTGGTGGACGCGAGGACCACCCTGGTTTGTGGGGAGCGCACCTGGACCTCCGTTGGAACGGCGTAAAGTCCGGTGGCGAACGAGTAGTCCTTGTAGTGCAGCAGCTATGTGGGCCAGGAGCTGGGGTTGTCAAAGTCAAACGCCGGTGGTGGATGCAGCTGGGCCATGCCGTGTAGAAACGGAGCAGCCGACGAAGCAGCGGACGTCCCGGCAGAGCCTTCACCGGTGGCCACGGTGGAGGGAAGGTGACTTCCTCGACGGAGAGCGGTGGGGCCAGGGCATGTGTCGAAGCCGCAAGCACGAGATCAGCCGAGATGGATCCTGCCAACCTCTGACACCATGTCGAGCGAGCGAATGACAGAACAGCCTACTCTCCGGGCGGGCAAGTGCCTAACAGCATTTATTGATCCCTTATATAGCCATGGACGCAGTGCTGCCATCTAGCGGTACTGCCGTACACTACAGAGTGAGCATATAATGTTTACATTATATGTTGTTAAACAGTTTACACCCTTTGGGGCGTACCTTTGTCCTACCACAATAATCGTCCTCTGTCTGGCGTGCCTTTCCTTTCTTTAACGCTGTGCGCTCGGTACTTGAAGGTCACAAACAGCATGCACCTTATCAGCGTGACATAGCATTCTCGGCAGAAAATCAGCGAGCACAGAGTATTCAAGAGAAGAAACACAAGCAAGACATGATGATTATTGCTGTGGGCCAAAGAGTGTAAACTGTTTTTAGAGTGTACAACACGCATTAGAAAAGAAACAATGTGATAGCAAGAATGAAAGAAAACAAGCTAAAATATATCGCAGTACAGGGAATGTGTTATCACACAGTGCAGCGAAACCGGATGTGCAATCCGTGTCAAATGAAACGTGAGCAGCGGTGTGCGTGATACAGTTTGCGCCATCTAACAGTCATCATTAAAGACAGATTCGCCGATCCAGTTTGCCTGCAGGGGGCGAGGATGCTCATCCTACTGCAAAACTTTGGCTTCAGTTTTTTTTAATTTTTCTTTTCTCACTTTTAAATTAAAGAGAACCAAAACAGAAGCGAAAATATCGCAGTATAGGAGAAGCATTGTGGTGCCGTGCAGTGAAACTAGATGCGCGCGATTGTCAATGGCGATGACTGGACATAGTGTACTGAACCTTCAATTATGCTGCGACCACGCACTCGGCTGTTTGCATTCCATTTCACGCCAATAGTACTTGAATTTAGAAGTACATTGAGAAATCTCAGGTGGTCAAAAACTAATCCAGACTTCCACAACGGCGTTGCTCATAACCCACTGTGCATTTTCTGGACGTTATACTAATAATAATAACAACAATAACAAACTCTAGACACTACTTGAACACAATGCAAGAGCTATTCGATTGTGACAGCTTCACTGAGGGACCAGGTTGACCCCAGTGCTGAGAGTAATTACTTGGGAGAAAATCAACATTTCTGCTCCACGCCACTAGTGGAGAGCAGAAGTTTATGTGTGCATTATTTACAGTATGACTGGCCACGTTTAAGTCGAGGAGTGGAAGTAAGCCAAAAAAGATGCCAACAGTAATCCATCCCCCGATCACCTGTCGTGGATACCTCCTATGGGGAGGGACACCAAAGGAAAACATTGTCAAAATAGTGCAAAGGTCATAGCTCTGAAAACCTCAGTATTTGCTTTGTGGAAAGAGATGACAGGAAGTCAGAGAAAATCGCCACTAACTGAAAGCAGCATATTTCATTCTCAATTTAAACCACACAAGAGAGCAGGTTCAGATACGCCATCCACATCTAGAACAGGAATCCTACGCAGAGAAAGTGCCACGACACCACAGATACCGACATGAAGGGCCAACATTAGCAAATTCTTCTGCACGAAAAAGAAAATCAACAAAGCGCATTTTCTTTAATGTGAACCACTTGTGGTTAACAAGTGGTTAACATTAACAAGTGGTTGACTAATATTTGACAATGATAATCTCAACAGGACCAGTTTGTCTATTTACAAAGATGGCACTAATAGATTCCCACATTTACATTATTTTCTTGTTGGCAAAAGTTCACCTGTTTTGGTCTTACAAAGAACTAACATATGTAGCTTGACATCACGTTTGCACTTACAGCCTTTAGGACCATCAGTTCTCTGCCTGCACTACAGACAATATTGTTGCGCAAAAACGTATACAAATATTTACAAAATAGGCGAGTAGCAAAGGCGTAGCAGCAACCAGCCAAGATGGCGAGGAGCAACCTCTACTTCCTCTTCTTCGGTGCTGGTCTAATGCTGACCTGTGCTTCGGTGCCGGTCTTCCTCTTCTGTCTCGCGACATTACCCCCCGGGCGAAAACACGCGCACCATCCGGGCAGGTCAGAGTGCAGCATCAGCGGACGGGTGATACGGCTTCAGCCGGGCAACATGAACTACGTCAGCCTTGATCGGCGCAGAAGATAACATTGGTGGTGCCGGTGCAATCTCGTACGTCATGTCGGTAACTTGGCGCAGAACGCGATAAGGACCATGGTAGCGTGGTAGAAGCTTCGCGGAGAGAGCAACGTGTCGAGTTGCCGACCAGAGGAGCACTAAGGATCCAGGAGCGTAACATACATCCTTGTGACGGCAATCGTAACGGTTCTTCTGTGACACCTGCGACATCTGAAGGCAGTCACGCGCGATATGATGCGCAGCGTGCGCCCTTTCGATGGCATCTTGTGTGTACGCGGATGGTTGTTGTGGGGCGGCTGGTAGTACAGTATCCATAGGTAATGTCGGTTCCCGGCCAAAAAGAAGGTAAAACTGGTGAACAACCTGCCATATCGTGGCGTGACGAATTATAGGCAAATGTAACAAAGGGTAATGTAGCATCCCAGTCGCGGTGGTTGGCGGAAACGTACATGGACAGCATGTCGGTTATGGTGCGATTCAGACGTTCGGTGAGGCCATTTGTCTCAGGGTGATAGGCGGTGGTGACTGTGTTTCGTGGAACATGAGCGTAGAAGGTCATCGATGACATGCGACAAGAAGTAAGGACCGCGATCGGTGAGCAGTTGACGCGGCGCTCCGTGATGCAGAATAACATCGTGAAGGAGGAAGTCGGCAATATCGGTGGCACAGCTGGCTGGAAGTGCGCGCGTAATAGCGTAACGCTGTGGCATAGTCTGTCGCGACAGCGACCCATTTGTTCCCTGATGCTGATGTAGGGAAGGGTCCGAGCAAATCGAGGCCGACGCGGAAGAACGGCTCTACTGGGACATCGATAGGCTGAAGAAGGCCGGCGGGAAGCGTCGGTGGTCGCTCCGACCTTATCGCTCCGTACTTCTGTACGGAGCGATAAAGTCCAGGCCAAAATAAACGACGCCGCACGCGATCATAAGTACGCGTTACACCAAGATGACCTGCTGTAGGTTCGTCGTGAAGCTGCTGGAGGACATTAGTACGCATGTGGGAGGGCACCACAAGCAAGTGTTTCGGGCCTTCGGAGTATACACTGTGGTGGTATAAAGTTCCATTATGTAAGGTAAACATCCGGAGTGACTCGTCAGGGGGCCCGGAACTGAGACGGTTGATGATGGAATGTAATGCCGGATCATGCCGCTGTTCATCGCCGAAATGAATTAACTGAGATATAGAAAGGACACAGGCATCGGTGTCAGGGTTGGTGCTGTCGGGTGGATCCACGGGATAACGGGACAGGCAGTCCGCGTCCTGATGTAATTGGCCAGACTTGTGGATGACGGAAAACGAGTACTCTTGTAATCGCAAAGCCCAGCGTCCGAGACGGCCTGTAGGATCTTTCAGCGAGGAAAGCCAGCAGAGCGCATGGTGGTCAGTGACTACCGTGAATGGGCGGCCAAAGAGGTGCGGCTGAAATTTGGAGATTGCCCAAACAAGGGCAAGGCATTCACGCTCGGTAATTGAGTAATTGCGTTCTGGGGCAGAGAGCAGGCGGCTGGCGGACGCTATGATGCAGTCACGACCATGCTGGCGCTGGGCAAGGACGGCTCTGATTCCGTATCCACTGGCATCCGTCCGAACTTCCGTAGGAGCAGATGGGTCGAAGTGCGCCAACAGAGGAGAAGTCGTCAGAAGGCGGATAAGCGCAGAAAATGCCTGAGCTTCTAGATGGCCCCAGACGAAAGGCGTATCTTTCTTGAGAAGGTCGGTGAGCGGACGGGCGATGTCAGCGAAATTTTTGACAAAGCGACGAAAGTAAGAACATAAGCCAATGAAGGAGCGAACGTCTTTGGTTGAGCAAGGTGCAGGGAAATGCTTCACGGCGTGAATTTTTTCTGGGTCAGGTCGGATTCCTACACCATTAACAAGGTGGCCGAGCACTGTTATTTCGCGGCGACCAAAATGGCACTTGGATGAGTTAAGCTGGAGACCGGCACTGCGGAACACTTGGAGGATGGCAGACAGGCGCTGAATATGGCTGTCAAATGTCGTTGAGAAAACAATAACGTCATCTAGGTAACATAAGCAGGAGGCATGCTTAAATGTCATGTTAAATGACATTTTGACATATGATGTTTAATGACATTTTGAATGACAATGTTTAAATGTCATGGCTCCTTTAACAAAGACAAGTAGAGTTATGTTTGGCAGGTGAGCAGCAGCTGTTGATCACACAACAGCAGCATATCTGGAGAGAACAGCCTGCCTGCCTGCCCTGTTCCAGTACCTTAGCACAGCTTTTCGATTTCTGTTGAAAATCTTGTTGCAATTCCATGATTGTCTCAGTGTTACTCTCATCCACTGAGGTATAAGCTAAAATATAAGGAAGAAACCCCTTTTCCGTAGTTTATCGTCATTTCCACTTCCCCCCCCTGAAGATAGTTACGAAAAACCAATCGGTAGTGAATACAGCAATGCTCCCCTGTTTACTAAGGACAATTCATACCTTTGTACATCATGGTTTACAGTCTGGCATACTCAGCGTAATAACAAAATCTACACAGCTCTTCACCCCCGATTTCACAGCACATGCACATGTCTATAGTGTTGCCTAAACATCCCACGGGCAAACTTGACGGCAACATTCTGTCACAAGGAGAAGAAAGCACTGCCGTTTCTTGCAAGCTTGAGAAGTGGTTAAAGAGAAACACTATATCAGTGAAGACTGAAGAGTATTCTTTAGAAAGTATATTTTAATTAATTTGCCAGTAAGAGGTTGACTGGGATTGGCCCACATTTTTATCCCACATTTTTATGCTGCCCTACCTTCCTATCGATTGTTTATTAGAAGTGAGAAATGAACGTCCTTTCTTGGTCAGAAGTCCCGCCCTCAACATGCGAGTGTGACGTAACTGATTTTAGAATAATCTTCTCCTAACTGGGCTTTTGTGGTGCGGTAAAGGTTGCTGAAGCTTGCCAAGTTCAATCTTTGGCTTTTTAGAACACAACGACGCCCATATTTACCGACAAAAAGTTAACTAGGCCCGATCAGACGCCATCAAAATCTATGACGTTACCGCAGGTTTAGATGACAGAACACCAGAGCGGCGTCGACAGTCGTCTTTCACTTTTGCTTCTTTGCTGAAGGAGTGCTGGGAGCACATAGTGCATGTGCTTGTCCCAAACTGAATGATCTGTGCTATCGATCGCTTCACCTTTGCAACTGTGTTGCGCCTCGATGACTGAGCAGATCTCCCAGCCTCCAACATAGGGAGTGCAGAAAGACAACGTGCACGAAACTGCCAGCTTTATCTGCTCCCCATTCACCATGGTGCCCACAGTGTGATCTCCAACACATGGCATGCCGACCAAGCAGGGTCAATCATGTGATCTCTAACATTTAGCATGTGGAAAGATGGCGTGCATCAAGCGACCAGCCGACACCAGCCTTCTCGCTTCGTGATCGCATGGTTGGCCTCCACTGCTGCCAACCTTATAGAAATTTCTCTAGGTCGAGGAATTTTAGGCTTTGTTTAGGGAAATAGGGAATTTCGTCCAAATCTAAGAAAATTTTATGCTAAGAAAGCACTGCTGCGATGGAGCCCTCTTTGTAACGGTGGCTAAAGCACTTCACTGCTGGGGTGGGTTCCAACCTATACGCTGATGCATCACTGCAGAGAGTGGCGCAAACAAACGACACTCCTCATGCACTACCACCGCCGCCACAAGATCTATGCGGTGTAGAAAGCGCGTTTTTCACGAATTAATAAACTGCGAATGCGACAAACACTCAGTTCGCACTGCACGCCTGCTCTCGATCAAGAGAGTCTATCTGTGCACCAATTCTTCACGAAAAGACGAAGACACATTGGAACGCGCAGATGCGCCCTGCTGTAGCAGTCAGCAACGCTACAGCGACGCCCCAATCTTGCACTTCGGAGGAAGCACCACAACTTGAGCAGACGACGGCCGCCGAAGAACAAGAGTGAATTTTAGAGTGCAGCTCTTACGCTCCCGTTCCTGTGTTGAGCATCGGCCTCGGCGTAACCGGTAGAATGAACGTGGAGCGCAGCAGAGGATGAAAGACTGTGATGGCGAAGAGAGCGCAAGGCAGAGGAGAGCATGGCGAAACGGTGAGGAGGAAAGCGGAGTGCCACACGAAACGTGCTCCGCACGAGCCACACCCATCATCACGCTTTCTTTCTGAACAATGAGCGACACAACCAGTGGATGTGTTTCGTCTGCCGCTGCTGCTAAACGAGCTGCCCGAGCAGAGGCTTAGCACCGCCGCCAAGAGGACCCTGCCATTCAGATTCAAATTCTTTGCTTCAATATATTGTGAATTCAAAACACCCAAACAGCTGCGCTCAAATTTTGCATTAGGGAGTATCGTAATATGTAGACGCTTTGAACGCAGTGATATTTTGTATTTTTACAATACATAATGTATCTTGAACATTGTTGCCATTGCAGAAGAATTTGTGGCCGTTGATAAAGTTAATATTGTTCGTGATGTTTTTACATATCTAGCCAATAGTTGTACTAGGGCACCATGGCGTCATCACGTACACTTTCGATGGCGGGGATTTGAGGGAACGTAGGAATGCATGCCCGATCTCTACGGCGCCATTGTGTGTTCTCTGCTCCATGGAAGAAGGTAATACAGTGGAATCTTGTTGATACGATTTTCACAGGAACTGGAAAATAAAGCGTATTATCCGAAAATCGTATCATCCAACGTATTATCCAACCAAAACGTATTATCGGGAAACGAAAAATAAACGTATTATCCCAAAAAACGTATCATGCAGAATCGTATCAATGAGATTACACTGTATTTGACTAAGGTGTTCACAGAAGTATGCTCTCGCATTTAGTATGATTTACTAACCATGCTAAAAGAGTGTTGCAGGGCCCCTTTAAGGAAATATTGATCTGTGACCACCGAAACAAACTTAAGCTGCAACACCAAACAAAGCCGCTGAGCAGCTGACTATGCACGCGTATATGCTAAGGGCCAAACAATGAAATCTTCCTTACCTCAGTAAGGAAGCCTTCATCGCAGTGAGGCCGCCTTGTCTCACTCTTAAAGCTTCCTTACTGAGGGGCCCTCGGTGAAGGCTTCCTTGGTGCTTCCTCAGCGTAAGGTTACCCCGAAGCTACCTTCATGCGTCCTTACGCTGCTCCTGGCCCTGAACAAATGCTGCACCTCACTGCAGGCGCACGTGATGCTTGCTTGTGCATGCGTGCTGTCGCCCACGTGCAGAGAAGCGAGGCGCCAGGTGTCCAACGTTTGTTCTTCGTTCCAGTTGCACGTTCGCATGAGTGGCGTATCACGACGTCGGCGGGTCAGTGTTGCTGTAACTCGTCAAGTTTTGCACTCCACTGTGGTGGTTTCTCAGGCTGAGTAAACAAAACTGTAAGAAAGCGTTTACTCGCCTTCATATTAGCAATTCAATTTAATGAGTGTGAAAACCCAGATTTTTTTAAATTGAATAATGGTGTTCGCGTAAAGCTTATAAGGGATGCTCTAGAACCCAGGCGTGCAGCAACCATTCCTTACGTGAGGAAAGGTGAAAAGAGCTTTCAGAGTATGCTTGCTTCCTCCGTCGTTCCTTCGCTGTAAGGAGGCCTCATGTAAGGTTAGGAAGCGGTTTAAGGAAAGGAAGGCTTGATTGTTTGGTCATATGATTTCTTAGGAACCACCCACAGGCAGAGCAACCTAGATAGAAGTCGCAGTGGTGATATGTTTGGGCAAGCTTTGGCATGAAGCAAAGAAAAGATTGGGTCGCGCATCTGCCTGCTTCCCTGCAAATTATGTGTAAACATTTACCCGTAGTGGTGCTACGCCAGTGCGTGGCCATGCAAGAAAAAATTTATCGCACATCTTATACATTGGTGTCAGGAACTAGCACACCGTTTTAATACTGTAACACTCTCTTAGGAATTTCGGGCACCCATTTTTCATATAATTCCAAGAAAGGTTCCATGTAAACCTTGTTTTTTGCATGTACAGGATGTATAAACATGCCGACACCTTCTGTGAATATGGCTTCAAGTGAGGCTGTGTTGCTGGCCTAACAACTTGCACTGCGACCTCATTTCGAGCACAGCGACATTTTATTTAAATATTTTAAAAATTGAGCATAGAAATCAGTTTTAACATAAAATATGCAGTCGAATTGCATATTACAAAAAATTATGTTTACAGAAAGCATATACAAACTGAACGACCCCCTTTTACAGAAATCAAGGAAAATCTAGGAAGCTTTTTCTTTCGAGTTGGGGGAAAACTTACTTCACAGGTTGGCCGCACTGTTGGCCTCGCAACCACAGGAGACCACGTGACACTTTCTCTGCGAGTTCTAATCGACGACCACAAGTATGGTAAATTTTCCTTTAGGAACAAGGGCTTTTGTTTTCTCAACGCCATCACCGTAAGTGTTGAACGCACCAATGCAACACACTACGGCTTCTTTATGAGATTGCTGATAACGGAGATTTTCTGAACAAAGTGCACATCAGCACTTCCATGTGACACGGGCGAGTGCTGTGGGGAAGTGGCCACAATAGGCAGTTACTGCTCTTGTTCGCACGCACCTTGTGTCTTTTCTTGTTTCTTGTGGCTGAAGAACGTATCGTACAATAGCAGTTTGGCGATGTACTGAACGTCCTCGATGATGGAAAACTGAACATTATAGATGCTCAGTTTCGGTTTTACATGTGCGTTTTGGTGGTCAGCCGGACACAGTGTCTGCAGGCATTCTCTGGTGTGTGCTGTTTTTATTGTGTGTGTGAAAGTATTACAGGCGCAATGCAACAGTGACACCCTTGCTGCATTGTTGGGCACCAAAGCATGCAGAGCAAGGACAGTCTGATATGGTGTGCACTTGCTTCCAGAATGTTTTGAGCAGACGATGCAGCAGTCGCCACTTCTGCTTCATGTCGCACAAGCCACGCCAATATAGCAGCCACTGTCGGAGGAAGGGGCTTAAAGGCAGAAATTTCAAATTGAAAATGTATGCTGAAAGCTCAGTTGTTTTTGCGTGTGTATTGGCCGCTCCAATATCAGTTATGTGTGTAATATTGGCCCCTCCAATATCAGTTACAATGATAAGCTGAGCATAGTTCGACGGCCATGTCCATGGCCCCTTTCATCTTTTCAGGGTTTTTGCCGTGCATGTACGGTGCCCTGATCCTTCCCGCATGGTTTTTGACGTACTGTACGGCACCGGTCTTATGTCTGATATTTCACATGTGTTGAGAGGTGTTGCCATTCTATAGAGTCTGCCCAAAGTGATTTGAAATGGTGTTTCTGCTCACCAGTGTGCACAACTAGATTTGTTTAATTCCAAGCGCTCGATCACGTGGTCGCACACGTATCGTCAGCTACCTACAAGGCATGCGTGGAGGAGATGCTATTGTTTTTTTACAGCCACAGCTATCGCTTTTCCGGTAGCCTGGCGTGGCCAAAGTTCAGAGATAGTAGTCAGTTTTTTTTCTTTCTTTGCCTTCTGTTGGGGTTCGCATATTCCCATACACTTGGGTGCAAGCAGCCGTGACTTCAGTACTGATCGTGCACGGTGCCTCTTCTCATTACGACTGCTCAAGCCTTTCTTCTACTGACTCATTTCTGATGTGTTTCTTCTTCTGCTGAAACTTCTTTTTTTGGGGCAACAAATCGATCACCATAAATTTTGCTAGACAATTTTCTCAATCTCTTACTGCATAGCCTACTTGTGTGTATACTGTTGGTGCAAGTACAGCACCTTCGAGACAAAATATTGCTTCCAATAAATTGTTGCTGTATTCACGAGTTTGTAATCATTTGCCTATTACTGGAAACCGCAATAAGAAGATTACTGCAGAAACTGCCTAGTAGGACTTGTCAGATAGTGCATACGCATTCTTTCTGGTTGCTCATCTTGCACACGTAGGTCTCTGATGTATCCAAATGGATCTTGTTGTATGATGGTGACGTTCGCTCGGTTTCTTTCTTTATTTTTTTTGCCCGATATATATACCCTCATGTATACCTATGTAGCGTATCATGTAACGCGTTACAGACAGACGGATGAACAGATTTCTGAGGGAAGTAGTCCTAGAATGATTACACATTAAAACTGAACACAAGGAACAGTTCTTTGCGAAAAAAATTTGACAAACTGCAAGGGGGTATACATGTAAGCACTTATTTGGTTACCCTCAGTGATTTCTGCGAGCGCACTTTGACTTAGATCATTTCTATGGGCAGAATTTTGATCGCACAAAAGCAAATGGGTGAACGAAAAAATGACCAGCGTTGAATGTGGCCATCACTAGTGGAGCGAGTTCATAAGTGTTTCAGGTCGTGAACACTCACATGCGTGACGTAGAGGTTGATGTGTAGCCCCCGGTGGCGGACCTTGCAGAGGCCGACTACCTTGCCGCCAAACCAGTCGCCGTGGAAGATCTTGTGTGCATAGCCGTTCAGGTTGTACTTGAGTAGGCCCGTGTCCACGATGGGGCTCTTGGAGAGCAAGCAGACGCCGCTGCCTATGACACCGCTGCAGGTGCACATGAATAAGAAAAGGAAGGCCATCAGATGGAAGATGAAGCTTAACTGGCAGTGTGATAATGTGAAGATGGAGGCAAAGAAAAGCAGAAGGGGCGAAGTGCAGACCCCCAACATTGTTCCTTAAAAAAAAAAGAAGAAAGAAAAAAAAGAAAAAAAAAAAAGCACTGCATTGTTAAAATAATGCACTGTTTTGTGGCCCAATAACCATAAAGAAAACAACTTCCAAGCATTTAGGTGCATGATAAAGGTGCACATTAACTAACATTCAAAGATTTAGGCACATGTGAAAGAACCACAGATGGTCAAGATTAATCCGGAGATCCACACTATATGATCCTCAATAGATCCGCAACAATACAGAAACCATTGAATCCGTCTTGTTGATGCACCACAGTATGCACCCAGAGGTAAATGATGACACGGTTACCCTGCCTTACGATGTTGGGTTATAAGGGCAGTAGGGGGAAATGTAGATGAATCTGCGGTGAACAATAGTAAAGGAGTGCTAGAGTGGTGTGAGGAAAGGGAGCATGCACAATGAAAGGGACATCGCTTTTAAAGTGACGCATTCTTTACCCTTCGCGGGAACTGGCTGCTGGCTATTGACTGCTGTCTTGCAGAGTATACAACTTGGGGCACTGTGTACTGTGCCGCAGGTTATGCGAACACTCTTGGCCAATCTCCCGTAATAGGTATATGCCACTGTGTAGGTCCACAAATAATCAAGCAGAACGAGATACAAGAATTCATGAGGTTGGCTACAGTAAACTGATGAAGTCGGCTAAAGTCGGCTACAGTAAACTTAAGAAGTCCTCTACAGAAGCAGCCGATTGTGAAGAAAGAAGTGAAGGGAACAAAATGGGTTGAGAGCCGGCATTCAACGAGGAGCACTGAGCTACAAAGAAGTGAAGACATTTCAGTAGACACCAACGAAGGCTTTGCTTATCGTCGATTCCCATATATGTGTGGGATACATTGTTTCTTTAGTGCAGTGGAATATTAAAGTGCACAGAGAGGTGAGTGCAAAGAGTATCGCTGGTACTGCAGGTTTTGTACTGTAGTTTTTAGGTGTTCATGCAAAGCACCCACCTGAAGAAGTAGTGACCGTATGGCAGGTTGTGCTTGGCCTTTCTGCGGATTCGCTTGAAGTCTTCCTGGCTCCAGATCTGCAGGAAAGATTTTGGATGACATCATTTCATGATGTAAACAAATTGGACCTCTTTAAGGGGCCACGACACTAAATATTTTGAGCTTGAATTATGAACATCATGTTAAACCGTATGAGCCCCACAGCAAGCTGGCAAACTTTGAGCGCATCAGGTGTGGTACAAAATTTATAATTGAATGTTCTCGTATTGCAGTTCAATTGTATAGCACTCTGGAAACGCCGACGAGGCGACAAAATAAAGTGCGGTTTCTGTAATAAAAGTGTGTGCAGCATACGCGTGGGCCTTGTTCTTGCGCATGCATATCGGCGGTCAACAAGAAGTTTCTGCGGTCGTTCTCTGGTTTGTGTCGTTATTCCCGCGAGAATGAAAGAATTGCGGGCACAATGCAACGGCGACGCCATTGCTGCACCTTTGGGTGCCGGAGCGCGTACAGCGAGGAGAGTCCAGCACGGCTTTCGAATCTTTCGGAGCAGACGATACAGCCCCAATTCTTGACGTCACATAAACCATGGGAAAATGGCAGTTGCTGTCAGGGCTTAGAGGCAGCAATTTCAAGTGTAAATTTCAGGTTGGTGAGTTGAGAGCCCAGGATTTGCGTCTATAACCATATTAGCCCCTCCACTCTCAGCGACAATGATAACCTGATAATAGTTGGACGACCATGCCATGGGCCCCTTTAATTAAGGAATATATGTAATTGGTAACTTTTGACTATAGCGAAGGTAAACAGTTCATAACAGTGCAAAATTGTATAGGTAGTTGTGAAAATGGGAAATGGAAGCTCACGTAGGCGAGAAAGCCAACACGACAGGAATGAGGAGGTAGAACAGCCTCAGCTGTAACATGACATCTGGTCGCTTAACCAATAACCAAAGCCATCGCATATGAATGAAACAAGCCTGCAGTCAGAAACCACATAAGCCAGAAGGACGACATGACAAGAACAAGTTGCAAAAATGTTGTACAATCTTGGCTGCCTCATCAATCAACTGTTGCTTTGAAGGGCCCCTCAACCACGCCCGACTGCAAATTTCGGTCACACAGTAGTAGTTGTAGGTTGCTGTCTAGGGAGCGTCCTGCATTGAGAATTCTTTTCAAATTGTTTTAATGTTAGAGACCAAACAAGTTTGAAATGTGTTGCCATGCTGCCGGGAGGTGAACTTCACTGCCAACATCAACACTCTCTACTGCCTTGACTAGCTTCTCTCATACCGGAGCCAAGGGACTGCGTCATGCTTACATCACAAGCCCCGCCTTCCCTGACGCGCACTCCCGCTGACAGTATTGCGAGTTCTGCATTGGGTGATTTATTGAGGTCACGTGCCATGATCGGCGACGTTGAAGGCAGTTAGTTTTACGCAGAAGCATTTGTGCTTGTCACTTCGACTCTCTGGATGGAAGCGGGGTTCTCTTGAGAGGAAGGGCGCGGGAGCTTCTACTGGAAATTTCAGCATTTTTTGCGTCGCACAGCCACTAGATACATTGCAGAAATGATTGCCACCGTGTGATCTACACACCGCACTAGTCTGTTAGCAATGCCCAAACCTGATGAGGGGCCCCTTAAATGCAGGGTTCAAACAAACCTAACCTAACATAATACAGCACAACATGCACAATGTGTCTAGGTCATTCCATGACAAAGCAATTTTTTATTCTTTTTATTGACACCATTTTTAGTTTTTATTTCAGAAAAAAAAATTCAGGGCTTCATTATCTACCCTTTCCACAGTGCTTTCTGAAGAACTTGCCTTGAAAAGCGACATACAGTAACATCAATATTTCATATCACCTTTTGGCCTGTGGTTGGCACTAGCCAGGGCTTAGCCACTCACTGTCACAGACTCTTGCTTTGTGGCATGCAGTTGACATAATCAATTACAATGCATAAGTGTGACTAGAATTGTCTTTGCTGGTGAAGAAACTTCAGTTACAGCATCCATCCTAAAACTATTTGAAGTTAAAAAGTGGCACAAGTGGCAGTCAGTTATGCTGAGCTGCATAGACTTTTTTGCCAGAATGTACACGTAATTAAACTCCCGCAATAAAGCTTTTAACCATTTAAGCACCATGCCGAAGCATACTTGTGTGGCCATTAATGCGGTGCACCGCAGGTCGTGGCTGAGATGGTTCATAAGCATGAAACATTCATAGATTGAAGGAGTGTGCTGATCTGGGCTGGTTGGTACACCATTACAACGGGAACAAATGCCTTGTCTGTCTACTCACTTCGTCCCGTCCTAATTCATAGATAAGTCGTGCCATCTACTTAAAAGTTGGTTAAAACTTAAATTTTATGGTAGGTTCCACTTTTAAACAACAAATGGCATAACGAGGGCTATCTACTGTTAGTGTTGCTTGCATCTCTTGTCTTCCGAAAGAGCAGACCAGCACAAAAAAGCCCACGCATTTTTTTAACAATGGAGAAATTTAGAAACATATGAACTCTGATTCAGAGACTTTGATATCGATTATGAGATGTCTGAAGAGTCCACGTTGCCTGAGGAACACTAATTATCCTCACTCAAATAATTAATTAGCACAAATCTAAATTTTTATTTGGACTTTCAGATTTAAGAATTTGAAAAATGCCCAGCAACATATTGCCGATAAATAGCACTGGAATTTACGGCCTGCTAATACGTTACTCAGAAATGGTTATTTGTGTAGCACTTCAGAAAAGCACCCAGCACTCAAAGGGGTAAACTTGGAAAGTCACGGCCGCAGGGAGGTTGCGGGAGCGTGCAGTCTCCGGTACTGACCTCTTGGAGAAACACGAAGTCGTACTCGGTCGTGGCGAGGTAATTTGCAATGGCCGTCATGCGTTCAACCCGGTGCTTGCTGATACCAACAATGCCCCTGTGAAGCAAAAACAGGGCAGTGAGAAGAATCCATCGAGCGCAGGTGCCCGAAAGAAACACGAGGTGCCTAAAGATAACCGGACAGCTTTTCCCGGGCGATGACACTTTGGTATTCGTCAAACATAAGAGTACCCACTGCTAGCTTAAGGTCTCCCGCATCAGAACGGCAAGTGCCGCAGCTTAGACAAAAAAATTGGCCATTTATGGATCCATGTTTGGCATAGGTGCGTAAGCCCCTGTGCAGTGATAGTGTCCGAAGAACAATATTGGTTCATTCCGCTGGTAAAAAAAAAAAACGATGTGACTGGGCATAACCTAGGCAGGTCTGAGAGCTTTAGTATTCATATAAAAAAAAGAAAAAAATATACAAGAATAAATAAAATTGAGAATCCACGGCAGGGAACCAGTGCAAACACAACAAAAGACACACTGAAACAGAAACACAGACAGGATGCCGTCTTCCCAATTAATCTTTACTCAAATCACAAATAACACGTTTGTTGCATGGATGAAAAGGTAAAAGCAATCAGGAAGAGAATCAACAACTCTTTCCTCTGAGTTACTGGCTCATGATTACTGCAGTGCACAGCTTGAATTTGCAGACAGAAAATAAATGAAGCAACACATGGGCTTTTTTTTCTGCGCCTTAAATAAAGATTTCAGTTGCTAGTCATCCATGTGTCATGTTGTAGCTTCTTTGCCCTGTCTGTAAATTTAGGCTGTATGTTACAATAATTGGGAAGGAAATAAGTGTCATCCACCAGAAAGAAGCCCAGAGATACAAAAGAATCCCCACACGGGTTTTTCAAAAGGAAAGCCTCACAGATTAAGAAACATCCGTGCTAGCCCTGGGGTCAAACGCAGGGCCCACGTCTTTCCTGTGCATTCACTCCCCAATCTGAGTTAACCAGGAGGCTAAATTGACCGACAACTCGCAGCACTGGGACACTCAAGACGTCAAATCAGTTCTACAGAAATCCTATCATCGCGATTTTTTAGTTTTTTTTTTTTTTTTTTTTAATGCAAGCTCTCTTTCCCATGATTCACTGAAGGTGTGCCTGGGCTTGACCACAACTCACCCACACCATCTCTGCTGCCTCGACAATTTCACAAGTAGCTTGACCGACATTTCTCTCCAAAGAAATAGATTCCTGGAACAGTAATTTGCACTCACAATCGCTGATCAAGCAGTATGTCTACAGCTCTGTAGCTGGTCGCCTGGGGATTCACATATGCGGTTATGCATCTTTGCAGCTTTGTGTGCGGTCACCTAGGCATTCACATAGGCGACATATGAAAACCACCATTCCAGGAATGTGTTAAGTGAGGAATGCAGATCAAGCTACTTATGAAATTATCAAGGCAGCGGGGAGAGATAAGTGCCAGCTGGGTGCATGGCATCAGGAAACTTTACTGACAAGGAGCTTGAATTTCTTTCCAGATAACAAAGGTACAATAGGTGGCTCTGTGCCATAGATCCACTCTGCATATGCCGCTGTACATGTTTCCTTGCTTTTTGTTTTTGTTTCTTTGGTGCCCTGTTAATTTTACCCTTTCATCCCTACAACATATGCATATATATGATGCTTGATTCAAGTTAAGATTAGTCAAAAAACAGTGCTATGCTTACATCCCCCTTTCAGCCTGCTTTGTAATATATCTCTTTCAGTGTGCTATTTGTAATATATTTGACTGCCGTATCTTCATGTTCACTCAATGTACCCACAAACACTATTTTTTTATCTTATTACTGCTAAGAATTTACTCTTTGCATGTTTTTACCAATTCTTACGATACGATCCCCTGTTACAGCTCATGCAATTACATGAGTTATGGGAATCAACCTTCATGTACTTACATTTATTACTTTTTTTTTTCTTTTACAATAGTAAAATCTTGCCTTTGTATGCCATATTTGCACTGGTTGTCTGTCGTGGATTTGTCATTCCAGCTGGCCCAAATCAATACCAAGTTTAAATTGAGAGGTTGGCATGGACAACATTTGCAAGATGCGAAGCAACTCGGCATGCTTACAGATAGACACTGCATGCTGCAATGTTCATTGCCTTGAAACAAACCCTCTTGCAGCTTTTACGATAATTCTTAATCAGTCCAAAGTCAAAGCCATCAGTAAATAAACTCCACATATGCAATGTCTCAGGACTATTATAATTTATTAAGAGCCCGTGCTTGAGCAAAGTTCAATGGGACAAACATTATTAGTCCATTAACATGGCATCATACACACAATGTTCAGTAAGATGAGGTTGCAGATGACAATGTGCACAATGAACATGCCTGGTATGATGTAGCTAGTCTGAAGACAAGTGGGGGAAGATTCTTGTATCTGAGGTAGCACATGCCAAAGAGCTAAAGAAGTGTTTAGGGAGGCTGGTTTATGTGCAAACAACCAGCTCTCATCACCAGAGACAAGCTTGTTTTGAGTCATAGCCTCTCCGGGTCACTGACTGCAGGCATAAACAAACACAACGACGACTTCCAACAAGCAATCAAGTTAGTACATGGTGCATTTGTCTCAGTCATGATGACTCAACACGAAACCCGCGACTGTCAGCCGAGACAAAAATACTGTTACTATTTAAAGCCAACCTGTAGTCACTCTGCCACAAATTGTGCCTCTTCTGCATCCCTACGCGCTTCAGTCATGTACGTACGACACATCTGCATCTACCTAACGAGTGCAAACAGCTTCCGCAACCAGAGAACAACCCTTTGATAAGTCACACTCTTCGGGTCATTGACCACTGTCATAAACAACCTCTCCTCCTTCAAGCGTGCATGCACGCAATTTCTGCTGTACGAGCAAGCTTGGACGCATATGAGCCCGCGGCATTTTCTGTCCCCTCTTCCTGGAAGACCCAAACCCTTAATCGGCATACGACAACCCGAAGACCGCATACAAACACACAAAGCAATGTCAATCGAAGTGTATGCGCATACAATAAAGCACCTAAATATAGCAAGTCGCGGGCCGGGCCTCAGCTAGCTGACCCAGAAAAAATGCGGCTAGCGCCGAAAGACCGCCAGAGAATGTCTCCGGGCTACACTGCGTTGACTAGATATGTGTGCCAGGCTCGCACCGGGCGCCAAACAAACGAGAAAGGTAACGAGAAAAAAAAAAAAAAAAAAAAAAGCGCTGCCGGCAACGAATAAGGACGGCCCGACGTTGCAATGAGGAAGCGCTCAGCCTCTTTCGTTTTCTTGATCCGATGCGGCCGTTCACTTTCCCTTCCGCAAGCCGATACAGGGGCAATTTTACACTATTTCGGCACGGCGTCTTTTTATTTTTTTTTTCCCGTTTCCCGAGATTTTGTGTAACCGATGGGTTACAATACCGACAAATTAGAACGTGCGCTTCTGTCAGAATAAGTGCAGCGCTTTCTTCTATTCCTTTGCGGCAAACGTACAATTCTACGGCCGGCAATCAAGAGATGAGTCGGTACGTTATCAGTAGCTGATCACAAACGGCAACGTGGTCATAAGGGGCGCATCTACACGCGATCGGCAAGCTTTGTCATATTAGGCGTGATTCAATTGCAAATGATCAGTCATATGACGCGCGTATTTTAACGTCCTGCGACACATTTAATTACTACATGGAAAACACGATGAAGCGCAGCTGAATTCACATTGCATTTAGCGGTCGTATAAATTATGTTTTCTTGGTTTCGAACTGATGGAAGCCAGAAAGCTACGAATCCTACGATAGAACCATTCATTCAACGAGATCACGCGACGGCCTTCGCTACAGCGATTACAACTGCAACGCGTCCGGCTCCTTCCCTACAGCAAAAAAGTACAGAAAGATATCTCGCAGTCGGGCTGATAAAAGGCAAGAGACACGTTACGCCGTAATTCCAATTCTTTTTAGCTTACAGAGCGATGCGCTTGTTAGGCCTAACCCTACTGAAGCAGACGGTGATCGTATGTCTTTACAGTAAAACGCGGATAAAAAGCAACTTACCAGCAGTTGAGAGTCATCACACGCACTTCGACTTCCATCTTCATTCCTGCGAGATGCGTTTCACAAGAGGACTGGTCATCAAGCCGCAGCGGCGCGCTTCCGAGCTGGAAAATAAATCGAGGCGCTTACACAGAGATCAAACACGGGCGATAGCGAGCCAGAGAAGAAGCAGACGACGACGCCGACAGCTGAGCGATCGCGGAACTCCTGGCGATCGCTTCCGCAATCACGCGGATCGCGGAATCACTACGAGGCTGGCAAAATCCGTGCTTCCGTTGCCATCAGTGCAGGGGATGCTGTGTTTGTTGACGTTTCACGGCAGTGTTACTAAAACATTCGAACGTGTTGTCGACGCAGCAGCAGCAGCAGCAGCAGCAGCGCGAGACTCGAAGGAGGCTTCTTGCAGGAAAAAAGGACTGAGGAGAGGCGAGCGGGCGTCGCGCGGCAAACTGAAACCCGGCGACGCGCATTGAAGTAAAGACAGAGAAAAACACCAGGAACGCCGCCGCGGCCTGTTCTAAATACGCTTCACGCTTCGCGCGCTTTGTCCTGGTTCGTCACTGTCGCTGTAGTACTACAGCACGCTCACACGCGTCGCAAGAACCCCTCGAAATAGCTCTCTCAAGTCTTCTCTCAAAGTGCATGTACACCACTCAATTCACGCTTCACGGGGAGGTCGAGCGACCACGCGACACTCCGCTTCGGCTGGCGCACGTCATTCTGGAAGCTTTTGCAACACGATGCGGGCGCTTTTCAAGTAGTTCGCTTTTCCTGGAGTCGTCTCCATTCTGCTGGCCATTACTCATGGCACTCACGAAAGTACACTTCGTAGACCGACCGTAATGCGCGTGGTAAATATTCAGCATTTTGGCAGCGATTCGTCCTCCTGTGACCTCGCTTGCTTTATGATATTGTGCAGATGTTCTGTTTATGTTTCTGCGGCCGCCAAGGTCATTTCCGGACCATTGACCGTCACGCGTGCATTTCAAATGCGCTCATTGTGCGTGCGGCGTCGCACATCATGCACTGAGCAGATGTATTTTTAATTTCAAACAAGCTGCTCGCTGACACAAGGCGACGACGGTCGATTTGCGCACACATACTGCGTATACAGCAGTCGGACGTGCAGTACACGCGCGCGTGTACTCCACTGCAGCTGCGGGGACAGCAAAGTATGGCCTTCGAGATCAGGTTACGCCGCCTAATCTCGAAGGTCATGAGAAAAGCCTACAAGTAACTTGCTCTGCCGCAACTCTTGCCGGAGAAAAAAAAAAAAAACTAAAAGGGATGAGCATATATTCTTTATATATATACGGATGAAGAAAAATAAAACTATAAAAACCTTTTTGAAATTCGTTTTTAAAATGAGGGTTTTTTCGGAGCCATGCCGCGAGCGGTGGCAACCATGAGGCTACGCGTGATGCGTGATAATCAGTGATTATCAGTTTGCTAATTGACAAAAATCAAGTAACTAACTTTTAAGCTTTTAAATTCAGCGGGTTAATCGTAATCGGCAGAATGAAGCGAGCTCTTCGTACAAGCCATATCAACTCTTGGATATGGAAAATGCGATCACCCGGGTAAACTGACGAAATTCACCTGTCAGAGCGCACGAAACCGAAACTGGGAGGCTGCCGCGCACCTCGAGAGGCGGGCGCGTTGCAGCTTCTTGGCCCTCGGTGCCGACTTTCTCCCCTTGTTGTCCTGACACCACTTTTCTAGCTCTTACGGAAGAGAGGGATACGCAAACTGTTATGTCTGATGTGCGACTAGCAACAGCAAATTTCCTCTCAACTATTTGTAGTGCATGCAAGAACCCTTATATATATATATATACAGGGTGGTGTAGCGAACACTTTCAAAATTTATTTAAGGTTGCCTGTGGCAGATAGCCAAATTCTAGTTTATGAGCTGGTCCACTCGAAGAGGCAGACATTATTTGCACAAAAAATTGAAATGTATAATTGACTAATTACCAAAAATTCACTAATTAAGTTTTTAACTAATTACCTGATTGCCCATGTTGCAATTTACAAATTGTAGCCGTGGAGTTCTCAAGGCGGATCCACTTGGAATTAATTCTCGGGATAACACCAGTTTCGAGATATTAATTCCCGAACTTCGCGGGGAAATGCATTGGCGTTCCAGTTAGTTTCTTAACAAAACGTCGCTTTATGCATTGAAGCACAAAATTAACTGAAACGCCAATGCATTTCTCCGCAAAGTTCGGGAATTAATATCTAGAAACTGGTGTCATCCCGAGAATTCGTTCCAAGTGGATCCGCTTTGCGAACTCCACGACTACAATTTGTAAATTGCAATATGGGCCATCAGGTAATTAGGTAAAAAGTTTATTAGTGAATTTTTGTTAATTATTCGATCATGCATTTCAATTTCTTGTGCAAGTAATATCCGCCTCTTCGAGTAGAGCAGCTCATGAACTAGAATTGTGCTTTCTACCACAGGCAACCTTTAAGAATTCTTGAATGTGTTCGCTGAAACACCCTGTATATATATATAACTTCAAAGAAAAGAGTACGACGTACGATAGATAACAACGTATGTCGTACTCTTTGAAGTTATTCCTAGGGGGCCAGCGTGATTCCTACTCTACAATATATATATATATATATATATATATATATATATATATATATATATATAACATTTAATTGGATTTAACACATAAATTGTTTATGTACATATTTAAAACTGTAGTTTCGTATGATTTCCACTCCCGACAATTTATTGACTAATGCTGTAATGTACTTCTTCTATTCATAGTAGTTGTTTTGTGTTGTGCAATTCTAGCTTCCGAAAAACCCGATGCTGTTCGTCGTATTAATTTTCTTTTATGCGCAAGCTCAAGGTCTCAGACTTTTGTTTGTTAGACCTGCATCCGTATTAATATTGCTTTGAAATATATATTCCACATCTATATAAGAATAACTACTGAAATTAAAAACTGAAATCAGTTTTTTTTTTATTTCAATTTTCTTTTCGCAAATTTGGTGACCCGCAAACTACTGTGGCCGACTGTACGTCATCCACCCACGGATGAAAACCTGCAGTAGCGTCGTTGTCACAGCGTCAACCCGTGTTTTATACGCACGATACGTGCCGAAATACGCTACCCGTACAACCGCGTTCCCTTGCAGAATGCTGACAACTCCGGAAAGTCCGAGTGAAATGCGAATTGATCGAAGTGGACCTTCCGTTCTCCAAGGTTGAAGCCTGGATCCGCTAGCTTCGCGCGACCGAGTCACACAGTGACCGCGAATGCGGAAAGTTTCCGCAATCCTTGCAGCAGATACCGTAACTCCGTGATTTACACATCCGACCTCCTGTATGTGGAATTTATGAAATTCAAGGTTACGGGCATATATCTCGCTTACGACGCTCGTGTCGAACATTATGCTTTGCAGCGAGTATTAAACACCAAGGGCAGGCGAGAACCGATCGCATTCGAGAAGTTCACTCGCGCCATCCCGGGTGTTCAGAAGGTTGACGCCGGTGCACTGACGTCACCAAGGACGTACACGGGTTCGACACCGTCCGCGGCGGCCGCATTTCGATGGGGACGAAATGCAACGCTAATCAACGTTAATCAAAATTAATCCGGACTCCCCCGCGACGGCGTGCTGCATACTCAGATCACAGTTATAGCACGTAAAGCAACGTAATGTTTCTATGTGATCGAGCAAGAGGCTGAGTGAGTGTTTTAGGCGCACGGTAGTGGTGTCACGAGGAGGGATGGGTGGAGGGGGGGGGGGGGGTAACACTACTAGAAGCCACACAACGTCCCGGAAAGCCATGTGATGCAACTACCCCTACACCATAGAGAATAAAACATAGTTGGTTTATAGCCTGCATGGTCAAATATTTGTTCCAAAACTCAATCTGCATTTGTATGGCGGCATAATGGGCATACCATTAGTGAGCATACAAGGGTATATATATATATATATATATATATATATATATATATATATATATATATATATATATATATATATATATATACCAGTGAACGTCGCGCCTTGAACCTGTGCTCTCTAATGCCCAATGTGTCATGTATGCTATGCGCTGAATTTGATACCTCAAAATTAAGATTGATTTATTCACGGGAAACTTCCCACATTGTGGCGTTGTAGGTAGCCTGGAATGAGTTTTCCAGTTATGGATCGTTCCAAACCGATTACTAGGTAATCATAGTTGCAGAGGGCGATCGCAGACATCAACGAGCTCTCTAAAAGCGCATAACGGCTGCCTCTGTAAAATAAGTTTGTTATCTACGTATGCAAATATACGAAATGGAACAAGGGAATGTACTGGGAAACTCCTTCAGAAGCTGTCGCCGTCAGAACAGAAGAAAGTGTTCAGGAACTCGACCTCCCCGCTTGAATTCCAGATTCAACGCTTTGTGATTCACGCGTATATACATACGCGTGGATAGACACTGAGGAATTCTATACACTGAAATGATTGTCATTGCCACAAGGCGAGCGCCAACCAAAGCACATTCAAGGGACACTGAAGTGATACACTGACTCAGTTTAGGCTGATAAATTATTCTTCAAGAATTCTACTTTCGTTGATTTCCATATAATAGGTGGATTATTATAAGAGAAAATGAACGCCAAAGTATCATTTTTTGAATTTCGCGCCTAAACAATAGGGTCGGTGCGTCACTGTGACGTCAAGAATTGCAAAGTATTCGTTCTCATTTCTGCCGTTGTGGTTCAATTTTAGTTCTTGAAACTTTCCATGTTCGCTCTTTGGCTCCTTTAGAACAACATGTAGTCCACCTTTACCGACAAAAGCTTAACTAGGTCCGGAAATAAAAATATGTGGCATAAAAATATGTGACGTCACGGCGGGCTGTTGCGAGAATTTCAAGGTGGCGTCGGCCCCCGTCGTTCGTTCTTGCGTCTTTTCTGGTCTACCAGGCGTCCGCTCACGATGAGAATGGCCTATTTAGTACTTTGAAAAGGTCATTTACTAACAAAGCTCAAATCATATTTATCTTTAATGCGCCCCTTTCGCACTAACGAAAAAAAAAAAAAGTTAAGCTATGTTAGGAAATTACTTTTCTGGAATGCAAAACAAACCTACTCTTGCCGTACGAGCAAACTTATAAGCAATAAAAGACGCTAAAATAACGGAAGTGTGGCGAGACGCTTCCTTGAAGTTCCCGCACGAGCTTGCCTGATGTTCGAGTATTTTGACGACGTCTGGTCGGGTCTACCTAACCTTTTTTTTTTTTTTTTTGTTGCAAAGGTGGATTGCATTGTTTTCTAATAAAAGTCAAAGACTGCGCTTAGCAATCTTTCAAAACATTTAGTGCGCCACAATTAACTGCCAACATACGAGAAAACACTTCGAAACCCATGACATCACGCTGACGTACCGGCGCGTGGGTTTCGGCCTCGAGATTCGGAACATAAAAAGTATGACGTTAAGCTTTGCCTTCTAGTTCTCAACCTCCTACCACGAAACCAGTGAAATTAGAGTTTATAAATAATACGTCGTCGATCTATATATTTATCGCTTCTTGTCACTGTTCCTTTAATTTCAGCGACGCGTGCACAACACTGTCCATGGTCTTCGAGATTTGCGCACGCTGGCTGCTTTGCTCGAGAAAAACCAGCCGGCGCGCGCAAATTTCAGAGGCCATGCACTGTCATTCCAGAAATGCTATGTATTCTGGACATTGTCAAATTCTGCCAAACTGTCGAATTCTGAATTGACGGCTCTATGAGCCAATCAGAGACGACAAGATGGCGAATTCGACAGCGTGACCGAATTTGATGATGTTCAAATTAGCGTTCCGGCACCTAAGCAACTGTGCAGAGAGATGAATCGAAGACGACGACGAAGACGTCACAAACACGGAGTTCACGGCCAGCCGAAGAGAAAAAAACAAATGTCCGACCGCGCGCCCAGGCAGGCGAGAATGTACCCGACTGTTCTGCACTATGTCGTCGACGAAAAGCCTTGCTCCCCGGTAGTGGTGCCTTCCTGCGTCGCCGCCACGGCCGCGTTGATGTCGCGCCGGTGCAGGCCGTCCTCGCTCGAGGCCCTGGCCACGGACGTCATCGTGGCTCGGGTGCTGCCGGCGTTGGAGCGCGTCGTCCTGGCTCAAGCCGACGGGAGCAGCGTGGACGACGCCCTGCCCGAGGGCCGCAACCCGTTCACGACCTGCAAGCCGGCCATCATCGAGTCGCTGATCGAGAAGATACAGAAGAAGCGGGGCCACCTCAACCTGACCAGCCTGCAGTTCGAGATACTCCTGTGCCGCGCGGGAGTCAAGAAGCTCGACCTCTTCCTCACCTCCGAGTTCCTGGCGCGAAAGGACGCACTGAGGTGATTTACGGTCGCGGAATGTATCAGTGCGGTCCACCGTTAAGCGGAACACTGTGCAATGTAACATAATGTGCCCATGCCACATAATGTGCCACGTGCGGCTCTCTCCATTTTGCTGGCGCATCTATAGCTGCCAGAGTCTACCGAAGCTGTGTCGATGGAGGTGTGTAGAAACGTGGCTCCAGTCACAAGGCATCTGCTGCAAAGCTGAGCAATTGTGTGCTTGGCAGATGAAGCAGAATAACACTCGCGTGTTCCCTCTAACAGTGGACCGCGCTGTACAGCCTTACAGCATGTGTCGCTTGCGATTGTGACGGGCGGCCATCAGAGCCCACGGGTATAGAATGAACAAGCCCGTCAGTAGCAATCTTGACACTGCAATAGCATATAGCGTAGTCTACTTTTTATTGCATGCGCAATGGAAGGGACATAAGCACAAGCTCACTAGGATACAAGATAACCGCTGTACTCCTGCTACTTTACGTCCCAGTCTGCTTATGTTTGCGCTCTATTTTGATTAATTCTAAAGCATTCTATGGCTCATGAAGCGGAAAATCCAGCTGCGTGGCCGGAGATGGTACAAAAAATCACGTGGTCGCAGAGACAGACCACGCGCCACGTGCGCTTCCGCCAATGAGAGATGAGTGGCTCCGATAGACGAACAAGTCACGTGGTCACAGAGACAGACCGCGCCAGTGGCGGGTCTATATATAGCATCGCGCGTCGCGGCGCTGCCAGTCGGCGCGGTGATTTCGGCGAGATCTGTCGTGCGCTCCAATGGACGAACCTTCGACTTCGTCTTCTCAGTCAGTAGTTGCGCCCGGCTCCGTTGTACGTCCACGCGAGTACGCGAACGAGGCCGTCTCAATGCTATCGCATTAAATTCATCCACGTAGGAATACTTAAGTGCACCTGACTGTTTTTTTTTTTCGTACTGCAATCAAAACTAACCTTCGCCAACTCGTACCCCTTTGCGTATAATGCATAGTCGTTTGTTATCATGAAGGGCGGGAAGAGGTGGAATGTGTCACTGCAGCTCTATTGCTTGACAGCGCCAAGGTGGCCTCGATATGACGTGGGTTTTCAGCCATGGCCTCCGAGATCAGAGGTCGTGTTTTAGCGCAATAAATTCAGGGTTGAACATGATACTTGGTAGCGCAAAACTTATTTCAAAGAAGTTATTTTGAAATTCAGGGTTGTCCGCCTCACAGTGCTGCAGGGAACTGTCAATGATCGGTGGTAAACGAGACAGGAAGGTTCAGCGGGACTGCATATTTTTGCAGAATGGGGTGCATTCATGAGTGCTAAGTACCGCAGGAATCGTGTTGGAAAGCTGAAAAGGTCTTTGACGAGGACAGGCAAGAACACAAGAATAGGAACATAGCATATACATGAAGCCACACCAAGTATACTGCAACAAACATTTACTTGGCATGTTCACTCACGGCCAATCCAATTTTATGCGCACTGAGGTGACAGAAATCATCCGCAGAATATCACTATGTGTATATTTGACCGCGCATACAGCGCACAGACGTGACAGGAACACGGCGATATGTATTAGAGAGCTAACAAGGGTAGATTTGTAATGGAGCAGACGGTTACTGTTTTATTGCGATAGCAATTATATCGACACTCAAGGCACATTCGAACTGCCGCGCCGCTGCCGCCGTGCTGTCACGCTATCAGCGGCCCGCGCGTGGAGGTTTAGAAGGTCTTCCGAGACGCGAGAGAGGCGCCGTGCCGTTTAGCTGCAAAAACGACGAAGCCAAGTGCACGGATCCTCACGCTCCGCTCAAGATACTTTGCCCATAGTCAGGGTAGCGTTCTTTCTCTCATAGCTGGAATGACCATGGTGCGCACTTATACGGTAGCGTTTACACTTGGCAGCATTGTGCATAACATACCGTAGAGCGTGCATTGGTCTATGCGGAACGGACGGTATGCACTTCAAGAAACAAACGCCGACGATTTTCACTCTGCCTCATCTTGCGCGCCATTGAGGTCCGACACCGGTGCCGCGTAGGGTGCCTCAACGAGCAGGCGAGGGGGACATCGAGGCACGCTACAGTGGCGTCAGTGGCGGCGCTTGTCGCGCCAGCGAACGGCGATAAGCGGTACCATCGAGGCTCCCTACGCCAGCGCTTTCTCTAAACTGTCTGAGGAGGTTCAGCACAACGTGGCGCTTACAGTGCTACACCCGTCGGGCGAAACTGCTGTATATTTTTTTAAAGGCTAATAGTATGGTTTCCAACGTAGTCCGGGACTACGAAGGTTTTGGGTGGTGAGATCATTGCACGGAATTAGTAATGGACTCTGCTGAATTAAGGGGCCCATATATAGCTATAGATCAGCTGTCAGCTCGAAGCCGAGCGGACAGTTCCTCTCTCGCCTTCGCCACCCTCCCACAGGCGCTTTTTCCACCTCGCCGCGTATCTTCTCTGGGACTATAGTAGACTCGTCACCTCACGACATACGAGCCACTGCATACGCGGAGAAGGGCGCAGTTCGTGGCAATCGGGCTGTGCGTGCTAAGTCTTCAGGCACCGTTTCACGAATGTGCATACAAAAGGCGCTTGAATAAATACACACGGCACACAAATGCACTGACTCGCACCGCAGCACAAGCTAGGTGCCTTGACACAAACGTCTCATCTCGCAATGCCTGTCCTGTCGGAGTGCCGACAACTCTCATTGGCGGGAGTATCTAACTGCTTGTAACATGTAACTTTATTTTCGATAGTCATTGTACCCCCTGATAAGCTCTTTCGGTTTGGGCGCAATCACAGTCAGCGTACTCTGTCGTTAGATCTAACCTACTCTGTGGGACTGTATATTGCAAAGTCAAAAGTGGTTCATTGTTGTAAATTCAGCTTGTTGGAACAAATTTACTCGAATACGTGGGGCGGATAGCGCGAAAATATCGGCACTCGTGTTGTCTAGCCAGGCCTGTCCCGTATTTTTTAAATTTAATGCGAGGCATTTATCTTCCTAGTCGAAGCCAAGGTCAGAACAAAGTCACGTGCAAGGAAGCGCAAATTTTGTCTCCAAAAAAGGCGGGCCGATCCCGGACATAGTGCAGCTCGAAAAAACCACCGGACATTGTGCAAGCAAACACTGGACATGATGATGAAGATTTAATGGCATCCCCTTTGAAATGGGGCGGTGCCAAATAGTCACCTAGCCTACGAGAAACAGTGCGAATTAAGGCGACCCGCCTCGGCAGGTGATGCTAGTGAGCGCAGACGTGAGCCCCAACACCAACACGCGGTCATTGCCATGTTGTCGTCATTTCTCTTCCATGACATTGTGATAATTCTTTCGTTGTCACATGTCATCTTCCCACCGTATTTGCTCTGTTGCTGTCACTGCGGTCTCATACCGTCATTATTCCATCGTCGTCATGCCATTGTCGACATCGTGTCGTAATTACAAAGTCGCCATCATGATGTCTTCGTTGTACCAACCTAATTTTGTCGTAGCGATTGCACCGTCGTCAACCCATTGTCGTGACGTCATCGTGATTCCACCATCGTCACCCCTTTGTCGTCATTCCATCATCGACCAACAACTGTGAAGCGCAGAGCAAGACCAACATGTTGTTCCGGACAGTTTGCAGGCAGTCCTCCACGCAAGGAACAAGTTAGCGTCATCTGCGCGCTATTCGTTTTCAATACACCCGCGCTCTGCGTCACATGGTCACGTCATATGAAGTAAATTCCGGTTAGGCTACGCGCATTTTAAGCTTCTTTTCTGTTTGTTTGTTGCTCATCACCCCCCCCCCCCCCCCCCCCCCCCCGCCCTTCTTACTCGACTGTCGTACTGTAACAAATGTATGGACTGGCATAATAAAAAACTGGACTGAGCATAATGAGGTCTATACCTTGTTATGTGCCAAAGCTCTCAACAACCAGGTCTTCTAAGCGCATTTTTCTGATGAATCAACATCCTACTATAGGAATTTAAACTCTGTTACGCCTTCATATCTGCTGCAGACATGCACCTAAATGCAGACCATAAGCAGTAGTAGATGAAATATAATCACTTAGTAATACCTTGTATTGTGTCCACAAGCCCTGAAGCGGTGCATTAGAAAAAAAAAATGTGAGCTCGCTTTGTTTATAACACTTGTACGAAACCAGTGTGATGCATTTCATGTACAAAATTGGCAATTCCAGCTACAACTTTGGTATAATTCTAAGAGCTCACATTATTTTCCAAAAATTCAGAATACTTGCAGTAGCCTTTCATTTTCAACCTGTCAAGTGTTTAGCACAGCTGAACCTTGCTTTGAGTCAAGCATTTTTATCTGAACCACACTTGATGCAATATTTATTTATTTATTTTTGCACTCTCAATCGCCTAAAGGCTTTACAGACAGTAGGGGCAAGAACAAATGTAAGTGTCAATGGCGGTCTTCAAAATGTTTGAGTCAGAGATGGCAGCGATCGAGGCAGGGACGTGGTTACAGTCTTCCGAGGTTCTTGGTATAAATGAGTCAAGAGTAAATTTTTGAGCGACAAAGAGCTGCACCAACTTTCTGGGAATGATCAATGCGAGATGATATGTATGAAGACCGATGGAGTAATTCTTCCCTAAGCATGTGATCGAAGTAAAATATTTTATGGAAAGGCACAGTCGAGAAAACTTCCGGCGCAGAGCGAAGTCTGATAGGTCAAGAGTTCGTTTCATTGAGGAGACACTAGAGTAGCAACTGTAGTTAGAAAGTATAAACCGGGCGCTGCGATTCTGGACAAGCTGTAAAAGGTTTGTTAGTGTTACCTGGCCAGGATCCCAAATTTAGCAGGCGTACTTAAGCTCGGGTCTGACCAAGGTCTTGTAAAGTGCGAGTTTTACTGTAGTATTGGCATGTGAGAAATTGTGACGCAAGAAACCTAGCATGCAATTAGCGTTGTTGATAATATAGCTTACATGCAAAGAACATGATAGATTCTGGGCTATAATGACGCCGAGATATTTGTAAGAAGTCATGGCGGTTAGGGGTGCGTTATTAAGACGGTAATCAGCAGGATTAGTTGAGTAAGGCACTCGGGACACGCATGTGATTTTACACTTGTTAATATTTAAGTTTCATTAGCCAATCTGAACACCAGCGGGAAATACTATCAAGGTCAGGTCTGTAATGCAGTACGGTCACAGGGGTTAGAAATTATGCAGTATATTATACAATCATCAGCAAACAGTTGTAGAGAAGAAGAAACTTGGGTAGGAAGATCGTTGATGTATACGAGAAAGAGTAGCGGTCTTAAAACCGGCCCCTGAGGCATCCCCAATGTTACTGAAACGAAAGAAGAATCATGACCATTTGCCGAAACATTGAAAGCGGTTAGAAAGAAAGCATTTATTCCAACCTAGGACATTGGCATCGAGGTTCAACTTATCAAGTTTAGGAAAGAGTAGGTTGTGTGAGACTGAATCAAATGCCTTAGCGAAATCTAGAAAAATACAGTCGACAATGAAACCATTGCCAAGAGCATGAAATAATTTGTTTGTAAATATCATAAGGTGCATTTCACAAGAAAAAGATTTTCTAAAACCATGTTGACAAGTAGAGAAAAATGAGTTAGATTAAAGACTAGATGTGAATAGATGATGTGTTCCATGAGCTTGCAAGGCATACTGGTCAATGATATCGGTCTGTAGTTTAGTGGAGAATGAAAAACACCTGATTTGTGCAAAGGAACCACTGTCCCCACCTTCCAATCACTTGGTATGGTGCAACATTGCAATGACTGCGAGAAAATCTCGCAAGAAATCAATGATGAATACATTGATGTACAATTCAAGAACTTTGAATTATTACCGTCAGGGCCAGCACAGCTAGAGACCTTTAGGTTTTTCATTAAATTAAAAATACCAGTTGAATCAAACACAATAGGATACATAGGAAAAAAAAAACCGAGTCTGGATAACCAGGATATACAACAGGATGATGCAAAAAACAACAACAGATAAATGCATTATTTATTAAGTCACAACAATCCTTGTTATTTACAGGAATGGCACTAGTATCAAAGCTCAATCAGTTTCATTTTTGCCATTGACTGCACACCAAAATTTTCACGGATTGTCACGTAGTCGCATTGGTAGCGTGTTACGATAAAAGTCGTCCTTAGCGTGTGTTATCGCCTGTTTGTACACTCGTTATCTGCGTTAATGTAAGCAAACCAGCACGAGGCATTTGCGAGTCTTTTTGTGCACCGAAATAACCCTGTTCATTTTATTGAGAAACCTTTTAAATTGTGCATTAAACTAAGGTGCCCGAGATTTTGGCGTAATATGCTTCAGTGGGATATAACGGTCCATTAGGTATGTTATTTTATCTTTAATAAACAAAGCCCAGTTTGCCTCTACCGTGCGAGTGTATAAACTTGGCAGATATTCGCTAATGAAGGATGACAGTTCATAATTAATAGTGGCAACGTCACCATTCTTATAATCACGAATAATTTTAGATGGTTTGACCGAAGGGGTGCAAGTGAGTAAGCCGAAAAGTAGAATGCAGTGATCACTAACGCCAGGAAAATGAGCACTTGGAACGAGGTTAGGGGTTGTGGTTAAAATGAGGTACAAAACGGTGGCTAAATGACTGGAACTTCGTGCCGGTTTAGTGACAAGTTGCGTGAGGTTAAAATCTAGACAGAGATTAATGAATGCGAGGCACTCGGAGCCACCTTCTATAACTGTAGGTTGGGTTTTCCAGTCAATCCCCGGAAAGTTGAAATCGCCCACCAAGAATAAAGGGCATGAAGAAAACTGTTGTGTCAAGTTGCTTAAAATGCTGGAAACTTCATTGCAAAATGTGATTAGTTGAACTAGGTGACCGGTAGTAGGCACTAGAGATGAAGTCTTTGTGATCGACAGTTATTCGAGTGCATACAAATTCCAAATGAGTAGAAATAGTTATCTCGCGGCAAGATATGGCATCATGGATGGCTATAAGCAAACCGCCGCCAGTCTGCTGCTCACAGTCTCGACAAAAGAATTTATAGCTTCTTTCGCATTCAAAAACTTCATGATTAGCGATCTGATTCGAGAGCCATGTTTCAGTAAGGATGACTATGTCTGCTGAACACGTGTCTATTAGAGAAGGCAAAGATTGGCGTTTATTACCTGCGCTGTGCACATTAGAATAGAAGACAGAAACCTGTTTACGATTTCGGTTAGTAATAAGCTACGACGGCGCTGCATGTGCACTGCTAGTACCTGCAGAAAAACGGTTGTTATTGTTTGTGACAGGAGCCACGCATGAAAGAAGTTCGCAAACCTGGTATGTAGTGGCACAATACGCGTAGCTTTTCCTAGTTATATGCACTTTGTTAAGATGAAGTGTGTACTTTTGGCCACTATTCTTGCCGAATTCAATAAATAGGCAGTCGACTGAAAATAACCCTCTGTTCAGCAGTCCTTATGCGAAGACCCCCGAGTAATTTTGCAAAGGAAGAACAACAATTATGCAGTAAGGTGTCACGAGGCACGATTAGGTTATTCTCTTACCAAACACGTTCCTGTGAACTAGCTACACTTGCTTCTCCAACTTGCCAGAAGTCCGCTGGACTATACAAAATGCAAATATATTAAGCATCCAGGCCAAGTACGGCAAATTAGTAAATTGCACGCAGACATTGCATACTGTTACTGGCCGCCTCCTTGCATCAAGGAAGAAGACGACGATCGCCGGGGGACGCGGCGCGTGTTCAGCCATCTTGGCAATCTCTGCCAACAGTCCCTGTTTATAAACCTTGTCCCGCTTCTATCTATTTGACACCCCGTCACACATTGGTGGGAGGTGCTGGGTATTCTCGCAAGACGACGGAGCTTCGAAGCGGTCGGCACTGCGGTGCGACCACCATGGCACACCAACCAGAATCTGCTTCTGCGCCGCGGACATCGATTGTAGTAGTCCAATCCCGAGACCCTGGAACGTTCAACGGGACCGATGGTATCGATGTAGAGGAATGGCTTATGCTATACAAACGGGTGAGCGATTCTAACCACTGGGACCTGACAGTCATGCTGGCCAATGTGGTGTTTTATCTTAGTGGAACGGCGAAGTTGTGGTATGACAATCACGAGGCCGACTTTGGGAGCTGGGATACATTCAAACAAAAGCTCCGTGACCTGATCGGTAGGGCCTTCAGTCGAAAAATTGCTGCGAAGCAACAGCTGTCAACCCGCGCACAGACGTCCACAGAATCATACTTGTCGTACATACAGGATGTACTGGCGCTGTGCCGTAAAGCTGACAGTAACATGCCAGAGTCTGACAAGGTTGGCCACGTCCAGAAAGGGATAGCGGACGACGCATTCAATTTCCTGATGTGCAGAAATTGTGCTACCGTCGATGCCGTGATGATGAATGTCAGCGCTTCGAGCAGGCTAAGAGCCGCCGTATTGAACGACCATTCGCCCAGCTTCCCAACACCGCTGCAACGTCTTCGTGTGAAGAGCGACCGCAATCAAACCCTTCGCCGCCTTCGGCCGAATTGACGAGGATTGTCCGCCGCGAAATCCAGGCAATGGCTCCCGCTAGCCTCCCTTCAGCAGCAAAAAAAAAAAAAAAAACGCTGTTCTCAGCGGTCGGCGTCAGATACGGTGCGAATATTACGATTTTTTTTTTTGACTTGGACAGAGAATAAAACGCGATTCACCTGTGCACCATCCCGAAACTTCTGACCTATTATAATAACGGGGGCGAACAGAGTATTCTAAAAACGCCGGCCGAATGCACCCTTCATTCATCTCGACGGTAACATTAAATCGCACTCCCATCAATCTCAAGGGGTGTGTTGATAATGCGATTTTATTGAGCCCGAAAACCCTACACATTGTTTAGAGTGAAAGCTACATAAAAAGCATAGTGTAACTTCAAAACAGAATTGTTTTTTCAAAACCTGATAATCAGTGGTATTGCAGGTAAGCAATCAGTTGCTCTAACAAATGTTTTCTTTGTTGAAATGCTGTTTGGCATTCTGATTTTGTAATTACACAGATAAATACGTGACTCAGAGCAGTGCAATGTTCTGTTTTAGCCTGTGACTGAAAAAGTGCCGATTTGTAAGTTCAACATCCAGTTTCTGTATGAAGTTCATGTTCTCTTTCACACTGAAAACTGTACTGAACATAATGAGGTCTGTACTTAGTTATGTGCCTAAGCTCTCAACATCCAGGTCTTCTAAGAACATTTTTCTGATGAATTAACGTACTGCTATTGGTATGTAAACTCCGTTACACCTTCATATTTGCTGCAGACATGCACCTAGCACCCACCTACCAGCGGGCACTGGATATCACACTTGCAAGAAATTCATTTTAGTATGTGCATTTTCACTTTCGGGTTTCTAATAGTAACCTTCTGTGGGAGTGTGGTGCATTATACAAAGTATTTATCTCAGAGGGAAGATATAGCTGCATTGCATAATAAAGCACAACTGGCAAAGCCCTTACTACATGTTACGTGATGACACACGAGTCTCATTCGCTTCGTGCTTCACCTAGGCAGTAGTAGATGAAATATGATCACTTAGTAATAACTTGCATTGTGTCCAGAAGCCCTGAAGTGGTGCATTATTAGAAAAAAAAAAAGTGTGAGCACGCTTTTTTGATAACACTTGTGTGACACCAGTGTGATGCATTTCATGCTCAAAATTGGCAATGCGCCAATGCCAGCTACAACTTTGGTATAATTCCAAGAGCTCACATTATTTTCCAAATGTTCAGAACACTTGCAGTAGCCTTTCATCTTCAACCTGTCAACTATTTAGCACAGCTGACAAAATCACCTTGCTTTTGAGTCAAGCAGTTTCATCTGAACCACACCTGATGCAATAGGCAGTTCACTGAAAATAACTCTTCGTTCAGGCGTCCTTATGTGAAGACCCCTCAGTAATGTTACAAAGGAAGAACAACAGCTATGCAGGAAGGTGTCATGAGGCACGTTTAGATTATTCTCTTATATCCAAATATACCCAAGCACGTTCCCAAGAACTAGCTACAGTTGCTTCTCTAACTTGCAAGTAGTTCACATGACTATTCAAAATGCAAGGATATTAAGCATCCAGGCCAGGTACGGCAAATTGGTAAATTGCACGCAGCAACTAAAGCAAGCGTCGGTGTCCATGTGAGCATATTTTACTTTTGTCATAAGTGAACAGAGAGGAGCTTCAATTCATTTTGAAATAAAAATCTTCTAAAATGTGTATAGTTTATAGCAAAAAATATACAGGCTTTGTATGCGTAATCAAACTCACTGATTCATGTTGATCACAGATGCAGACAATTTAGTAATGAAACCCTTCAGAAGTAGGAAATACAGGAGCTGGCCACACAGCGAAGTTGAAAAAAAATGAGTACATACCAGCTGTTTCAAAATTCAGGCTATATTTAAAAAAAATTACTTAATGCAGATACCAGTACTCCAAAGCTTGAGCTGGATTACCTTACATCAGTCGGGCATTACTTGGTCAACAAATCATTGAGGAAAATTAGACAATTTAACAAAATTGATACAAGAACTAGGAATTGGATTTTTTAGGCATTTAGAAAAAAAGGGCACATAGAAGTGCAGTTATGGCACGATAGGGGCCAATATAGCCACTATACGCTGTTCACAAAGCATAATTACTTTGCAAGTTTTCACTGCACTCGACAGGGTACATAACAGGCTGCACTGCCCTCTACCGGCATGTCGCATTAGCTTGTTGCGTACAATTTCCTAGATGCAATAGGTAATGAAATTACACTTTTGCTGCTTACAATGGTGCATCAAGTGGAGCAAGCATGTAAAGATACAATACGCCTGTAAAACAGCTAAATTTTAGTAGAGAAAGCTCAAATTGGTATCTAACCTATGGAACAAAAGAAAAAACAAATGGAGGTAAGAATGAAAATATTGAATGGTATCCATCAGCAAACCTGTGCAAAAGTTGTAAAAAATGTGAAAACAAGAATCAGCTTGATGTTCTCATGTTCAAAATTGTGCCTCTTCATGCTCAGAACAAGCTTTAGCTTCTAAGCTGAGTACGAGCGCTCGACATTGACAAATGTGCATTGATGATACTTGTACTTCCATACGTTTAATGTCCCCCCCCCCCCCCCATTCATGTGATATTGTTCAGCAATGCTAACTTGCATAACACTAATCGTGGGCCACTTTTAAAGGCTCGGTTAACTCTGACTGTGGAAAGAGCATCATTGCCAGGTCGCACTGCCATGCAATAAAGAATTTGCGAATACACGAGATGCACGCGCTAGATCGAGTCCCATCAATACATAAGATATATTCAGTTGGAGCCAGATCTAGAAATGCATATCCCCATTTTCGCTCCTCATGCAAAAGTCCACATTAAAGAAAAATGAAGGCTGCCCGAAATTTATATTCATGACACCAGCGCGACATGTTTTCACATATACAACTTTTAAGCCGTTCCCTAGATTCCCCTCCCCGATAGAAGTATCTAAAAAGGTGCAGTAACTTTTGAAACAAACGATGCGTGTAGGAAGCAGAATTCGAAAGGGCGGTTTGATAAAGCTTCTCTATCGGTGTACTACATAAGAAAACGCGGTTGGCAAAGCTTATGCCAGGTACTCTTCTTAGCTAACAAAACGAGCACTTTTACTGCTTTTATGCCTAGCACCACTGCGGCACATCGCGCATGCATACTTTGATTTGCCTCTCGTCGTAACAGCAAGCACACGAACGCTCCGATGGATCGGACGTGGCGAAGTCACAACGCTCATCGCAGCCGGAAAAACAACTCACGCGCAGTTGCACATGACGAATGACGGTGATAGCAAGGCAATACAAGTTGTCGGTATTGATCGTATCATCACTTCTGAAACTGGTAGAGGGCAGGCGTTCACCAATAACAGACAAGTACACACTTCTCTGGGATGAACCGCACACACAGAAGACATAAAATTCGCGTGCGACGACCGCACATTTTTCATTTGGGCGCGTATTTACAATCTATCGTGCCTAGAATGCACGTGTGTGTGATGGACTTCTCGCTTGCAACGACACACGAAGCACGGCACAAAAAGAACATGAGGTCGACGGCTTCACATTGTGCTTCCGACACCCGCGTAACGCAACACACTTCCTGCACTCCGCCTGTTTCCGTCGGCGATTGCACGCACTACTATTCCTATTCTCATTCCGATGGAACTGCTATGGAACAATCTTGGCAGAAGATGCTGCGCACATCAACAACGAACGCAAACATCGGCCGGATTCACTTTGAACTTGACTTGTGTTCACTAAATAGTCAATCCAGTTCGGTGCAGCGGTGCAGAAAAAAAAAAAAAAAGGCCCAAGCGTTATTTTCTCCCGAGAGCACGTTTGCTTGAAAATGTGAGCGTGAGCAGTATAGTTTGCCATAATATTTTCCAGAAACCGCCACGCCACCTAGACTGAACCACGCCTGTCGCTCCGCACGTGACCATCATGTCTGCCCGCGCACTTTTCTCATCGCGAGGGACGTTGAAATTCCGTGCATTTTATTGTTTTCTGCGTCTTGGAAAACGAGCGCACTTCACTTTTAAATTTAAAGATTAATGTAGCGATAGAAATATAACGTAAATAATTCTATCAGCAATAATGTTTTTTATTGGTTACGGAAGCATTTTAGCTATATTTCAAAGGATAACTTGCATCATCTGGAGAGTTTGTTTTGCGGGTACCAGATCGCTCATCGTTCCTCGGCAGCCGCAAGGCCTTTAAGGGCCAAAAGCATTGCTGTGATGAATTATGGACCACACGCTAGTGCAGTCGAGAACCCTGGAATCGGTGTGGGTGATCGCTGTGCGAGGATGTATCCCCCTTCCCATTTCTGAGCAATGCGTGTGCACTAGTATGTACCGATGCGGCTTCACTGAAGGTTTGTAGTGATGACTGGTCGATTGTTATACATCGGGCTGCGCCGGGTCGGTTTGTACAGTGTCATTCCCTATGGAGTCCTCTCAAACGTATTCCGACGATGTCTTCGTCAAGTTTTATTGAAAGTGCTAAAGACAACGTGTTTCTCCAGGCAACGTGAAAGTGCCGCCACAACTTGGCGCTCATCTGCGCATTATTCATTTTCAATACACCCGCGCTCTACGTCAGGAATTTATGGCAAGACTTGCCGAAAGATACATGCCACTCTCGAGCAGCCACGAAAGCGACGCCGAAGCACCCGGTTCCCCGTACACGGGAGTGGACAACCTCGACGAACCCTTCAACCTGGAAGAAATCAGGACCGTCCTTCAAAACCTTAACGGCACATCGGCCCCAGGTCCCGACGGTATTAGTAACAAGGCCCTTCGTAATTTGGACGAAGACTCCATCCGGTTCCTAGCGGATCGAATCAATCAGGTCTGGGATTCAGGCATGGTCCCGCCGGAATGGAAGCACGCCACTACGGTTCTCATCCCAAAGCACAACAAGCCCTCGGGCGTCGAGAACCTTAGACCCATATCGCTCACGTCGTGCGTGGCTAAGGCGGCGGAACACGCCGTTCACAACAGAATCTCCAGATTCCTTGAAAACAAGGGACTGTTACCACACACCCTCATAGGATTTAGACCCGGTCTATCAACTCAAGACACCATGATTTTAATCAAGCACCAAATCATTGATGACCCCATTAGAAACGCCAAGGCCATTCTCGGGTTGGATCTCGAGAAAGCGTTTGATAACCTATCTCACCAATACATTGCGGACACCATTTCCGAACTCAACCTCGGAGCTAGATTCCACGCGTACGTCAAGTCATTCTTGGATAATAGGACGGCTACGCTCCGATTTGCCGACCTCTCCACGGAGACACTCTCGTTGGGGAGCAAGGGCACCCCCCAAGGCTCGGTCATCTCCCCTATGCTTTTCAACCTTGCCATGGCGGGACTTGCCGAGAAACTCGGACAGATCCATGGGCTCGAGCACACCATATACGCAGACGACATCACTATGTGGGTCTCCAAAGGAACCCCTGGTATGGTGCAGTACATCTTGCAAGAAGCAGTGAACACCGTAGAAGAATTTCTAATTCCCACAGGACTCAGATGCTCGCCTACCAAGTCGGAGCTGCTTGTACGCAGACCCACGCAGAAGGGCCGAAGGCCATATTCAACAGACTTCGATTACAATCAGGAAATTACCGTATGAACCAATTCGGGACACGCCATCCCGTGCGTCGACAAAATCAGTCTTGGGTATGATAGTAGAGACTAAAGACGTCAATGCCTCTACGGTTCAGAAGCTCATCACCAAGACTAACAACGCTATCGGGCTCATCAGAAGAATTGCCAATAGACACAGGGGCCTCAAGGAACATAATCTCGTCAAACTCATACACGCGTTTGTCACCTGTCACTTCGCATACGTTGCGGCAATGCTCAATTGGTCAAGATCCGACAGAGACAGACTCAATGCGCAAATCAGAAAGGTCACCAAGCAAGCACTCGGCATTCCGACCAGCACCAGCAACGAGAAGCTGGGGCACCTGGGTATGCACAACACCCTGGAAGAAATTGCCGAGGCCCAGCAGCGCGCCCAGCATGCTAGGCTTTCGACGACGCCTCCGGGGCGCACGATCCTAGCGAAGCTGGGCTTTGCTCAAGGAAACATAGAAAAAGACTTTGCGGACCTCCCACGGGACATCCGCGCTAAGATCACGGTCCGACCTATACCCAGAAACGTACACCCCGAAAACAACAGGGGCAGACGACAAGCGAGAGGACAATTCCTCCTTAACCAAGCCTTGGCAAACCGCGAAAGCTCAGCTTTTGTGGACGCGGCGGCATACGCGGGAAACAAAGCTTTCGCAGTGGCGATGGTGGACGGCTGCGGATCCACAAGACATGCAGCCACGGTAATCGCAAGGAAGCCTGAACAGGCTGAACAGGTTGCGATCGCCGTTGCGCTGACCAATGACAATATTTCTCACATCTACAGTGACTCCATAGCCGCAATTAGAGCTTTTCAAAAGGGCACGGTCTGCGCACAGGCTCTAAGAATTGTCACAAAGAAAGAGATTAAGCACCACGTCATATACTGGTTCCCGGCACACTTAGGACCAAAGATCGGCGACGTCCCCAACCTTAACGAGGCGGCACACGAGGCTGCGCGCGTGCTTGCAGACCGCGCGGCTTCACCCGACCACTCGGAGAACAAGGACGCCCCCACTACATACAATGAAATCACTAAACACTTCTACCTACAACGTAGAGAGTTTAGCACGCCACACCGCATGCTCACTGGAGCTCAAGCGGTTGCTCTCAGAATGCTACAAACAGACACATACCCCACGCAAAACAGACTACACCACTACATGCCTGAGCTCTACGAGAAGTCTTATTGCACCAAATGTAATACATCCCTTAACGTCTATCATTTACTCTGGCCGTGCTCGCAAGCTCACATAAACTCCGAACCGGACAAGCGCAAGTTTGAAGAAGCAATCCGGAGTGAAGAACTCGCTCCCCAACTCTGGGCCGTCCAGCAGGTCCACGACGCCGCCAGGAAGCTCAACCTCCCGGTTCCGTCGTGGGAGACGCCCGCTCCATGAGAGCTCCAAAGCTCTCGTGGCCTGCAGGACCCTTAATAAAGTTGATTTCCTTCCTTCCTTCCAGTGAACCTACGCGCATTTTCAGTTTGCCGACGATGTCTTCGTCAAGTTTTATTGAAAGTGCTAAAGACAACGTGTTTCTCCAGGCAACGTGAAAGTGCCGCCACAACTTAGTGCTCATCTGCGCATTATTCATTTTCAATACACCCGCGCTCTACGTCATGTGAAGTATAAAGTCCAGTGAACCTACGCGCATTTTCAGTTTCTGTTTGTTCCATATCTCTTCCCTTTCTCGCTCGACCGTCAGCCATAGAGTTACTGTATATGCTACAAAAGGTAGCGAGTTGCACGTAGGTTGGTCATCTATCCTTTCAAGCAACCAAAGCTATCATATCGCCGATCGACCAATCAGCCATGGGTGCTTTTCCAATGCATGTGAACCGCTTTATAGCCTAATTGCAAGCAGAGCGCATCAAAAACAGCTGACTAGACAACATAGTCAAGAAAAAAACAAAAGACAAAGAAATGCTGCTCTTCTCGGCAAGTGGCGTTAGATGCGGCGCGAATATTACAAATTGTTTTTTGGACTTAGACAGTGCACAATTTGCGATTCGCCTGTGCGCCATCCCGAAACTTTTGACCTAATAACAGGGGCGAACCGAGTATTCTAAGTATGCCGGCCGAATGCACCCTTCATTCATCTCGACGGTAACATTAAATCGCACTCCCATCAGTCTCAAGAGGTGTGTTGATAATGCGATTTTATTGAACCCAAAAACCCCACTCATTGTTTAGAGTGAAAGCTACATAAAAAGGATAGTGTAACTTCAAAACAGAATTGTTTTTTCAAAACCTGATAATCGGTGGTATTGCAGGTAAGCAATCAGTTGCTCTAACAAATGTTTTCGTTGTTGAAATGCTATTTGGCATTCTGATTTTGTAATTACACAGATAAATACGTGACTCAGAGCAGTGCAATGTTCTGTTTTAGCCTGTGACTGAAAAAGTGCCGATTTGTAAGTCCAACATCCAGTTTCTGTTTGAAGTTCATGTTCTCTTTCACACTTAAAACTGTACTGAACATAATGAGGTCTATAATTAGTTATGTGCCTAAGCTCTCAACATCCAGGTCTTCTAAGAACATTTTTCTGATGAATTAACGTACTGCTATTGGTATGTAAACTCTGTTACACCTTCATATTTGCTGCGGACATGCACCTAGCACCCACCTACCAGCGGGCACTGGATATCACACTTGCAAGAAATTCATTTTAGTATGTGCATTTTCACTTTCGGGTTTCTAATAGTAACCTTCTGTGGGAGTGTAGTGAATTATACAAAGTATTTATCTCAGAGGGAAGATATAGCTGCATTGCATAATAAAGCACAACTGGCAAAGCCCTTACTACATGTTACGTGACGACACACGAGTCTCTTTCGCTTCGTGCTTCACCTAGGCAGTAGTAGATGAAATATGATCACTTAGTAATAACTTGCATTGTGTCCAGAAGCCCTGAAGCGGTGCATTATTAGAAAAAAAAAGTGTGAGCACGCTTTTTTTATAACAGTGTGTGACACCAGTGTGATGCATTTCATGCACAAAATTGGCAATGCCAGCTACAACTTTGGTATAACTCTAACAGCTCACATTATTTTCCAAATGTTCAGAACACTTGCAGTAGCCTTTCATCTTCAACCTGTCAACTATTTAGCACAGCTGACAAAATCACCTTGCTTTTGAGTCAAGCAGTTTCATCTGAACCACACCTAATGCAATAGGCAGTTCACTGAAAATCACTATTCGTTCAGGCGTCCTTATGTGAAGACCCCTCAGTAATTTTACAAAGGAAGAAGAACAGCTATGCAGGAAGGTGTCATGAGGCTCGTTTAGATTATTCTCTTATACCCAAATATACCCAAGCATGTTCCCAAGAACTAGCTACAGTTGCTTCTCTAACTTGCAAGTAGTTCACATGACTATCCAAAATGCAAGGATATTAAGCATCCAGGCCAGGTACGGCAAATTAGTAAATTGCACGCAGCAACTAAAGCAAGAGTCGGTATCCATGTGAGCATATTTTACTTTTGTCATAAGTGAACAGAGAGGAGCTTCAATTCATTTTGAAATAAAAATATTCTAAAATGTGTATAGTTTAGAGCAAAATAATATACAGGCTTTGTATGCGTAATCAAACTCACTGATTCATGTTTATCACAGATGCAGACAATTTAGTAATGAAACCCTGCAGAAGTAGGAAATACAGGAGCTGGCCGGACAGAGAAGTTGAAAAAAAAAATGAGTACATACCAGCTGTTTCAAAATTCAGGCTATATTTAAAAAAAATTACTTAATGCAGATACCAGTACTCCAAAGCTTGAGCTGGATTACCTTACATCAGTCGTGCATTACTTGGTCAACAAATCATTGAGGAAAATTAGACAATTTAACAAAACTGATACAAGAACTAGGAATTGGATTTTTTAGGCATTTAGAAAAAAAGGGCAGATAGAAGTGGAGTTGTGGCACGATAGGGGCCAATATAGCCACTATACGCTGTTCACAAAGCAGAATCACTTTGCAAGTTTTCACTGCACTCGACAGGGTACGTAACAGGCTGCACTGCCCTCTACCGGCATGTCGCATGAGCGTGTTGCGCACAATTTCCTAGACGCAATAGGTAATGAAATTACACTTTTGCTGCTTACAATGGTGCATCAAGTGGAACAAGCATGCAAAGATACAATACGCTTGTAAAACAGCTAAATGTTTAGTAGAGAAAGCTCAAAGTGGTACCTAACCTATGGAACAAAAGAAAAAACGAAGGAGGTAAGAATGAAAATATTGAATGGTATCCTTCTGCAAACCTGTGCAAAAGTTGTAAAAAATACGAAAACAAGAATCAGCTTGACGTTCTCATGTTCAAAATTGCGCCTCTTCATGCTCAGAACAAGCTTTAGCTTCTAAGCTGAGTACGAGCGCTCGACATTAACAAGCACAGTTCATATCACATGGTTCGAAAGTGTACTTGCTTAGAAACATTCCGCCGGGGCACCATCAATGACAATTATAACCTATATTATATTGTCCTCTTGCGGGCAAGTCCAGGCTACAATACGTGAGAACACTTTGTGTTGTAAGGAGTGGCTGTTGTAACATGCTGCGCACACTAAAGAGGGAGCTGTTTGCTGCAGTGAAGATCAATGTAGTTAATAGATGTCGATCAATGTTTGTTCAGCAATGCTAACTTGCGTAACACTAATCGTGGGCCACTTTTAAAGGCTCGGTTAACTCTGACTGTGGAAAGAGCATCATTGCCAGGTCGCACTGCCATGCAATAAAGAACTTGCGAATACACGAGATGCACGCGCTAGATCGAGTCCCATCAACACATAAGATATATTCGGTTGGAGCCAGATCTAGATATTCATATCCCCATTTTCGCTCCTCATGCAAAAGTCCACATTAAAGAAAAATGAAGGCTGCCCGAAATTTATATTCATGACACCAGCGCCACATGTTTTCACATATACAACTTTTAAGCCGTTCCCTAGATTCCCCTCACCGATAGAAGTATCTAAAAAGGTGCAGCAACTTTTGAAACAAACGATGCGTGTAGGAAGCAGAATTCGAAAGGCCGGTTTGATAAAGCTTCTCTATCGGTGTACTACATATAAGAAAACGCGGTTGGCAAAGCTTATGCCCGGTACTCTTCTTAGCTAACGAAACGAGCACTTTCACTGCTTTTATGCCTAGCACCACTGCGGCACATCACGCGTATCATGATTTGCATCTCGTGAACACATTTCGTAACAGCAAGCACACGGACGCTCGGATGGATCGGACGTGGTGCAGTCACAACGCTCATCGCAGCCGGAAAAACAACTCACGCGCAGTTGCACATGACGAATGACGGCGATAGCAAGACAATACAAGTTGTCAGTATTGATGGTATCATCACTTCTGAAACTGGTAGAGGACAGGCGTTCACCAATAACAGACAAGTACACACTTCTCTACGATGAACCGCACACACAGAACACATAAAATTCGCGTGCGACGACCGCACATTTTTCATTTCGGCGCGTATTTACAATCTATCGTGCCTAGAATGCACGTGTATGTGATGGACTTCTCGCTTGCAACGACACACGAAGCACGGCACAAAAAGAACATGAGGTCGACGGCTTCACATTGTGCTTCCGACACCCGCGTAACGCAACACACTTCCTGCACTCCGCCTGTTTCCGTCGGCGATTGCACGCACTACTATTGCTATTCTCATTCCGATGGAACTGCTATGGAACAATCTTGGCAGAAGATGCTGCGCACATCAACAACGAACGCAAACATCGGCCGGATTCACTTTGAACTTGACTTGTGCTCACTAAATAGTCAATCCAGTTCGGTGCAGCGGTGGCGTCAAAAAAAAAAAAAAAAAAAAAAAGAAAAGGCCCAAGCGTTATTTTCTCCCCAGAGCACGTTTGCTTGAAAATGTGAGCGTGAGCAGTATAGTTTGCCATAATATTTTCCAGAAACCGCCACGCCACCTAGACTGAACCACGCCTGTCGCTCCGCACGTGACCATCATGTCTGCCCGCGCACTTTTCTCATCGCGAGGGACGTTGAAATTCCGTGCATTTTATTGTTCTCTGCGTCTTGGAAAACGAGCGCACTTCACTTTTAAATTTAAAGATTAATGTAGCGATAGAAATATAACGTAAATAATTCTATCAGCAATAATGTTTTTTATTGGTTACGGAAGCATTTTAGCTATATTTCAAAGGATAACTTGCATCATCTGGAGAGTTTGTTTTGCGGGTACCAGATCGCTCATCGTCCCTCGGCAGCCGCAAGGCCTATAAGGGCCAATAGCATTGCTGTGATGAATTATGGACTACACGCTAGTGCAGTCGAGAACCCTGGAATCGGTGTGGGTGATCGCTGTGCGAGGATGTATCCCCTGCCCATTTCTGAGCAATGCGTGTGCACTAGTATGTACCGATGCGGCTTCACTGAAGGTTTATGGTGATGACTGGTCGATTGCTATAGATCGGGCTGCGCCGGGTCGGTTTGTACGGTGTCATTCCCTATGGAGTCCTCTCAAACGTATTCCGACGATGTCTTCGTCAAGTTTTATTGAAAGTGCTAAAGACAACGTGTTTCTCCAGGCAACGTGAAAGTGCCGCCACAACTTGGCGCTCATCTGCGCATTATTCATTTTCAATACACCCGCGCTCTACGTCATGTGAAGTAAAGTCCAGTGAACCTACGCGCATTTTCAGTTTCTGTTTGTTCCATATCTCTTCCCTTTCTCGCTCAACCGTCAGCGATAGAGTTACTGTATATGCTACAAAAGGTAGCGAGTTGCACGTAGGTTGGTCATCTATCCTTTCAAGCAACCAAAGCTATCATATCGCCGATCGACAAATCAGCCATGGGTGCTTTTCCAATGCTTGTGAACCGCTTTATAGCCTAATTGCAAGCAGAGCGCATCAAAAACAGCTGACTAGACAACATAGTCAAGAAAAAAACAAAAGACAAAGAAATGCTGCTCTTCTCGGCAAGTGGCGTTAGATGCGGCGCGAATATTACAAATTGTTTTTTGGACTTAGACAGTGCACAATTTGCGATTCGCCTGTGCGCCATCCCGAAACTTTTGACCTAATAACAGGGGCGAACCGAGTATTCTAAGTATGCCGGCCGAATGCACCCTTCATTCATCTCGACGGTAACATTAAATCGCACTCCCATCAGTCTCAAGAGGTGTGTTGATAATGCGATTTTATTGAACCCAAAAACCCCACTCATTGTTTAGAGTGAAAGCTACATAAAAAGGATAGTGTAACTTCAAAACAGAATTGTTTTTTCAAAACCTGATAATCGGTGGTATTGCAGGTAAGCAATCAGTTGCTCTAACAAATGTTTTCGTTGTTGAAATGCTATTTGGCATTCTGATTTTGTAATTACACAGATAAATACGTGACTCAGAGCAGTGCAATGTTCTGTTTTAGCCTGTGACTGAAAAAGTGCGATTTGTAAGTCCAACATCCAGTTTCTGTTTGAAGTTCATGTTCTCTTTCACACTTAAAACTGTACTGAACATAATGAGGTCTATAATTAGTTATGTGCCTAAGCTCTCAACATCCAGGTCTTCTAAGAACATTTTTCTGATGAATTAACGTACTGCTATTGGTATGTAAACTCTGTTACACCTTCATATTTGCTGCGGACATGCACCTAGCACCCACCTACCAGCGGGCACTGGATATCACACTTGCAAGAAATTCATTTTAGTATGTGCATTTTCACTTTCGGGTTTCTAATAGTAACCTTCTGTGGGAGTGTAGTGAATTATACAAAGTATTTATCTCAGAGGGAAGATATAGCTGCATTGCATAATAAAGCACAACTGGCAAAGCCCTTACTACATGTTACGTGACGACACACGAGTCTCTTTCGCTTCGTGCTTCACCTAGGCAGTAGTAGATGAAATATGATCACTTAGTAATAACTTGCATTGTGTCCAGAAGCCCTGAAGCGGTGCATTATTAGAAAAAAAAGTGTGAGCACGCTTTTTTTATAACAGTGTGTGACACCAGTGTGATGCATTTCATGCACAAAATTGGCAATGCCAGCTACAACTTTGGTATAATTCCAAGAGCTCACATTATTTTCCAAATGTTCAGAACACTTGCAGTAGCCTTTCATCTTCAACCTGTCAACTATTTAGCACAGCTGACAAAATCACCTTGCTTTTGAGTCAAGCAGTTTCATCTGAACCACACCTGATGCAATAGGCAGTTCACTGAAAATAATTATTCGTTCAGGCGTCCTTATGTGAAGACCCCTCAGTAATTTTACAAAGGAAGAATAACAGCTATGCAGGAAGGTGTCATGAGGGTCGTTTAGATTATTCTCTTATACCCAAATATACCCAAGCATGTTCCCAAGAACTAGCTACAGTTGCTTCTTTAACTTGCTAGTTAGTTCACATGACTATCCAAAATGCAAGGATATTAAGCATCCAGGCCAGGTACGGCAAATTAGTAAATTGCACGCAGCAACTAAAGCAAGCGTCGGTGTCCATGTGAGCATATTTTACTTTTGTCATAGGTGAACAGAGAGGAGCTTCAATTCATTTTGAAATAAAAATCTTCTAAAATGTGTATAGTTTATAGCAAAAAATATACAGGCTTTGTATGCGTAATCGAACTCACTGATTCATGTTGATCACAGATGCAGACAATTTAGTAATGAAACCCTGCAGAAGTAGGAAATACAGGAGCTGGCCACACAGAGAAGTTGAAAAAAAAATGAGTACATACCAGCTGTTTCAAAATTCAGGCTATATTTTAAAAAAAATTACTTAATGCAGATACCAGTACTCCAAAGCTTGAGCTGGATTACCTTACATCAGTCGTGCATTACTTGGTCAACAAATCATTGAGGAAAATTAGACAATTTAACAAAAGTGATACAAGAACTAGGAATTGGATTTTTTAGGCATTTAGAAAAAAAGGGCAGATAGAAGTGGAGTTGTTGCACGATAGGGGCCAATATAGCCACTATACGCTGTTCACAAAGCAGAATCACTTTGCAAGTTTTCACTGCACTCGACAGGGTACATACAGGCTGCACTGCCCTCTACCGGCATGTCGCATTAGCGTGTTGCGTACAATTTCCTAGACGCAATAGGTAATGAAATTACACTTTTGCTGCTTACAATGGTGCATCAAGTGGAACAAGCATGCAAAGATACAATACGCTTGTAAAACAGCTAAATGTTTAGTAGAGAAAGCTCAAAGTGGTACCTAACCTATGGAACAAAAGAAAAAACGAAGGAGGTAAGAATGAAAATATTGAATGGTATCCTTCTGCAAACCTGTGCAAAAGTTGTAAAAAATACGAAAACAAGAATCAGCTTGACGTTCTCATGTTCAAAATTGCGCCTCTTCATGCTCAGAACAAGCTTTGGCTTCTAAGCTGAGTACGAGCGCTCGACATTGACAAGCACAGTTCATATCACATGGTTCGAAAGTGTACTTGCTTAGAAACATTCCACCGGGGCTCCATTAATGACAATTATAACCTATATTATATTGTCCTCTTGCGGGCAAGTCCAGGCTACAATACGTGAGAACACTTTGTGTTGTAAGGAGTGGCTGTTGTAACATGCTGCGCATACTAAAGAGGCAGCTGTTTGCTGCAGTGAAGATCAATGTAGTTAATAGATGTCGACCAATGTTTGCTCAGCAATGCTAACTTGCGTAACACTAAGCGTGGGCCACTTTTAAAGGCTCGGTTAACTCTGACTGTGGAAAGAGCATCATTGCCAGGTCGCACTGCCATGCAATAAAGAACTTGCGAATACACGAGATGCACGCGCTAGATCGAGTCCCATCAACACATAAGATATATTCAGTTGGAGCCAGATCTAGATATGCATATCCCCATTTTCGCTCCTCATGCAAAAGTCCACATTAAAGAAAAATGAAGGCTGCCCCAAATTTATATTCATGACACCAGCGCCACATGTATTCACATATACAACTTTTAGGCTGTTCCCTAGATTCCCCTCACCGATAGAAATATCTAAAAAGGTGCAGTAACTTTTGAAACAAACGATGCGTGTAGGAAGCAGAATTCGAAAGGCCGGTTTGATAAAGCTTCTCTATCGGTGTACTACATAAGAAAACGCGGTTGGCAAAGCTTATGCCCGGTACTCTTCTTAGCTAACGAAACGAGCACTTTTACTGCTTTTATGCCTAGCACCACTGCGGCACATCGCGCATGCATACTTTGATTTGCATCTCGTCGTAACAGCAAGCACACGGACGCTCGGATGGATCGGACGTGGCGAAGTCACAACGCTCATCGCAGCCGGAAAAACAACTCACGCGCAGTTGCACATGACGAATGACGGTGATAGCAAGGCAATACAAGTTGTCGGTATTGATCGTATCATCACTTCTGAAACTGGTAGAGGGCAGGCGTTCACCAATAACAGACAAGTACACACTTCTCTACGATGAACCGCACATTTTTCATTTCGGCGCGTATTTACAATCTATCGTGCCTAGAATGCACGTGTATGTGATGGACTTCTCGCTTGCAACGACACACGAAGCACGGCACAAAAAGAAGATGAAGTCGACGGCTTCACATGGGGCTTCCGACACCCGCGTAACGCAACACACTTCCTGCACTCCGCCTGTTTCCGTCGGCGATTGCACGCACTACTATTGCTATTCTCATTCCGATGGAACTGCTATGGAACAATCTTAGCAGAAGATGCTGCGCACATCAACAACGAACGCAAACATCGGCCGGATTCACTTTGAACTTGACTTGTGCTCACTAAATAGTCAATCCAGTTCGGTGCAGCGGTGGCGTCAAAAAAGAAAAAAAAAAAAAAAAAAAAAGGCCCAAGCGTTATTTTCTCCCCAGAGCACGTTTGCTTGAAAATGTGAGCGTGAGCAGTATAGTTTGCCATAATATTTTCCAGAAACCGCCACGCCACCTAGACTGAACCACGCCTGTCGCTCCGCACGTGACCATCATGTCTGCCCGCGCACTTTTCTCATCGCGAGGGACGTTGAAATTCCGTGCATTTTATTGTTCTCTGCGTCTTGGAAAACGAGCGCACTTCACTTTTAAATTTAAAGATTAATGTAGCGATAGAAATATAACGTATATAATTCTATCGGCAATAATGTTTTTTATTGGTTACGGAAGCATTTTAGCTATATTTCAAAGGATAACTTGCATCATCTGGAGAGTTTGTTTTGCGGGTACCAGATCGCTCATCGTTACTCAGCAGCCGCAAGGCCTATAAGGGCCAATAGCATTGCTGTGATGAATTATGGACTACACGCTAGTGCAGTCGAGAACCCTGGAATCGGTGTGGGTGATCGCTGTGCGAGGATGTATCCCCCTGCCCATTTCTGAGCAATGCGTGTGCACTAGTATGTACAGCGGTGAGCACTGTTAGGGTGAACACGCGAGCGCGTGGCCGACGGCACTGTCAGCGCCCCGTTACGGTCATCACTGGAAACATTGCGCATGCGCATCACGCCTTCCGCGAAATAACTTGTTCGTCGTCTGCTAGCCGCATTTTTGTTTTCTAAGCCCATGCATCCTGCATTTTAAGATTTCTTTAAACATCTGTGCTTGAACAGAACAAGACAAAAAAACTTGTATATCTATGTGGGCGTGTCTATTCGTTCCCTTCAAAGTTGTTGTGCATGCAACGCCGTATATAAAACAACCAAACATCTTTCGCAGCCGTTCATTCTGTCGCCAGATCGTATTATGGCTAGGGTTCCCGATGATGAACGGCGCTCAATTGTCGATCTTTCCCTGAAAGGTTATTCCCAGCGGTATATTGGCGCTTTAGTTAATAGGCCCCTGAAGACTGTGAACAGGATAATTCAAGCCTACAAGTATGAAGGTCGCATTCAGGATGCACCCCGCGCGCCCCGCCCTAAAGCTACCACAGACGATGAAGACGCCCTCATAGTTGCAGCTGCTGTTCGTAACCCTTTCTTGCCAGCCCCAGCAATACGCGAAGACTTGGATTTGGACGTTTCGGACACCACTGTTCGACGTCGCCTGCGTACTGCGGGCCTTCGCAGTCGCGTCGCAGCGCAGAAGCCACTACTAACGGCGGCAAACAAGGACGCACGACGGCAGTTCGCTGAGCTGCACGAAGCATGGACATCAGAAGAGTGGGGTCGCGTCATCTTTTCGGATGAGTCGACGTTTTCGACGCGACAAGACCAAAGATTGCGTGTTTGGAGACTACCAGGCACACGGTGAGGCAAACTTCCTGCTTTGAAAAGCAATTGTTTTAGTTAACGTCACAATGCCACGCAGGAACGACCCGGACAACGTGCAAGGTGTTTCTGCCAGTGGGAGATCGAGTGTGAACGTGTGGGGTGCTGTTTCAAGATATGGTTTAGGGCCCCTGCAACGTATACGTGGACACTTATCGTCGGAACAATACTGCAACATTTTGAACAATGTGCTGTTGCCATATGCGAGCAGTTTATTCCCAGACGGTGATTACCTGTTCCAACAGGACCGGTCACCGATACACACGGCGCGGGCTGTCAAGGAGTTCCAGGCGGAGCAGCACATGCAGCTACTGGAATGGCCTCCGAAAGGAGCGGACCTGAATGTGATAGAAAACGTGTGGGGCCGTCTGAAAGCTTCTTTGGCAAGGAAGCCCCTTTATTCCGCGACTTCGGACCAGTTGTGGGCGCAAGTCAGCAACGAATGGGAAAGGCTGAAAGCCGATCGGGAATATGTTCGATCACTTTACGACTGGTTACCGTCCAGAATAGCTGCAGTCGTTGCTGTAAGTGGTCACATGACTCGCTATTAGATTTGCTCATGTTTTTATATTTGTTCTCATGGTCTTGTTTAACTTAAATTGCAAAAGTGCAATTTTCTTGAATAAAAAGTTTAATAATTATCCCTCTTACACTCACTTTTTTCCTTCACGCGCCAATCTTCAATCCAGATGGACCTTGAAATGCAGAAGGTATCAGCTCAGCGAACAAAAAATGCGGCTAGCAGACGACGAACAAGCGTATCGATGACGTGATGCGCGCGGTGGAAAGAGTGTTTCGCAAAGCACATGCTGCGCATGTGCAATGTTTCCAACGATGGCTGTTACGCGGCGCTGATAGTGCCGTCGGCCACGCGCTCGCGTGTTCACCCTAACAGTGCTCACCGCTGTACGGATGCGGCTTCACTGAAGGGTTATGGTGATGACTGGTCGATTGCTATAGATCGGGCTGCGCCGGGTCGATTTGTACAGTGTCATTCCCTATGGAGTCCTCTCAAACGTATTCCGACGATGTCTTCGCCAAGTTTTATTGAAAGTGCTAAAGACAACGTGTTTCTCCAGGCAACGTGAAAGTGCCGCCACAACTTAGCGCTCATCTGCGCATTATTCATTTTCAATACACCCGCGCTCTACGTCATGTGAAGTAAAGTCCAGTGAACCTACGCGCATTTTCAGTTTGCCGACGATGTCTTCGTCAAGTTTTATTGAAAGTGCTAAAGACAACGTGTTTCTCCAGGCAACGTGAAAGTGCCGCCACAACTTAGCGCTCATCTGCGCATTATTCATTTTCAATACACCCGCGCTCTACGTCATGTGAAGTATAAAGTCCAGTGAACCTACGCGCATTTTCAGTTTGTTTGTTCCATATCTCTTCCCTTTCTCGCTCGACCGTCAGCCATAGAGTTACTGTATATGCTACAAAAGGTAGCGAGTTGCACGTAGGTTGGTCATCTATCCTTTCAAGCAACCAAAGCTATCATATCGCCGATCGACCAATCAGCCATGGGTGCTTTTCCAATGCATGTGAACCGCTTTATAGCCTAATTGCAAGCAGAGCGCATCAAAAACAGCTGACTAGACAACATAGTCAAGAAAAAAACAAAAGACAAAGAAATGCTGCTCTTCTCGGCAAGTGGCGTTAGATGCGGCGCGAATATTACAAATTGTTTTTTGGACTTAGACAGTGCACAATTTGCGATTCGCCTGTGCGCCATCCCGAAACTTTTGACCTAATAACAGGGGCGAACCGAGTATTCTAAGTATGCCGGCCGAATGCACCCTTCATTCATCTCGACGGTAACATTAAATCGCACTCCCATCAGTCTCAAGAGGTGTGTTGATAATGCGATTTTATTGAACCCAAAAACCCCACTCATTGTTTAGAGTGAAAGCTACATAAAAAGGATAGTGTAACTTCAAAACAGAATTGTTTTTTCAAAACCTGATAATCGGTGGTATTGCAGGTAAGCAATCAGTTGCTCTAACAAATGTTTTCGTTGTTGAAATGCTATTTGGCATTCTGATTTTGTAATTACACAGATAAATACGTGACTCAGAGCAGTGCAATGTTCTGTTTTAGCCTGTGACTGAAAAAGTGCCGATTTGTAAGTCCAACATCCAGTTTCTGTTTGAAGTTCATGTTCTCTTTCACACTGAAAACTGTACTGAACATAATGAGGTCTATACTTAGTTATGTGCCTAAGCTCTCAACATCCAGGTCTTCTAAGAACATTTTTCTGATGAATTAACGTACTGCTATTGGTATGTAAACTCTGTTACACCTTCATATTTGCTGCGGACATGCACCTAGCACCCACCTACCAGCGGGCACTGGATATCACACTTGCAAGAAATTCATTTTAGTATGTGCATTTTCACTTTCGGGTTTCTAATAGTAACCTTCTGTGGGAGTGTAGTGAATTATACAAAGTATTTATCTCAGAGGGAAGATATAGCTGCATTGCATAATAAAGCACAACTGGCAAAGCCCTTACTACATGTTACGTGACGACACACGAGTCTCTTTCGCTTCGTGCTTCACCTAGGCAGTAGTAGATGAAATATGATCACTTAGTAATAACTTGCATTGTGTCCAGAAGCCCTGAAGCGGTGCATTATTAGAAAAAAAAAGTGTGAGCACGCTTTTTTTATAACAGTGTGTGACACCAGTGTGATGCATTTCATGCACAAAATTGGCAATGCCAGCTACAACTTTGGTATAATTCTAACAGCTCACATTATTTTCCAAATGTTCAGAACACTTGCAGTAGCCTTTCATCTTCAACCTGTCAACTATTTAGCACAGCTGACAAAATCACCTTGCTTTTGAGTCAAGCAGTTTCATCTGAACCACACCTAATGCAATAGGCAGTTCACTGAAAATAACTATTCGTTCAGGCGTCCTTATGTGAAGACCCCTCAGTAATTTTACAAAGGAAGAAGAACAGCTATGCAGGAAGGTGTCATGAGGCTCGTTTAGATTATTCTCTTATACCCAAATATACCCAAGCATGTTCCCAAGAACTAGCTACAGTTGCTTCTCTAACTTGCAAGTAGTTCACATGACTATCCAAAATGCAAGGATATTAAGCATCCAGGCCAGGTACGGCAAATTAGTAAATTGCACGCAGCAACTAAAGCAAGCGTCGGTATCCATGTGAGCATATTTTACTTTTGTCATAAGTGAACAGAGAGGAGCTTCAATTCATTTTGAAATAAAAATCTTCTAAAATGTGTATAGTTTATAGCAAAATAATATACAGGCTTTGTATGCGTAATCAAACTCACTGATTCATGTTATCACAGATGCAGACAATTTAGTAATGAAACCCTGCAGAAGTAGGAAATACAGGAGCTGGCCACACAGAGAAGTTGAAAAAAAAATGAGTACATACCAGCTGTTTCAAAATTCAGGCTATATTTAAAAAAATTACTTAATGCAGATACCAGTACTCCAAAGCTTGAGCTGGATTACCTTACATCAGTCGGGCATTACTTGGTCAACAAATCATTGAGGAAAATTAGACAATTTAACAAAATTGATACAAGAACTAGGAATTGGATTTTTTAGGCATTTAGAGAAAAAGGGCACATAGAAGTGCAGTTATGGCACGATAGGGGCCAATATAGCCACTATACGCTGTTCACAAAGCATAATCACTTTGCAAGTTTTCACTGCACTCGACAGGGTACATAAGAGGCTGCACTGCTCTCTACCGGCATGTCGCATTAGCCTGTTGCGTACAATTTCCTAGATGCAATAGGTAATGAAATTACACTTTTGCTTCTTACAATGGTGCATCAAGTGGAGCAAGCATGTAAAGATACAATACACCTGTAAAACAGCTAAATTTTAGTAGAGAAAGCTCAAATTGGTATCTAACCTATGGAACAAAAGAAGAAACAAATGGAGGTAAGAATGAAAATATTGAATGGTATCCATCTGCAAACCTGGGCAAAAGTTAAAAAATGCGAAAACAAGAATCAGCTTGATGTTCTCATGTTCAAAATTGTGCCTCTTCATGCTAAGAAGAAGCTTTAGCTTCTAAGCTGAGTACGAGCGCTCGACATTGACAAATGCGCATTGATGATACTTGTACTTCCATACGTTTAATGTCCCCCCCCCCCCCCCCCCTTCATGCTTTCTGAAAACCTGAAATTATTGGTACTGAGGAAAACATCTGTAAGCCGTTCTTTCCAATCATACCGCGGCAGTTGCGAAAAGATGAGCGGCAGTGCCAGAGACCACTTGAGTTGGCAGAGTTCTTCGTGAACAGTGCCACTTCTCCCTAATGCAGGCCCAGCGCGCTTTCTGCCCACGAGCAACATACACCTCGCACATTTCCTTTCTCAATGTGGTGTACTTAGAAACACACTTCAACAGGCATGCGCAGTCACCTGAAAAAAGACGTTTAGGATGACATGAGCTGACCTCTGTCCAATTGGTTGGCTTGTCCTCTACATTGACCCATAAGTAAGCAGCACAGTTCATATCACATGGTTCGAAAGTGTACTTGCTTAGAAACGTTCTGCCGGGGCACCACTAATCACAATTATAACCTATATTATATGGTCCTCTTCCGGGCAAGTCCAGGCTATAATACGTGAGATCACTTTGTGTTGTAAGGAGTGGCTGTTTTAACATGCTGCGCACACTAAAGAGGGAGCTGTTTGCTGCAGTGAAGATCAATGTTTGTTCAGCAATGCTAACTTGCATAACACTAATCGTGGGCCACTTTTAAAGGCTCGGTTAACTCTGACTTTGGAAAGAGCATCATTGCCAGGTCGCACTGCCATGCAATAAAGAATTTGCGAATACACGAGATGCACGCGCTAGATCGAGTCCCATCAATACATGAGATATATTCAGTTGGAGCCAGATCTAGATATGCATATCCCGATTTTCGCTCCTCATGCAAAAGTCCACATTAAAGAAAAATGAAGGCTGCCCGAAATTTATATTCATGACACCAGCGCCACATGTTGTCACATATACAACTTTTAAGCTGTTCCCTAGATTCCCCTCACTGATAGAAATATCTAAAAAGGTGCAGCAACTTTTGAAACAAACGATGCGTGTAGGAAGAAGAATTCGAAAGGCCGGTTTGATAAAGCTTCTCTATCGGTGTACTACATAAGAAAACGCGGTTGGCAAAGCTTATGCCCGGTACTCTTCTTAGCTAACGAAACGAGCACTTTTACTGCTTTTATGCTTAGCACCACTGCGGCACATTAGACGTATCATGATTTGCATGTCGTGAACACAGTTCGTAACAGCAAGCACACGAACACTCGGATGGATCGGACGTGGCGAAGTCACAACGCTCATCGCAGCCGGAAAAACAACTCACGCGCAGTTGCACATGACGAATGACGGTGATAGCAAGGCAATACAAGTTGTCGGTATTGATCGTATCATCACTTCTGAAACTGGTAGAGGGCAGGCGTTCACCAATAACAGACAAGTACACACTTCTCTACGATGAACCGCACACACAGAACACATAAAATTCGCGTGGGACGACCGAACATATTTCATTTCTGCGCGTACTTAAAATCTATCGTGCCTAGAATGCACGTGTATGTGATGGACTTCTCGCTTGCAATGACGCACGAAGCACGGCACAAAAAGAAGATGAAGTCGACGGCTTCACATGGGGCTTCCGACACCCGCGTAACACAACACACTTCCTGCACCTCGCCTGTTTCCGTCGGCGATTGCACTATCGCTACTATCGCCTTCTTTTTTTCTCACTTTTTCCACTTTGACATTCCTAATGCTCACGCACCAAAAAAAAGAGATACAAAACCCGAAAACGATCGAGATACCATACTCGTAGGACAACGGCTATATATCCTGTGCTGTGCAGCTTCGGGAGGTTTAAACCTGTGGGTGTCGCAGGTTCCCCCGCATGTTCCGGCGCATCAGCACGTTCGGCGCCGAGCTGACGGACCTGTCGCTCGAGTTCTACCTGACCTGCAACAACGACGAGCTATGCGCCATGCTGGCGGCGTTGCCCAACCTGCGGCATTTCCTGGTCGCCTTCGAGAACCTCTCGGACCGCGTGCTCGAGACGCTGGGGGACAAGTGCCCGCAGCTGCAGAAGCTCACGCTCTGCGAGACGCCCCAGGTCGGTATAGGGTCGCCGAACGCACTGCTTAAAGAGACACTGAGGTCGAAAAAAAAAGAAATGCGGCAGATCCAACGAATCAAAATCTATATACAGCGAAGCTTTGTGCAAGCGCATAGAGAGTCGAAACACGAGCACACGCACGCACGCACAAAAGCGCGGGCGCAGAGAAATTACAACTAAGTTTTTGTTAAGCGCAGTTGCTGACTACTAGCGAGGACGACGGACGCGTTGAAGGCATCGTGGTTTCAGAGGCAGCATGCGCATACGTGCACCGGGTGACAAAATGTTACGCAGCATGGGATTTGAGAAAAAGTTGAATATGTCTGCAACCTCACAATACAGCCTGGTATTTGCATTCCGGGCCTCGTATAGAATATGCTAAGAACATTGTCGTATACAGTTTTATTGGCTACTCAGCTATAGGCTGCTTGGGAATTTAACGTTCTCAGAGATCCCGTGGTCCGTAAACTTTTTGTCGCCGGGTGTACGTAGCGCAACTCTAATCACCATTATATCCACAAGAAGCGTTTACTTCCTTATTATTGTGCAACCGCAGATGTGCGAAGGCGAGCTTTTTGGTTCTTTATTTTTATTTTCCCCGTACGGCCGGCACCGCCGCTGCCGCGGATGTGCGGAGGCGAGCGCCATCATGTGGTGGTTCAAGGAACCCAGCGGCGTGCGCGGCGCGCGTGCTCCGCTGCGGTTCGTTGACCTATTCGGCAAGAGAACAGCCAGGCCGCAGCCATGGTTACGAAACCCGGCGAGGTTCCCAAAGCTTCGCTTTTAAAACGGATGTTAAGCTTTAGCGCTGCACCTCTGCACATATTTCTCAGTAAACGGAACTCCTCTTAATGAAACATGCTTTTCCGGTCCCTTGAAATTCTGTTTAACGAGATTCTACCGTAAATCGATCTGGACTGTTAAAATAATAACACTATTTTTCGTTAGCTTGTCGGTGTTTATTAGAAGATAAAACAAAGGTGAATGGGTAGTTTTTTAAAAATTTGTGCCGAATTCAGGCATCCTCAGCGACGTACGTGATGAATTTCAACGTTTTCTTTTTTTGCGGGCGCTGTGGTTCAGTAAACGTTCTTGAAACTTGTTAAATTCAGTCATTGACTATTTTAAAGTATACTGTAGTATACTGTAGTTCTTTATGGATAAAAATTAGGTAGGCCCAAAGAGACACCGTCGAAATCCATGACCTTACGGCGGGCTTGTTCAAGAACTCCAAGGCAGTGTCACCTCCTGCTTTTTGTTTTTGGGCCGTTTCTGCCTTACCAAGCCTCTGTCACGTGCTAATATATTAGATAATACTTGTGTCACTGGAGACGGTTAATTTACTAACACACCGGAAGTTATTGTTTTTGGTGTTTCATTAAAGCCAACATTCAGATCTTTATAGGCGAGAGAGAAAACAACACACTACTGGATTTACAACCGATTTTATTGGAAACTGGCATTTAACACTGTCCCACGTGCTTGTGAGACACAAAACCATTGCACTTAGCGAGCCGATGACGTATGATTAAAATGCAAATCGCTAATTCAAACGTGCGCGAGTATGGATTTTTTTCCCTGTTAGACATATCGGTAGCTCGTTTATACGCAGCTCTCAGTTAGGGACTTCGGGCTTTCGACTTTCGGAATATCTACAATATCCTTAGTCAGCATCCTGCAACTTCTGGCAAATAACCAAAATTTGAATTGAGCCTGGTGAGGGGCCCTTCAAATAAGCCCATGTGGTGGAAATTAATCCGTAGTCTCCCACTATACGGCGTGCCTCATAATGAGACCGTGCTTTTGGTCCAGACAACCTGATAGCTTAATTCAAGTAAAATTTTCTTTCTTTGCTTTAGAGCAAAAGTATTTTTTGAATACTCTTCAGAGGTTGAAGCTCAGAAGGGGTATATGCCAGACTGTCGCTTTATTTAGGTCGCTCACGTGAATTTCACCAGACTAGGCCGGCGGCTTCCCAGCTGGAATCCTTGCTTCTATACAGTAATTCTGCTTGCTGCGAAAAGCAAGAGTCTATAAGCAAGCGAGCAAGCCTCAGATCAGATCTGGCAACGTTACTTAAGACGTTTCGTTACAACGCGATTTTTTTTGCCGTGTACGTGGAACTGCCCCGCAGGTCACCGACGCCGGTCTTCGTTCCCTGGTCGACGAAACGGGAACCAGAGGCTGTCGGCACCTAGTGTACATTTCGATAGAAGGCGCACCGGTCGGCGTCACCGTCAGAAGCGTCGTGTACCTGCTCGAGAAGCTTCCCCACCTCGAGGCCATTCATCTGCCCTCCCTGGACAAGGCGCTCGTGGTGCTCAACGAGATCAAGCCTCCGGACTTCAAGCTGGCCTTGCGCGAGTTCAAGGACGTGAACGTGTTCACCGTGCAGACCTCGGTGCGACCCACCATGCGCGAGTTCCTCGCCAAGAGCATCGAGCTCTGTCCCCGACTGCAGGCCATCGACATCGAGGTCAAGACCTCGGACGACATCTCGCCGCTGAGGCTGCTGGTCGGTCTCACCGAGCTGTCCATCCGGACGGCGGAGTCCACCTCCGAGTGGTTCTTCTACACGCAGCTGGAACCGGTCCTCCAGGTGCTGAAGCCGTTTTAAAGCGAATGGCTTTCTTTGAAGTGCAAAACGCTGAGCCAGGTGGTATCCCATACTGACGAATCGCGCTACTGTGACTTTCTTTGTGAGCCGCTTTTGATATTCATCAGAAATATGATAGTTTATATGCAGTGCACATTCTAAGTGCGTCATCACCCGCCGTGGTGGTGTAGTGGCTTTGACGTTGCGTTGCTAAGCCTGAGGGCACGGGACCAAATCCCGGCTGCGGTGTCTGAATTTTGACGGGAGCGAAATACAACGCACGTGTACGGTGCGTTGGGTGACCCAGGTGGTCAGAATTATTACGGAGTCCCCCACTACGGCATGCCTCACAATCATATCGTTGTTTTGGAATGTCATACCCCAGAAATAATTAAATTAAGTACACCGTGTATATGATACCAAGTTGGAATTCTGTAAGTCCAACTTTGTTGTATATATTTACAGTTAAATTTGAGCGGACACTTTAGGGACTCTAAGTCTAGGTTTCAAAAGCGTAGATACAGTCCAACTTCGTCTTTGACAGTGATCAGCCGTACACGCAAATGCTTGCTACCCTTCAACGTTCTTCCTCGTTTCTCCCTCCAGGAAGCCGGCCTTCGACTGACCTCGCTTAAGCTGGCCATGCCGGACGTCGACTTGGCCGCGGTGGACGCGGCTTGCCCGAGCATCAAGACTCTGCAGCTGATCGCCATCAACATGTGCTGGAGGCGCAACGGCGTCAAAGTGAGGGACCAGCCGTTCGGTGAGCTCGAGGCCCTGTTCCTCGACCCCGAGACCCCGCACTCCATGAAGCCGCGAGACCTGGGCCTGCTCTTCAACGAGTCCTACGCTCTCAAGGAGCTCGTGCTCGGCTGCTGCGACAGCTTCGACGACGTGTTCGTCATGGAGGCGTTGCAGAGGGGCCTCTTCAGGAACCTGACGCGTCTCGAGTTGCACAACCAGCGCAAGGTGGGCATCCTGGGGGTCCAGCAACTGGTGCTGCTCGACCAAGTCCTCGAGTCGCTCACGCTCAAGGACTGCACGGCGCTGAGCACCGACGACCTCGCCTTTCTCACCGGATCGGCGTGCGCGCTCAACTTCCAGCTCAAGGTGCAGTCGTGACGGGTTCGAAGAAGCGAGCAAGCAGTACGGTGACGTGCGACCACTCAGCCTCAATTAAGCCGTGGCTGACTGGTGAACGCTTTCGTTTTTCACTGCACTGGCTTGTGGACTAGGGCTGTGCTCGAAGAGTGCGGTGACGGAGAGTGGAGGTATTTTTTTTTTGCGCGCGGGAAGAACGAACGAAAGGCGGCTTGGTACGTGGGCGGGTCTGACCAGTGTTGTGGCACAAAGAGCGTGGCTCACCGTCATCAGGTAGCCGACTTCTCGTTTCGTTTACTCGAGACAGCACTTCCTTCCCAATAAAATACTGCAGGAGGTCTCGAATTGCAGCAGCTTCGGTCCAGCGGAACAACGGAGGCGCAAGACCTTTGAACGAAAGGACGAGCTAATTGGGTTCGTGTCAAAAGAAGCCCACAAAGTCACGCAATTGCAGCCTGACTTATTAGTTTCCGGGCCTTGTGCTTATCTAAGGCTGTGTCTTGGGATGGAGTGCGGCTGTTGCCTCGCGTGGCTATCGTAGCACCTGTAGACACACGTTGAGCATGTTCTTTTTTTTTTGCATTTCTTTTTTCTCTAAACGTGAATAAAGGTGCTTACACTAAGTCAGCAGCACCGCATGACCCATTCGCGATCTTATTGGATCGCGACTGTGACGTTCAATTACTCGCCTTGAACACAACGGAGTGCATGTTCTCTCAAATAAGGGCGGGTGTTTGTCGGAAGACGACGTGTTTGAATGTAATATTCTTGGCAGCGTTTAGCAATTCTTGCTATAGGCGCTTCTAAAAAGAGAATATGTCCTGTTTCAATATCGCAAGGGCACGCAATTTACACCATCAGGTGTGTTACTGTGCACCCTCTTAACGCTTACACCCCTTCGGGCTTACCTCGTCCCCAAACAATAATCATCATCAGTCTCGCTTGCGTTACCTTTCTTGAATACTCTGCGCCCGCTGCTTTCCTGTTGAGTATGCCATTTCATGCTGAATGCTATGTCGTGCCTTTCTTAACCTAAAAGTACCAGGCGCGCAGCGTTAATGAAAGAAAATGCTAATGATATATATTGATGACGATTACTCTGTGTAGAAATCCCAGATGGCGCAAAATGGTACAAACTTTTCTTATAGACCGTTTTTTCATGGGCGCCGCCATTGCGTAGGCAGTGGCGCCATCTATGGGCAGTTGGCATGCTGGCTTGGGCGAACGCCCGTGTTGTATGCTGTGGTATACGCTCGGCGGCAGTTTCTGGTGGATTTATTCACTCTCCCGCGGTCTATTTAGCATGCAATGGCGTCTTCTATGTGGGGAACGGTCCTGTAAGGCGTAGTGAAGGAATTTAAGTCTGAAATAATTAGGCGGCTGGAGTTTGTGCTGGCGTTAGGGCGGACGGAGACACCCAACGCGAGGTGTGCGCGTTTGTTTCGGTTTACAATCAGCCACGAATATCAGTTAAGTGTTTCTGAAAATTAGATTCACAAATGTTACCTTACTGCAGCATTCTCAACACTGTAATTCTAAGCTCTGGTTTAGCTGCAACGAGTAGTTACGAAACATTTGACGATCCTAATAACGTGGGTACCGTTCTGCTGACGAATAAGTTGTGCTGTTTACTTTGACAAGCGTTCAAGTTGTTATCTGTAGATACATCGGGCGACTGCCTTGTTTGTTCGGCAAGGTTTCCACCCACAAATAAAATAGTTTGGTTAATAATAACCGCTTACCGTACAGTGTGAATCACACTTTTCGAGTGGTCAAACAACCAGCTGCAGACTGCGCGAGCGTCCGAGGCAGTACTAAATGCTGTGTTATAGATCTGTTTGTTCTATATAGCACACGGTCCAAGTGGTCCAAACATGCGGCACGACCATGCGAAGTCTTATTGCGTCGTTATCCCGTGTTCTGTTTTATTTTGCCGCAAAAGGAGGACATATGAACTCGTTTTTTTTAGTCTCGTAAGTTCAGTCATCTACGACGCATTCACCCATCATACGGAAATCGTGTCCTTACAGATAGCTGTTGGATTCTCTTTATGCGATCCCCTTTGTATAGTGTGCCTTATAGGGCAAAAAAGGCAATGCCGATCGAAGCATGGAGCTTGTGTGTATCATGTTGGTTTGCCAATCGCAGTGCTCGCTGTGTTAAGCAAAGCCTTCGGCCTCTTGCAGGAGGCTAACGTAAACATAGTGATTTGAAGTCTACTAGACTTAAAATGCGTGAGAACGTTGCCGGTGGCTGATGCAAATGTTTACAACAAGTCTTCGTCGAGTGAAAACCGATACATCCAACATAGTTCACAACACATACACACCCTGCGGCTGATGACGCGCGTCGCATTTTTGCACACCCAAGAGAAATTTCCAGATACTGTAGCTACTACGGCACCTAAAGGCTACGCAGTGGTTGTTCGACGACCTCGCAAGAACTGACATCCCGTAAATTGCACTCAGAATTAGCTAAAACACCTCCAAATAGTTCCGCAGCGAGCGACCGGCAACACATTCAAGGCGCGCCGCGCTGGCTCGCCCAAGCCAGAGAGGAGGAAAGGCTCGTCGCGCGCCCTTTCCTCCTCGCCCGATGAAAAGGTCTATAGAGTGTACAGTATACTGCTGACACGCTCATACAAATGATGTTAAGATATTCCGAGCATCCTTAACGTTGTAAATTACAGCACAGCGCACTGCAGGCACACAACATTTCGTTATTTTTCGAGTCTCATTCTCATTCAAAGAGCGAATGAAAGTGTTTACAGGAAAAGTCAATAGCTATATAAGCCTCTTGGACTTAATTATACAAAGCGTTTCTGCCGCTGCTGCCGACACTTGCTAAACAGATGAAAACCGACTCGCATCAACGTTAGACGCAAGCACAACTCTGTTACAGATCTGTGCACTGAAAAAAAAAAACGAAAAAAAAAAAAACGTTCACGACAGAGAACATTCTGAAAGCATGGAAAGACTAAAAATCCCTTAAATGAGAGCTTACGTATAACTTTTCCAGCAAGATATATTTCTCAGGAATGGAAAAACAAGAGCAGTTCGTAAAACTTTCACACAACAAGCCGCGCAAGCACGGAGCCTGTTCGTTTTTGCACATTAATTTATTAATATAAGCCGCCAGCAGCAAAATCGCAGCGGCTTAGGCAGTAACCGTGCTGCCACTGTTCGGGAAAAAGCCGTGGCCTAAAAAAATCCTTTTTTTATTCTTCACACAATTAAGCCATCCAAGCATACACATACACGTACATATAACTCCTTGTGCAAAATAGGCAAGTTCTTTAATATCATACTAAGATGTGTTTGCTAGCTCGAGTCCCTATCGGTGAAGCGAGAGGCCATTGTGCATGCATTGGCGACGAAGGTTCCTAGTGGAGGGACACGCGCGTAGACATAAATTTGGATAGTAACGCCTGAAAGCGTGGCACCAATTACAACCTTGCTCCAAGGGCAAGCACGCATCGGCTTTGCTAAGGAGTGCTGGCAACTCCGGATATTTTTATACAACCTATGGGCATAGCGCGAAGCGCACATCTCGAAGCGGGTGGACGACGGACCTTTGATCAAGGCTCGCGAAAGCTACACGAATGACAGCGCAAGTCGCGGGGATTGCGTATGGATGGCAACAGCTTTATTGAAAATCCGGCAAATTAATGACCCGGACTCAAGTCTCCCATGAGGAGACCCCCTCATGGGAGACTGGGTCGTTAAGCTTTGCAGGAAAGTGGGAAAGTCCTATACAATTCCTTTCACGGAACGTTGTTGTGTTAGCGCGTCGTACACTGTAAAAACGTGTACACCCTTAAGGGGTGCTTGCTTGTCACACGGTTGACCCCCTACCGTTAGGGCCCCGCAAAAGTTTACAGAGGACGACAACTGAGCTCTAACTAGACGTGCGATGACGAAAGACGTATTTGAAAACTAATCATTCTGATATCTTCGGGCGCACAGAAATATCCGACAGGAGAATTTCACAGGGATAGATATGAAACTTTATTTAATGCATTTTGTATGTCGCCTGTCACTGGTGTCATCTTTACTTGCAAGAATAAAAGTCGGCAAACAAGATGCCATCATTGGTTCCTACCAACAATTTGATCTTACCCCTTAAACGTGAGGCTGTTAGCAATGCTACAACCGAACACCCTTTATACACCCGTAAAGGTCGAAAAATGTTTAGAGCCTTTGTAGCGCCCGGCAGGTCTTCTTTCGATCTGCTTCGGTTCGCTGGCAGCGTGCTCGTCGGTGCGAACTGCAACCAGGGGAAAAAGCGGCGGAAATCTCCGTTGTTTACGCGCGCGCATGCGTATTGTACCACCAGGGCCAGGTATATTAACACTGACCCTGTCGCTGTCGGCGCGAAGTCAGCGAGGCCAATGAAGCGCGATTCCGCTTTATAATGACGATGGCGCGTGCGAACGCAACATCTGTAACGCCGGCATGGATTGCGACGAGGCCTTCGGGACGTTCGAAAGAAAAATACCCACCGTTTCACCAGAATCGGGCGACACCTTGAAAGCGATGTAGCAATTAAGGTTTGGCTTTGTGCTTGAGCATGTCAAACGGTGTTCTAAAACAATCCGCGGAGGTGGCATGGCGCGTAGCAGCACGCTAGTCCACTTCGGTTGTCGGAGCATGGAACGACGCCCTGAAGGCGCCTCACAACGTTGACGCGATGGGACGTCGGCGCTCGTGAGCGCCCAGTAAAATGATTGGATAGATTTATCTTGACGTTTACTATGCTTTTCTGCTTAGACCAGTGTGTGCACCGCGGTGTGGTATATATGCACGCATCTCCTCATTAGGAACGCTATTGCATGCGCCCGCAGCGCCCATGCCAGTAGCGGTGAAGCCAGAACGCTATATACCATATAGACTCGTGTAAGGGCCGTACCAACACCACCATGTCGATTTCGCGGGGGACGGGCGTGATTACAGAAAGCAGTAACAGCAAAGAAAAGAGTCGTGGCTATTCCTTACATTCATTCAGTATCTCACAGGCTTAAGAAAGTCGCAAGTAGATATGGTGCTAATGTTGTTTTTACTGCTCCCAATAAGCTAGGTAAGATATGCGCTGCCGTGCAGAGAAAAAAAGGAACAGGTGAAAGGCAAAAAAAAGAACAGATATTTGTCCAGTGAAGCACGTCAAGAACAACAATATTACTGACTGTCGTATGGGTGTGGTATATAAAGTTCTCTTTAGCTGTGGTCATTTCTACGTAGGGCAAACAGGGCGGTGTATCAATCAGAGGCTAATGGAACATAACAGTTCGTTAACCTCTGGATCGCCTTCTAATCTTTCCTTACATTGCCAAGACTGCCAGTATTGTTACTGCACGCCCGAGTTAGATGAATGCGCGATATTGTGCAGGCATAAGAACGAAGATATGCGTCTAATGGTCGAGGCTTGGCATATCAATAATGGCGGAAGTGCGTGCGTGAGTCAGCCTTCGATTACTTTACACATGGAAGCGATCAAATGCATTAACAGTTATTTCTCATGTAGACCGGCACGTGTATCCGATTGACACGTGGTGCTACCATTCCAGAGCATGCGCAGATGAGTTTTGTGTCTTCTTTTTTCGCTTCAGTGCTTCCTTCAGTTGATAGTCGGTGTTCGTGTTGTCCAGTTCTCTCCTCTTGTGTCCGTGTCTGCACGCCTTCCTCACCTTTTTGCATTATGGATGGAATACTCTGGGCTTCAACGGAGCACAACAATTTAATAGGACTGTAGTCTCCCTTGTTTACACGACTCACCCAGCTCTGCATGCAGCTTGCTACGGAATGTCCGTATCTTATATGCAACCATTATCAAAGTAGTTGGTTTACTTTGTAGGCTTATCAAAGTAGTTGGTTTACTTTGTAGGCTCTCATTCAGCAAGTTCAATGGTTCAAACATGTCAGCCAAGTAGTCTAATCGCACAACAAAAGAGCTTCCCAAAAATGGCTCCACTAAAGCTGGTTATCTGCAAGAAAAGCTACCCACCCATCACTAAGGTCGAACAGTCTACCCAAGGCATTCCCCCTTGACAGCCACCTCACTTCTGTGTGCAGCAGCAAATGCTAATTGGCAGCACCTATGTCCATGCATAACACCTTGAAATAGCGAATGGCTTTAGGTTTCGATTTTATAGAATTGATAGTCCTCACTACAAGATTAATTACAACTGTGAGCTCTGCACTAAGCTCATTTGAAGGCAAAGCTTAATTATGGATCATGCAGTGAAGTGAACATAACGTTGTTGTTGACCTGCCTGATCAGTGTAATGAATCATTTCACCTTCCCTGTCATCACCCTGACACCGCAGTGCGAAGAAGCGTTCACTCATTCACTGTATCAAAAGTTCCCTTTCCAGTAGTTGTGTTCGGCGCGGTGCAGCACAAAAACTGTTCCAGAATTACATTGCCATGCTAGATATCTCAAGAAAGTCATCAGCTGAGGGTAGCCTGCAACATCACAGCTTTCGTCTGCGGCAATCGTCTAATTCGAAGATTGCTTGATGCTTTCGATTACTTGGGCTTCCACATCTGACGCCATTTTACGGATGCGTCGGATGACAGTTTCATTAGAAATTGGCACTTGCTGCACTTTCATCATGTGCTCTTCCGCGATCAGTGCCTTCACGACATCGTGAATGAGGTCACCACATCGATGAGGTCCTCCCATACTGTATGCGGTTTCAGCTGTTTGGCTATCCTGTAACTGAGCAGGTACGATACTTTCGTCTTGCTCGTGGATGTTGCAGCACTCTGGAACGAGAAATATTACGGATCGTAAATACTCGCCGCAACACAAAACATATACTATTGGTATTTAAAATTAAATAAAAGGCTTCTCACCTCTTTGAGTGAATTCATTTTGTGAGCTTCTAGTTGTTGCTGCTTTTTTTTAGTGTTGTCGAGCGACCTATCCTTGGATGATGTGCGCTTCATGGCGAGGTGAGGAGAAATCTTTGCTGGGTTCGCGAAGTTGTTTGCCAAGACTTTGGAACAAATAACACAGTAGAGATTTCCTCCAGCTTCTACTAATTCGTGCTGTAAAATACTTTCCGAGTACGCTCTATGTTTAGCCTTCTTGCTCATGTTGAGCGACGCACAAACGTGTCTAGAAAGCGTAGTAGAAAAGCTAGGCATAGCGCGCAACACGTTTGGGGACAACGGTGGTAGTGGATAGGCTAACCTAGAACAGAGGTTAGGCGTAGTGTGCAACAGGGTTGGGGCCAACCGTGGTGATGGACAGACGATTTTGACAGCGAAGTGCAACCCACGTGGTGCCAACTGGGTGCAATCTTCATGAGCCAAGACAAGACAGCATCGCAACCAAGGCCATGTCAAGAAAGAATGCGAGTTTTTAGTGCATATCGCGCGGGCACACCTATAACATTTTGTGATATTTGTTATTAGTACAAGCACACGCCCATGACGCAGGACCGTCTGGACAAGGGCTACAAAAACAGAGGCATCCTTCGTTGCTGCCCTTGCTTCCGGCGTTTGCGTCTTTCTTTGGCCACGATCGAACAACTGCCGACGAGTAAAAACGGTCGCATTTCGTCAGGGTAATGCCATAGAGAAAGGAATTCAACAAGAGCGGACATTCCCGTAGATCGCAGCGGCCGAATTGACTGCAGCGCGCCAAGCGGTTGGCATTAATCACTTCCGGTTTCGTTTTTGGGCGCGCGCGTTTCGAACGCAAGCTAGCACGTCTTCTACTCGCACTCAAGACAAATGCGTGGGTGCAAAGCCTGTTTTCAGTCCTTTAGAAGACGGAATTTTCGAATGACAAGTTTCTCGGCGTTATCGTTTGCGCGTTCATCCGGCGCCAGCAACGCACTCCCATATGTTATCACTATTGGCAATCGCCCATTGCGTTTTCAACAGGCGTGAGTACCGAAAGAAGGTATATCGGTATATGTTGTTGCGGGGCCACAAAAACGTCACAAACTTGTCCCTCTAAGATTCATTACACGCCAACTAACTTTGTCACCACTGGCCGAGCTGCTTATCGCTAACTCTGTCACAGCGCGCCTCAAAAGTACCCCGGAAAGTAGCGAAATTACTTTTCAGTAATGTCTGGCGTCAGAGAAAGCGGCACGAACTTCTCATAGCAAGATGGATTAGACTACGCACCACGGCCGAGTTGGTTCTCGCTAACTGCGTCACAGCGCCTTGTGCGGCCAGTGTGCCTTAACAGAACCGAAATAAGTTACAATGATCCCCTAGGAAGCTTCAGAAACCTGTCTTAGCACGATGAATTAACTCAAATTAACTGCGGCAGGATGGCCGAGCTGTTTTTCGCTAACTGCGTCTTAAGTCTCGGTCCTGTGCCGTAAGCCTAATTGCGTCGTAGACTGTGAAACGAGATTTCTCACTTTGCCGTAGTCCAATAGTGCAGTGGTGTCTTGTCCCAGTGCAGAAGGAACGCAAGAATACGCCGAGAGCCCAATAAACCAGGTTACATTTAAAAACGAAAAAAAAGACAGACGGGTCGCCGCGCGCGAGCGCTCAAACGCGCGTGCAGCCATCCTCGCTGGCTTCGGGGGAGTGTCTGGCGGATGACGCATGTATCTGGCGCGTCATTGACCTGTGGCTAGTTAAGGCAAGGAAAATAAGTCGCAAAGCTTAAGTTCATTTATACGCAAAACGTTTTAGTTTTCGCGGCAAAGAATTAAAAAAATAAATCAATTCCTGTTAACTTAAGTTCACTTTCTTTTTTCTTTTTTTGCGATGCTCGCGGCAGCTAACGTTCGGTGTCAAAAGTATAGCGTGACGTATGGTGACGTGTTTCCTGTTGCCAGTTTTTGCCGAGTGTCCCCTCTTGTTGAATTTCTTTCTCCATGGTAATGCTCTGGCCATCCCAAAAGAACATAGCTTAGAACGCGAGATAGAAGGAAGTCTCGCTTCTTTTCCCGAGCAAATTTAACTGTTAAGGCTGATTCACACTACGCCTAGACGAGAACGATTTTGGTCTGCCGACTGATGACGCGAGCAGTTTACAGGACAGAAAACGCTGTGACCAACGGTTTAAATCAAGGAAAACGCTATCGCCAACAGTCAGCAGACCAAAATCGGTGCCGTGTCGGCTTAGTGTGAATCAGCCTTTAGCGGGGTTGCGTCAAAAATAGCCAAACACTCCGGCTTGTCGTTGCCTGAACCTGTCGGCAGCGGCAGCCATGGCAATGCATCAGCGACTTCCATTTTCTTGCCGTTCCGGAACTTGAGATCGTACTGATATGCTGTCAACCCCAGTGCCCATCACTATATCCGTGCAGCTGCTAAAGATGGCAGCGGCTTATCACAAGGTCGATCCACATAGGTCGCGAAGCTTCGGGCGAAAAGCGGTTCAGAACCAATTGTCACCGACATCAGCAAGGGTGGTTATGGGAGCAGCGATGGAAGCGCGACTATGTTTGGAGGGAATAAACACTGGGAAAGAAAAAGGCGTTTTTTAATTACAGCGAGACACAGTTAGATTCATTCAACGAAAATAAAATTCCTAATCAATTTTATATACGCATGGCGAGAAAAGAAGAGAACTTTATTTTACTTGATCATTATCAATAAATACCTTTTTTCAGCGCCCACCACGAGAGCGCCCGTCGATAGCGGCGGGCGTTGACGCCGCTATCACTTGCAATGCCATGCAACTCTTGGAGTGCGTGGAAAGGCGCGCTCGTAAAGTTCACCTGTTACAATACGCCCCCCTCACATGTTGTCTTGTTTTGCATGTTGACGTTTGTCTGAATTAGGTGACGCGGGTAGTTTTATTGTTTCTTAACCTGTGCAGTCAAAAGTAGTGAGTTGCGACCGTCAGATACTTGTTTACTTTAGTTCTTTTGTGCAAAAGCGCTGGCGGCGGGCTCGGCGCCCGACGAAAGGGCGAGCACTCTACGTAATGTACGCCCAAAGTGTTCGTCGGCCTCCAAATAAAGTATGTTCTGCGCAGCGATGCGATTTCGACACCCGTACGGCTGACTTTTTCCTGCATCGCTTTCCGTGCAGTAAGCTCGGAACGCCCACCAAGTCAAATAACAAAATTACATGCATTTCAATATACAGCTCTAATGACAGGCATCCGAAAACAAATTTCGCGCCTATGAATCAAAATGACGTCACTTCTGTTTTTAACGGATATGACGTCAAAATATTTTTTCTTCCGCCGGAAGTGTTCCCTCCTCACACAGATGGCGCTAAGCCCCATGAACCGCCGATAAGCCGCCATGTTTTGAACGTATGGGCTTCTATGGAAGCTTCGCTACCAGTTATATTTACCTTGCTTATCACGCCCTAGAAGTCCGATAAGCGGCTGATGTGCGGTGTACAGGCTGAACTTGCACCCGTGCAAGTAACGATGAAACCGTCGCAAACCAAATTGCACGTTGCTGCACGAAGCTCATCCAGGGCCGGTATTTTGTAGCGATGCCTTTCCGGTGCTAATGCATTTTCGCGCTTATCGCGCTTTGTCAGTGGTCCGAGCAACGGCCCGCTCGCGCTATCAACGGGATCAGCCGGCCGTGAGCAGTGGATGATAAAACTAGTATAGAATAGGTCATAAGGCATCGCTACAAAATACCGGCCCAGGAATGACTCGTATGAAGATGCTGGCATTGGTATACGTGTGGTGGCCTTCACTCAACAAAGACGTAGAAGAAACTGCTCGGAATTGTCAAGTTTGTCAAAGCACTCGTCCAGCAAAGTCGGCAGGGCCTCCGCAAACCTGGAAGTATGCAACAAAAGCTTGGGAAAGGATTCACGCTTACTACGCTGTAAAAGACGGTGTCAATCTATACTAGTTCTGGTCGACGAGTACTCTAAATGGATTGAAGTGTTCGTCATGACATCGACGGCAACAGGCTAGAACCTTGGAAAAGTTGGACACACTGTTCGCAGCCTACGGCTACCCCGAGGAAATTGTTACCGACAACGGCCCACAATTCGCTTCGGATGACCTTGGAGAGTTCATGAGGCGCAGGTGTGTCCAACACACAAGAACACCTCCGAATCATGCCGCTTCGAATGGAGCCGCAGTGGGACTGGTAAGAACAACAAAGGAAGCTCTCCTAAAGCAGGTTCTGAGTGATGAAAATGCTGGATTGAAGAGTACAGTACAAAACCGCTTGAACAAATTTCTATTTTTCTGTAGAAACGCCCCGCAGTCGGTAACTTTGCGGACACTTGCTAAGGGTTTCCTCAAGCGTCTGCCCCAAGTTACATTGTCTCTCCTCCAACCAAGTTTTGCAGGGGACATGGCGGAGCGTCCGAGACGAGACACGAAGCAACGTAACGGCCAGAGAGGATCTGCAGAATTCTTCTCCGTGGGCGATCGAGTGTACCTAAAGACCACACGTGGTGAGCCTGTATCGTGGCAAGAAGGTACTGCTGAAGAAGTTGTCAGCCCAGTCACGTACATGATTAAGGTTCAAGGCCGGCTACAGTTCACTCACGTTGATCACCTGCGGTCAAGAAATCACCAGCCCTTCCCCTGTCGAGAAAATGGGGGTAAGCGAAGCTTGTCGCGTGTGTATCTGACTTTCGTCAGGATAACGTTCGGCGCCTCGAAATTCTCTGATCGTCGCAGAATTTTCTGGCACCCTTAAAAGCTTTAAGATGCCGTATAGGGCCGGAAATGACATCACACAGACGCCACCACGCGGCCCGTGAAGAGCCGCACCACTGAAATTACATCTCTTCAGGTTTGAGTACTGAAATTGTTTCGCGCTTGCAATATTTAATTGTCGGAGATTGGAAATATAAGGCACGCACTGTGAATGTTTTGTTTCGTGGCAATTGTTTGTGGGCTGGCATTCTCAATGTAACTAATTCAAGAACAGATGATCTGGAATGAGCAACTTTAGTGACGGTATAGTGTAGCAATGCAACCCGTACCCGCCGTGGTGGCGTATAGGGGCTTTGTTGTTGCGCTGCTACGCCCGAGGTTGCGGGATCGAATCCCGACCGCGGCGGCCGCATATCGATGGAGGCGAAATGCAAAAACACCCCCGTGTATCGTGCATTGGGGGCACGTTAAAGATCCCCCGGTGTTCATAATTAAGCCGGCGTCCCCTACTACGGCGTGCCTCATAATCATCTCGTAGTTCTGGCACGCAAAAGCCCAGAATTGTTTTAGCAATATAACCCGCATATACGGCATCGAAAAGAATATAGTATATATATATGCGGAGCCCCATGGTGGCACCAACGCCACCAATAACTGCGAAAATTCGCTTACAGTTTCCATATAACTGCTATCACCAAATTTCGCGATAAAATGAAAAGACTCGGCGTTTTGCGAATATTATGGATAAATAAAAAGAGGTTACAAACTTGCAAGAACCAGCAATAAGTTTAGGCAGGGGGGCATAAATTTTCTGGCATCATTCATTCCAGGAAGGTGGCATGTATTAGTGATAACTCGTGGTTTAAATACATGACTGAAAAGTAAGACTACTCTTGCACACAAATTGGGGGCTGAGACTGTTGAGACTGGATAGGCGGAGCAAACGGCGACCCGAACGAAGCTCCAGGGAAACTCGACGTCGAGGGGATCGAAAGCAGCCTCCACCACTTCGAAAGGCAGCAGCACAGCTGTTGTCTCGACGCCTTTTTTCGGCTGAGCCACGGGCTGAACGATCTGACGCTCACAGTCATGGTGATTATTTACAGTTGAAGAAGATGAAGGATGAATATTGTGCTCACAGTACATTCAAGAGCCTCAGCTAAAAGCCTTTATACTGATAGCAGGTAATAGCCGCTGTACCACCCAGCCGTTGCGTCTCACTCACAAAGTACCTGCTAAGGTGAACTTCCTTAAAAAGACAAATTCTCGAATAGGCTAGCAAATGCGTGGTCGTCTGGTTGGTTTGCCATAGAGCCAGCAAAAAGAAAAGAAATGGAGTCGCTGAATAGGAATTACTAAGCAAGAGCTCTTCCATCAAGCCGACCTTCATGAGAGACGCTTGAAACCTTCGTGTCGTCGCGGCAAGGCTCAGAGCGGCTGTTCCTGCGAAAGGAGCATTGTGCTGACAGGCGCGTAAGCACAAAGTACGGGTATGACGCCAGAACCTACGCCACTGCCAGGTGTTTCGAAATTTGCACTGTGCATATCTCGCAGGTTGTGCATACTCACGAGCGTTTTCTAAAATAGCGCCACGCAGCCAGGCGAGAAAAACGGGAATTCACCTAGCTGTAGACGTCAACACTACACAGGGACATGAGCGAAACAAGAGTGCACAAAAAATGCTTAAAGTTATATCCCATGCAGTATACGGGGTGATTTTTTGGACCATACGGAATTTTTGAAAAATCGCCTGTGGCCGATGGCGCAATGGTAGTCCTAGGGTTCCATGACTCGAACCGGTGGACATTACTCGAGGCAGAAACTTGCATGCATAAACTGCCAATAAGCAAAAGTTAACTAAATAACTGTTTAATTAATTACTGTACGGCACTTACTGATATTTACAAATTGTAGACTGAAGGTATGCGAGACATACCCACTTGGAATGATTTCTAAGGATCGCATTTGTTTCGAGATATGCGGGTCAAACTTGCGGTGAAAATGCGCTGTTCTTTCACTTACTTTTTTTAAAAAAACACCGTTTTATGCATTGAAGCACGAGAGTAACTGGAACGTCCCTGTATTTCGTCACACACTTTAGAAATGAATATCTAGAAACTGGTGTCATCCTGAAAATGCATTCCAAGTGGATATATCTTACGAACTCGCCGGCTACAATTCGTAAATTGGGATATGTGCTTAAATAAAATAATTAAACAGCTAATTAAGTGAACTTATCTTTACTATAGTTGACTCTACAATTCAATTTTTCGTCGAAGTTGTCTGCTTCTTTGGCTAAATCAGCTCAACGACTAGAATGACGCTATCTGCCGCAAGCGATTTAAAAAAATTCTGTATGGTTGGAAAAAAGAAGCGTCCAGTATGTTTTTTCGTCCACTTTCTTGCTCTAATGCTGCTTATTTCATTGCATTTCTGCAATTAATCTTTAGGTGTGTTCTTCCTGCTGCAATTTCATATTCGTGCGTCATTTCGGTTAAGAACTTCTTGTAAGACGTGTATATTCTAATGGTCCATTACATAGCGTTACATACATAGCGTTACATAATGATATGTAGAGTTTAATAGTAAACGGCAGACGGCCAAAGAGTGCAAAGTGGTCATGAATAGTCAACACATAAATGAATCGCTAATGGCATAGAGTTTCGTACAGTAACTACTAGAGGGCGCTGCAATAGTTCTACCATAGACCATGAGAATGATGGGCAGGACATGGAGTTGTCTAATCTTCGTGCTTCTGGATTCAGCTGTTCTTGTGGCTTTGTTTATAACTCTTTGTCTGCCTTCGTTGTCCCAAATTCCGGAACAATCTGCGCTTTTATAAGGGCAGAAGGCTCGGCGAACACGCACAATAGCTACTAATTCCTGCCGCTCAGCGTGTCAAGGGGGCCAAATTGAAACGCACCAAGCGCTCAACGCGCAGGCTCGCTCGCGAGTAATCCATAAAGGCATTCTATGCCACTTGTCGATGCATGCGTACGTCACGTAATGGTTTCAATAGCGGGCTTCTCTGCTGCATGCCCTGTGTTCGAATCCCACCGTAACATGTCACATGGCAGATCAGAGTCCTAAGAATGTTCGCTGAAAAGTGCGTAAGATATACATATATGTTACAATTACTACAGTGACTCGTGAAGCCTATTATGAACATAAAATACATGCTTCAAAGGAATGACATACTAAAACGCGTCAGTGTCAGTAGCACTCTGCCTTACCACTGCGCTGGGAGCACGGGCCTAGACTCTAGAGGCACGTGCTATACGAAACATTTTCATCGCAGGAGCAACCTAAAATTAAAAATTGTGGGGTTTTACGTGCCAAAACGACGATCTGATTATGAGGCACGCAGTAGTGGGGGACTCAGGAAAATGCGGGCCACCTGGAGTTGTTTAACCTGCACCTAAATCTAAGTAGACGGGTGTTTTCGCATTTTGCCCTCCTCGAAATGCGGCCGCCGTGGCCGGGATTCGATCCCGTGACCTCGTGCTTGGCACCCACAGCCTTATTTGGGCTGCGGTTGCTTAGCCCAAATCTTATTTGGGCTGCTCGGCAGCCCAAATAAGATTTATAAGTGTGAGGAGCGTGTATAGCCTGTCGGTGTCGAGGTGTTTAATCGGTGTCGAGGTGTTGTCATACATGATTCTGTCAGGTTCGCTTCCAGAGCTCAGACATGTGGTCAAGGAGCCTGTGAGCTTGGCAATGTTAAAAGAGAACAGTTCTATGAATGATTCAGGAGGCATTTACATTGCAGTGACGTACGCTCTGCTACTTCTTTGTTTCTTAGAAAGTCTCCGAATAATAGATGAAACTAGACATACGATCGAACTGCTCCTCAAGCACTTGTGCCTGATCTTCCAAGCTGTTTCATTCCTCACTGACAAGTGGTAACGGATGGTTTCGCTGGTTTCGCTGCCGCTTTTGCCGTCTGAGTGCATTCCATTATCTTGTCTCCTGTATATAGGAATACATAGGCGAGATACCTTTTCTTTCTTTATTTGCGTGATGTCGTGCTCGCCTTCACTGAAATTGAATACGTGTAAGTTCAACAAAGTTTTTCACATTTGGTAATCGACGCATTAAGCCTCATGGTTTATTCCGTTTTCTGCGCGCATCTGCGCAGTCTGCATACCAGCAGCAAACACGTCATTCCTATAGAATGACGTAAATTCGTGGAACGAATTTTTCAGCTACGTTAATAATAAAAGTGTAAAATGTGCTACCGCGTCATGTATATTAAAATTGTTTTAGACTCTCGCGATAACTAAGTTGGTTGCTTAAACCGCTCCAAGTCAGCCGATGCTATTTTTTATCTAGCAAAATGCGCAGGACATTCGTGTCACTTTATTATGTTGAATATTATTGGGGAATGGTCACTTACAAAAGGACTTCCGATGAGATTCTCTTCTAACCTAGGAAGAATCTTGGGAATTCCAAGCGCTGTGTATGAAAGAATATGAATAAGGATCGAGATTGTAACAAGTTGGCTTGTTCTATTAAAGAGACATGCAGATATTATCAGAAAGTTTCCAAGAACCTAAGCCTCACGGATATGATCAAGGCGACTATATAATTCTGTTTTGATGAAGCGATAATTGGGAGGTGTGTATATGAATCTGGCGGTACTTCTTTGTACTGTAACTTCTTCGGGGGCGTCCAGAGGGGCAAGTGTTGACAAGCAGCAGTCTTGTCCACAACTATTGCTACACCGCCGGACGAGGCATCAGCCCCGTCTCGGTCATTGCGGAAAATGACATGTTGCCGGAGAAAGTTCCTCTGTTCGATTTTAAATGCTTCTCTTGACGACACACTTTTGAACTGAACTAGTTTAAGAGTTATTTCCCGTCGTCGAGGTTACGAAGAAGCGTCCTCACGCTCCCCGGCAATATTCATATCTATATTAAGAAAGAAGGTCGGCCTGTGTGTCTAAGACAGAAATTCTTACTCTGGTTTCCGCGATACCCAGAGGTTCCATGAACGGCATTTTAGGGTTCCTGCAAGCGGCCAGAGCAAATACGACCCCATCTCCCCATCGCTGCATTTTTACATAATGATTCGGATTTAACAAAACCACCACACTCCACATCCGCACTTCTGATGTACAGCTTTAGATGCAGCTTTCTGTTGCTCCATACGTGCCACAGAAAAGTGTTTTTTTCCGAGCGTGAATGGAGCCCGCGAATACACGAAAAATTGCAGCGCGACTTGCCGCTCGAGGGACTTTGCGTGTAGCAGGCTGAAACATAGTAGTTCAGGTGTCTCTTCTTGGAATGCGTTTAAAATTCAGAGTCGGGGGCAATAGCCTTGATACCGTAGAAGTAAGGAAAAGATGTCTTTTATTGCAAGCTACGCATGGCGCGCGAAAAGAATCGGTACAGCCCGCGTATACCAATTCGATGCCCTAACCGAGTTATACTGGCATCACTATGCAAAAAAATTAAAATTTTACGTGGATATCATGATCTTTTGCTCTCGAGATTATGCAGCCAGTCGGTTAACGTCCTCTTTGGGAGAATCGAACCAAAATTACTAGAATAACCACAAACACAGAGGAGCATGCACAAATGCGCCCACCACGTTCCAGCTTCTCGTAAACACGCACAACGCTTGATATAAACTTGCCACTCTCACATATTCATACCTTTTCCATGGTAGAAATTACCTTGCCTACAAAAAGCTTATCGCCGGCATGCGCGACGAGACAAGGCACCTTATGTGCTGTAACACTGCGCAAAGCTTTGTAATAATAATTGGGCAATTTTGCCTGAAGGGCACAGCACCGAATGATCGACGTAGCAAAGTTGAACGTTTCGCTTGAATTTTTCGGGCGGTGTTCCAACTATACGTGGGTCCGACTAACGCGGCCGCGACATTCACAGGTGCTCCAAAATTTCGGGCACCCAGGAAAGCTTTAATACGCCGTGTATGGCCTGTAATTGCACCGCACAGTTGCCACTACACTGCCCGTAAAGAGCCGCGCTAGTGAAGTTGAATAACTTTCAAGTTTGAGCACTGATATTGTATTGTACTTTTAATATTACGTAGTCTGAGCAAATTTAAGATAACAGGCATGCACTGGGAATGTTAAGTCTCGTGACATTTATTTGTGGGCTGTCATTCTCAGAATTCTGTGGAATAATTTAGTGAGGAACGTAAGACCTGGTATGAGCAATTTGGTGACTGAATAGTGTGGCCATGTAACCCGCATATATTGCATAATAACCATATAGCATAAATATACCTAAACATATGCAGAGCCCCACTGTGACTGACGACGGCGGTAATTCCGGAGTGTCCATACAATTGCTATCGCAAAATCTCGCGATAAAATGAAAAGACTCTGCGTGCTGCGAATAATAAAGATAGATAAATAGAGCTCATACTTGAAAGAACCAGTAATAATTTTAGGCAGGGGGTATAAATTTTCCGGTTTTATCCATTACAAAAGGTGACATGTAATAGCGATAACTCGCGGTTAAAATATATGAGTGAGTCTCCCGTAAAACGTGGAGGCGTCTATCTTGAAACATATTTTTCTTCAGTAGTGTTTCGCCACTTCATATTAGATGGCGCTCATTATGTTTATTTTATGTCTCGCAACGGTGGGCGTAGCGGTAGAGCATCCGCCTCGTGTGCGGGAGGTACCGAGCTCAAATCCCGGTGCCACCGGGAACCCACCGGTTTTTTCTAATGGGTAGATATATTCCCTGGTCCGGCGCTCGGCTCTCGTAGGGATTGGTAGGGGTTCACATCTTGAAAGAGGGCTTAATAGAGATTTCAGGAATTGTCTCTGGGCGCCTCTTGTCCAATCACAGACGGCCTTGTTGAAGACCATCCGGTGCGGCTGTGGGAGGCAAGTGCTGCCGCCCGGTACCTACCGGTAAAAAAAATATAGAGGTGCTCCCGGCCTGGTGCTCGGCCATTATGGGACCTCAACGCTTGGTAAGAGGTGTTTGTCCTCAACCCAAAGGCGTCCCCACCTCAGTAGGTGCTTGGGGCGCCACATAGGAAATTGCTGCCATGGGAGCGGCCAAAACATCACTTTTGTTTCTGTGCTCACGAGCGTTTCGACGGGAATTTAGGGCGCAGGCTTCTTTCCTAAGCGTATCACCCCTGAGGGAAGCCAAACACCAGGCCGGGGTACTTTTGTGCCCATTTGAACCAGTGGGTGCCTCCCACAGCCTAGGCGGGAGCTCTATAGTGTGCAGCGTGACTGCTTCGCTTTTTGATGAAAAAGGCAACGAAGAAAGTCGCATCTCCATATGGAGACACCGTGACTGACAGGTCTATTCTTGCAGATGAAAATGAAATGAAATCAGAGGCCAAGATTTGAACATTTTTTTTCTGACCTTTATATCGGTGTCGCTAGTTTACAATGCTATTAAGGGTTTGTGTGCAAAGGGTGCCGAGACCTGAACTTTGCGGACACTATAGATATGTTTTATCTTCTTGGCTTGCCTTTCAGCAAGAGTACTTTCCAGAGCCTCAGCTAAAAGCCTTGATACTGATAGCAGCCAATAGTCGCTGTACCACCCAGCCGTTGCGTCTAACTCACAAAGTACCTGCTAAAGTGAGCTTGCTTAATAAGACAAATTCTCGAATAGACTAGCGAATGCCTGGGGCGTCTGGTTGGTTCGCCACAGAACCAGCAAGAAGAAAAAAAATGTAGTCGCTCAATAGGAGTTACTAAGCAAGAGCTCTTCCATCAAGCCGACCTTCATGAGAGACGCCTAAAACCTTCGTGTCGTCGCGGCAAGGCTCAGAGCGGCTGTTCCTGCGAAACGAGCATTGTGCTGACAGGCACGTAAGCACAAAGAACCTACGCCACTGCCACGTGTTTCGAAATTTGCACTGTGCATATCTCGCAGGTTGTGCATACTGAAGAGCGTTTCCTAAAACAGCGCCACGTAGCCAGGCGTGAAAAACGGGAATTCGCCTAGCTGAAGCACGTCAACACTACACAGGGACATGAGCGAAACAAGAGTGCATAAAAAATACTTTAAGTTATACCCAATGCAGTATACTGGGCGATTTTTTTCTGAGAATGTGGAATTTTTGAAAAAATCGCCTGTGGTCGATAGCGCGATGGTATTCCTAGGGTTGGGCGACTCGAACCGGTGGACATTACTCGCGGATGAAACTGGAATGCATAATCGGCCAATAAGCAAAAGTTCACTAAATAACTGTTTAATTAATTACTCTACGGCACATACTGCAATTTACAAATTGTAGACTGAAGGTATGCGAGGCATACCCACTTGTAATAACTTCTAAGGATCACACGTGTTTCAGGATATATGCGGCTGTCAAACTTGAGGCAAAAATGCGCTGGTATTTTACTTACTTTTTTTAACAAACCACTGAATTTTATCCACTGACGCACGAAGGTAACTGGAATGGATTTCCAGTAAGTCCATGTATTTCGTCACACACTATGGAAATGAATATCTAGAAGCTGGTGTCATCCTGAACATGCGTTCCTAGTGGACACGCCTTGCGAACTTGCTGGCTACAATTAGTAAATTGCGATATGTTGTGTAAATTAAATAATTAAACGGCTAATTAGTGAATGTTTTCCTAACTAGTTGACTGTGCCATTCGTTTTTTCGTTGAAGTATTATGTCCACCTCTTTTACCGGCCACACGAAAGTGAGACAGAATCCATTCATTACATTTTCAATGTTTTGGACAACCCGGTTTTTACGTGGCGCCTGGATTAACTTTCACACAGATGCTCAGAAATCTTACCGGAGCAGCAAAAAAAAAAATACTTGCACATGGCTACATGAAAAAGAAGGAGCGAACGCATTTGGCGGATCACGTGAACTCTTGCGGATGTGAGGCATTATTTTTTGACCCGAGGATTCTTGGTAGGAGCCACAATGAGCAGGCCCGCTTGATAATGGAAGCATCTCACATAAAAAAGAGGGGGGGGGGGTTTCCATCAGTGAACCTTCTTTAAGTCTCTACACATAAGAGTTTTCATACCTCGACGCGCCTGTAAATTAGGCATTTCTTATTCATTGTCCTTATCATGTTCATATATATATTTTTTCATTTTTCTTATGGTGCCCTATGGTGGTTTTTTTAATTTTCATTAACCTTTCTGCGCATGTGCCTTTTTCATATGTATTTCATGTCGACGTTGTGGAATAAACGGTTGAAAGTAGCGCCTGTCCTGTGTCAGACCTTCCTTTTGTGCCTTGTCTCTTGTTTGCGCTTTAAAAAGCTTATCAAGTGTAAACGTATCCCGCCGACTAACGCAATCGGAAAGCCAAATGGTGGTGCTACGTCGTATAAATTGAAGAAAAAAAAACTCTTGCTGGAAAACATCTGTGCGCCTGTGAAGCACGTGTGGAAACATCTGGGCGTCACTCGGGTGCCTAGGCTCCCCAGAGTGACGCGCCCCTCTCACGCCCACTACTTCGTTTTATGCGTATTACCTCCCTTTGACATTTAAATGCACCATGAGGCAAGCGATCTCAGTCGAGGTTCGCGAACAAAAATTAGTCATGCGTTTTTTTGAATGGCGCCTGTAAGTGACGTGAGCATTTGAACGTCGCTCGTCAGCTGGCTCCCGTAGTTTCTGAACCTTTTCGTGGTCGGCAAAGTGCGTGAAAAATAAAAGAGTTCACAAAATTACCATTGTTTCAACCAGTTAATTGGAACAGTGGTCCGAATTCAACGTTAATATGACTTCGTTCACCAGATTTTCAGTATTTAATGCAAAAGAGCGAAGGTCACCACCAGCCATACCACGCCAGATTGAGTGCCGAAATGCAGTCAACGCTTCACTATAACCCTCCAAGTTCCTGCACTTACACATTGTACAAATGAGGGCCGAGTACATCCGCGTGCAAACATTGCTTGCGCTGTAGATGAGGACCACGATGCATTTTAGGCACATTAAATTAGTTCCCACAAGTTTCACAAAATTATTGTGATGTGCCGTTACTAAGGCACAATGTCCAGTTTCTTCGAAGTGACTGTCATCAACTTCCTCCTTGTTTTCAGTTGCAACAATATCGGCCACATTTCCAGTATCAAGCTGAGCGAACATTTTGTGTGCGTCTTCGAGAGCGGTGAAACCTGGGCTTTCGGGCCTTCGTCGCCGAGTGAAGTAAAAGAGGTGTGCATCGAACTCATTAAAAGCAAATAGAAGCAGCTGTATAGCGCACGACGACGCCACGTATATACTACCCGTGAGCCACACCGACCACTCGGCGCTGATGTGATCAAATGAGGACGCATGCTTTTCTGTAGGTGGCGATTGACCCATTCGCTCAGACAAGCGATCTTGGTTCATTTTCACTTCTGCCGGGAGTTCCTAAATTGTAATAACGTTAGAAAGAGCAGTTTGGTAGTAAAATCAATAAATTATTATGTACACTTTAATGGGCCCACGTCGAATATGTTATCAGTGTGCTCGTTGACTGTTGCGGTTGTTCGAAAACACTCGGAAGCGCAACGACTGATAGCCATGCCGACTGAAGTGTCCGAGTTTGTTTAACATCACTTTTTAGTTTTTTAGCTTGTTTGTGGCATCAACGACCTTTTTTCAGTTTTTCCTCATTTGAAGGCGCCACAGCCAGGCGGGTTAAAAAATATAAGTATTGATCATAGAGTTTCTCACTATAACACCTAGAGGGTAAACTGGCGCCACTGCCTATGCGAGTTTCTTAAAGAGCGCCGTGCCCTCATGGGAATGACGGGATATGTGTCTGCGAGGCTTGTGTTGCCTGGTGTTGAACGAGGCTTCGTCTAAAACGTGGATATGGCTACACAAATAATGCGTTCCTAAAGTAAAATCTACATAAAAGGCTTTCATGCACCCATATTACATCTCTCAATAACGTTTACTCACCTACAATGCAGAATCAAGCACAGAAAAGCAAGAACAGACGACAAGTTGTTCCAAAGCGAGCGATAATCTTGTCGTCTGCCCTCCAACTTTAGCGGCCAGCTGATACTTTTATGTTTCATATGATTGTGCATCTAATAGTAAGTCCTCAAAATTAAACAAAACATGTTTTTGTGTAATAATAAAGCTAAAGCAGTGTATTACGTGCTGTTTTAGCAGGAAATGAATCATTGTGACAGACGGAACGGTGCTAGCCAGGCGCGTCTTCAAGGCGTTCTGGCTCTCCAAGAACGATGCCAATTCGAAGTCACAATATACCGGCATTCCCATGGATACCACAGCGCAGCAGCGCCAGTTTCCCCCCTAGGTAATATAGTGAGAAACTATATGGTATTGATGCGGAACAGCCGCCACAGTGAGGCTGCACTGAGGAGAAGGAAGCCGACGGGTTCCCGCTAGATATAGCGTCGCCGTTTTGGCCTTCGTTAGCTTCCCTGTAAACAAATTGTAAATAGCCTTGGGCATCGGCTGCACGTAACAGTATTATTATAAATTTATTATTATTGTAAAGATGTTTATTGGGCTAGCCCAACAAACAGGCGGTAGCTCAGAACAGTAGGCAGGGAGAACAAGATGGTGGTGTCCGAACGCCGATCTCGTGCCTTCTCCTCGTGATGATGATCGCCGGGATGTCATTCTCTTCATTTCTTCATTATAATTGCCCCCGTCGAGAAAGGTGGAGCCATCCTGGCGATCTAACAGGTAGGGACAAGAGGGTCGAAGTACGGCTTGAGGCGGTCTACGTGAACAACATTACGTCCACGTCGACGACGGTCGCCGGGCGGCGTAAGAGGTTCAATGACGTAGTTTACGGGGGAGGTACGCTCGACGACGCGGTAGGGACCATGATAATTGGAAAGCAGTTTGGATGACAAGCCAGGAGCGCAGGGTGGTACATGAAGCCAGACAAGTGCTCCAGGAGCGAATGGTGCGACAGGAGGGCGGTCGTCATCGCGGGCGTTTTTCTGGCGTTGTTGGTCGGCCGTAGTAAAGCGCTTGGCTAGTTGTCGGCAATCTTCAGCGTAACGGGCGGCTTCCGACACGGGCGTGCACTCTGAGGTATCTGGTGCGTATGGCAGCAACGTGTCGATTGTGTGCGACGGCTGGCGACCGTACAGGAGGAAGAAAGGGGAAAATCCGGTTGTGACCTGCGTAGCGGTGTTATAAGCGTATGTCGCAAATGGAAGAACCAGGTCCCAGTTTGTTTGATCAGATGAGACATGTGTCGCAAGCATGTCGCCCAGTGTCCGATTAAACCGCTCAGTCAGACCGTTCGTCTGAGGGTGGTAGGCAGTACACGTCCGATGTACAATATTGCACTGGTGGAGAAGGGCTTGAATTACATCGGAAAGAAATACGCGGCCACGGTCACTGAGGAGTTCACGAGGAGGACCGTGTCGCAGTACAAAACGATTGAGGATGAAGGAGGCGACGTCCTGTGCTGTCGCAGTGGGAAGAGCAGCGGTTTCGGCGTATCGTGTAAGGTGGTTGACAGCAACGATAGCCCATCGGTTTCCCGCTGTGGTCAAAGGTAAAGGTCCATATAGGTCAATTCCAACGCGGTCGAATGGGCCGTCTGGGCACGGAAGGGGCTGTAATGAACCTGCGGCAGGATGCGGTGGTTTTTTTCGTCGCTGACACTCGTGGCAGCCGCGAATGAACTTGCGGACAAAGCGAAACATTCCGCGCCAGTAGTATCTTTTGCGTAAACGTTCATACGTCTTGAAGACACCGCCGTGAGCACACTGCGGGTCGGAGTGAAAGGACGCGCAGATTGTAGAGCGCAGCGTTCGGGGGATCACTAGGAGCCACTTCCTACCATCTGGCGAGTAGTTCCGCCGGTACAAGAGGCCATCACGAATGCTGAAGTGCGAAGCTTGGCGTCGGAGTGTTCGAGTGGGCGAAAGGGTGGGTGCCTCGGATAAAACGTCAAGAAGCGAAGCGATCCATGGATCGTGGCGCTGTGCAGAGGACACGGTGGCGACGTCAAGAGCTGACAGTGGGTGGTCTATAGAGGATATGGACGCAGTTTCGGTGGATAGTGGTGACCGCGACAGTGCATCAGCATCGGCATGCTTGCGTCCGGAACGATATATAACACGGATATCAAACTCTTGAAGTCGAAGAGCCCAGCGGGCAAGGCGACCTGACGGATCCTTCAGCGAAGACAACCAACATAATGCATGATGGTCCGTAACTACATCAAACGTGCGGCCATATAAGTATGGGCGGAACTTGACAAGCGCCCAGACTATTGCCAAGCATTCTTTCTCGGTGACGCTATAGTTTGACTCAGCCTTGGTGAGCGTTCTGCTGGCGTATGCGACGACATACTCTGCGAACCCAGGCTTTCGTTGTGCGAGAACAGCACCCAGGCCGACACCGCTGGCGTCTGTGTGAACCTCAGTTGCGGCCTTAGGATCGTAGTGGCGCAGTATAGGTGGTGACGTCAGGAGACGGCGGAGGGTGGAGAAGGCTTGGTCACACTCAGAAGACCACGACGAGAGACTGGTGGCGCTGCTTAAAAGTTGGGTCAAAGGCGCAATTATAGAGGCAAAGTTGCGCACAAACCGGCGAAAGTAGGAGCATAACCCTACGAAGCTTCTTAACTGCTTTATAGTCGTCGGTTTGGGAAAGTCGGTGACGGCACGTAGTTTAGCCGGGTCCGGCAGTACACCGTCCTTTGATACGACGTGACCGAGAATTGTAAGTTTTCGCGCAGCAAAACGGCACTTCTTCAGATTGAGTTGGAGCTGAGCATTCTTCAGACAAGTCAGGACATGGTGGAGGCGTTCGAGATGGGTTGCGAAATCTGGCGCAAAGACAACAATGTCGTCGAGGTAGCAGAGACATATGTGCCACTTCAAACCCCGCAGAACCGAGTCCATCATGCGCTCGAAGGTGGCAGGCGCATTGCAGAGGCCGAAGGGCATGACATTAAATTCATATAGACCGTCAGGCGTGACGAAGGCTGTCTTTGAACGGTCGGCCTCTGCTAAAGGCACCTGCCAATACCCGGAACGCAAATCTAACGATGAAAAAAACACGGCACCTTGTAAGCAATCAAGGGCATTGTCAATTCTGGGTAAAGGGTACACGTCTTTCCGAGTGACCTTGTTTAGGCGCCGGTAATCCACGCAGAAGCGAATCGAGCCATCTTTTTTTTAACGAGAACCACAGGGGATGCCCACGGACTTTGTGAAGGGCGAATAACGTCGCGTTTAAGCATATCGTCAACCTGGTCGGTAATAACTTGACGTTCCGCGGTGGAGACACGGTACGGACGTTGTCGCACTGGCGAGTTGGAGCCGGTGTCTATGTAGTGAACAACGGTAGAAGTTCGGCCAAGGGCACGTTGGGCAACATCGAAAGACTCGCGGAACTCGTAGAGCAGCTGGAGAAGAGCAGAGCGTTCAAATGGCAACAGTCCGTCTGCGATCGACGAATTGAATAGGTCGGCAGCTGGTACATCAGAAGGGTTAAGAGCACTGACGGCGTCGAGGTCGCGTCGAGCGAAATCTTGCTGCACGGAAAAAATCTGTCCGATATCAATGGGTTGCACGCATCCAAGGGATTCACCTTTAAGCAGTTAGATGGGATACGGTGAGGCAGAGAGCGCTTGTTCCATTCAAAATAGACAGGGTCGAATAAGGCAGAAGAAGCGGCTTCCGACTTAGAAGGAGGCGTGATGGTTCAAAGAATGCAGCTTCGTCACTTATGCTGTTGCAGAACACTGGGAGCAAAACAGCTGATGTCGGCGGAATTTCTGTGTCCTCTGTTACGACTAGCTTGTGGGCGGCTTGATGAATATGATTGTAGGGCGGGTCACACAAGGGGAAGAGCTCAAGTTCAGATCTGGCACAATCAATAACGGCGTGATTACACGATAGAAAGTCCCAGCCAAGTATGATGTCGTGCGAGCAGGATGAAAGGACGATGAACTCAACAATATAGTGTTCTTTAGCAATGATAAGTCGAGCAGTGCAGGCGGCTATAGGCCGAACAGGGTCTCCATTCGCTGTACGTAAGGGCATCATCTCAAGAGGCGTAGTCACTTTTCGCAGCTTGCGGCAAAGTTTGGCATCTATAACAGAAACGGCAGCACCGGTATCGACAAGAGCATACGCATAGGTGCCTTCAACAAAAACTTCGACAATATTCGACGGCAAAGTTCGAGGACTTGAGCATTTCGACAGCGCAGTTCTTGCCTCTTGAACTGCGGGGGCTAGTTTCCCTCATTTTCAGGTTGCTGGTCGACGACGCATGGGCGACAAGAAGCGGCGACGGGGTGAAGGTGAGCGACGAGACGTGGGTTGCGGATAGTCACGTGAAGACGTGCTTGTTTGGGGATCCGGACTTTCATAACGAGAGCGGGGACGATCCATGTAGTTCGGTGAACGCGCGTCTGAGTATCCTGGGGCGCGACGACGGCAGTGTCGGGCGATATGACCAGGGCCGCCGCATGCAAAACAGATCGGCCGGTTGTCGCGCCTTCGCCAGGGATTTGCAGTGATGGGAGCAGCCCATGTCACGGACGGCTGAGTCGGGGCTGCAGCATACGACACACCATGGAACGGTGAGAGCTGTTGTAGCTGCTGCCGCTTTACTACCTCAGCGTAACTAAGAGGCGTGGCGACAGGATGTTGCTGAATGGGCACCGGCGTGGCCTCGGAAATCTGTTCTTGAATGACATGTCGAAGCACGGAGCCAACGGGATTGGTTGCTGCAGTTGCTGCTGCTGTGGGAGCTCCTGACGCTGAGCAAACGGCAGGAGAGACAACTGACGGGCCACCTCCTCACGCACAAAGTCTTTCATTTGTGCGAGAAGGTATGACTGGTCAGGCACGACGTCCAGTGCAGCGAGTGGTTGGTTGTACGTCTGAGGTGAACGTCGGGTGAGAGCTCGCTGCCTTCTCAATTCGTCATAGCTGTGGCACAGGTTTACCACCTCAGACACAGTGCCAGGAGACTTCGCAAGAAGCATTTGAAAGACATCGTCGTCGACACCTTTCATAATATGCTGTATTTTGGCACTTTCGCTCATTGAGGCATCGACGCGCCTGCAGAGATCGATTATGTCCTCAATATAGGCGGTAAAAGTTTCATTGGGTTCCTGTGCCCGTGTGTGCAGCCGTTGTTCGGCGCGTAACTTCCGCACCGCAGGGCGACCGAAAACGGCAGATATTGCCTCCCTGAAAGCGGACCAGTTCTCAAATTCAGATTCGTGGTTCGTATACCACAGCTTCGCCACGCCAGCCAAGTAAAAGTTCGCGGTACTCAACTATATTATGTCCTCAATATAGGCGGTAAAAGTTTCATTGGGTTCCTGTGCCCGTGTGCGCAGCCGTTGTTCGGCGCGTAACTTCCGCACCGCAGGGCGACCGAAAACGGCAGATATTGCCTCCCTGAAAGCGGACCAGTTCTCAAATTCAGATTCGTGGTTCGTATACCACAGCTTCGCCACGCCAGCCAGGTAAAAGTTCGCGGTACTCAACTTAGCAGCGTCATCCCACTTGTTGGGTCCACTAACTTTTTCGTAGGACGACAGCCAGTCCTCGACGTCCTGGTCTTCCGTACCCGAAAATACAGGGGGGTCTCGCTGGCGAACCGGGCCGGGGCAAACAGCGGCCGGGAGAGGTGGCGGCGGTTGGGTAGCGTCAGCTGGCATGGTCGAGTGCAACGTGCGGGATCGGAGTTCCAGGGTGCCGGCGATGTGCGTACCCAGCACGATCCACCAAATGTAAAGAGGTTTATTGGGCTAGTCCAACAAACAGGTGGTAGCTCAGAACAGTAGGCAGGGAGAACAAGATGGTGGTGTCCGAACGCCGATCTCGTGCCTTCTCCTCGTGATGATGATCGCCGGGATGTCATTCTCTTCATTTCTTCATTATATTATGATCATTAATAACATTAGTATTATGAACCGTACACTTTTCCTTGTCATACTTAACGCATTGCAATACGAGGTATGCGCTTTCTCGGCTTTGCTTGCAGACAATCGAGCCAATTCGATTCTCCTGCACCGTTCCGCTAGTTGTACACACCAATCTGTCTTCGTCAAAGCATACTGGTACACGTGCGCACCCACGCGATGTACTGAGATAGATACCCCCACCAAGATGTTGCGAGAAAGAAGCAGGCATTGAGCCGTGAGAAGGGACGAGCACTCGCTTCATTGGATAGCAAGGCAGCCAAGCCAGCTATAAAGGTTTCGTCGTTGTCTCCCAATTTCAAAGTCTTCTTTGAGATTCTTTGAGCAATAATATCTATATCTTGAAATTTGAAATTTAAATCTTGAAATTTGTATTTTTTCCCAGGTGGCTCGGGTTAACTTGGCGCCACGTATCCAAGCTTGGATACAATAATTTGGTTATAGCGGCAATGTACAGTTGACGGCTGCATTTCAACCTCGTAGCATTAGGCCCTAAGTCTTATAGCATTAGGCTCGGTGGTGGGGGGCTGCCGCCAATGGCCACCGATATAAAATAATTTTTCATGGTTTCGACGTCGTTCCGCCGACTACCTGATCGCTCTCTTTTTTAAAAAAAGCATGCACCGAAGAAATTAAAAAAAATTGTTTATTGAACACAAAGTAACCTTTACATGTTGTCAGGTTATCATCATCATCGTTATCATCAGCAGCAGCCTATGCTTATATCCACTGCATAACGAAGACCTCTGCCTGCGATCTGTCATGTTATATACACAGTTAAAACTCCGAAGAGGTCGCCAGAGCCCATTCTTGTTTCACTATCGCCAATGTTATTGCCGATACCCAGGTTCCCGGCTACAAAAATGGCAAGCCGCGTCCTCCAGCTTGAGGTACGCATACAAAACATTCAACGATCTCAAATCTCGCGGCTTTCGGTGAAGTTCAAATCATGGTAGCCCCACATCGCTCAATGCGCACATCCAAAGGAATCATACCAAATGATGATCTCCTCAGCTTCTGCTAAACAGGAGCTGCTAGAGGAATGAAATGGCCAGAATCTTATCCAAGTGCAGAAAATAAAGATCAATCGCGACAACAAAGAATTTTTTACAAGGCATCTCATCCTAACCTTTGCGGCGAGTGTGTTGCCAGATTCCGATGAAACAGGGTACACAAATACACGAGTAAGAAAATATATCTCGAACCCACGTAGAGAGAGCGAGAGAGAGAGAATAATTACGCGATGAAAGCTGAGAGGTTGGCCTGAACTACTATGTTTTAGCCTGCTACACGCAAAGTCCCTCGAGCGGCTTGTCGCGCGGCAATTTTGCGTGTATTCGCGGGCTCCATTCACGCTCGGAAAAAACACTTTTATGTAGCACGTATTGAGCAACAGAAAGCTGCATTTAAAGCTGTACATCAGAAGTGCGGATGTGGAGTGTGGTGGTTTTTTTAAATCCGAATCCTTATGTAAAAATGCAGCGATGGGGAGATGGGGTCGTATTTGCTCTGGCCGCTTGCAGGAACCCTAAAATGCCGTTCATGGAACCACTGGGTATCGCGAAACCCAGAGTAGGAATTTCTGTTTTAGACACACAGCCCGACCTTCTTTCTTAATATAGATATGAATATTGCCGGGGAGCGTGAGGTCGCTTTTTCGTAACCACGACGACGTGAAATCACTCTTACATTAGTACAATTCAAAGGTGTGTCTTCAAGAGAAACATTTAAAATCAAACAGAGAAAGTTTCTCCGGCAACATGTCATTTTCCGCAAACACCGAGACGGGGCTGATGCCTCGTCCGGCGGTGTAGAAATAGTTGTGGACAAGACTGCTGCTCGTCAACACTTGCCCCTCTGGACGACCCCGAAGAAGTTGCAGTACGAAGAAGTACCGCCAGATTCATATACATACCTCCGAATTATCGCTTCATCAAAACAGAATTATATTGTCGCCTTGATCATGTAAGTGAGCCTTAGGTTCTTGTCGGCGACTTTATTACTCGCAACGGTTGTGGGCAGACTCTTAGCGCGACGCTAGAAGACGACTCGTAGGAAACTTTTTGATAATCTCTGCTGCATGTATCTTTAATAGAACAAGCCAACTTATTACAATCTCGATCCTTATTCATATTCTTTTATACACAGCGCTTGGAATCCCCAAGATTCTTCCTAGGTTAGAAGAGAATCTCATCGGAAGTCCTTTTGTAAGTGACCATTCCCCAATAATATTCAACATAATAAAGTGACACAAATGTCCTGCGCATTTTGCATGATGAAAAATAGCATCGGCTGACTTGGAGCGGTTTAAACAACCAACTTGGTAATCACGAGAGTCTAAAACAATTTTAATATACATGACGTGGTAGCACATTTTACACTTTTATTACTGACGTAGCTGAAAAATTCGTTCCACGAACAAATGGTCGTCCATAGGAATGACGTGTTTGCTGCTGGTATGCAGACTAAGCAGATGCGCGCAGAAAACGGAATAAACCATGAGGCTTAATGCGTCGATTATCAAATGTGAAAAACCTTGTTGAATTTACACGTATTCAATTTCAGTGAAGGCGAGCACGACATCACGCAAATAAATAAAGAAAAAGTGTCTCGGCTATACATTCCTATATACAGGAGACAAGATAATGGAAGGCACTCAGATGGCTAAAGCGGCAGCGAAACCAGCGAAACCATCCGTTACCACTTGTCAGTGAGGAATGGAACAGCTTGGAAGATCAGGCACACGTGCTTGAAGAGCACTTCGATCCTATGTCTAGTTCCATCTATTCGGAAACCTTTCTAAGAAACAAAGAATTATCAGTGCATACGTCACTGCAATGTAAATGCCTCCTGAACGAACCATAGAACTGTTCTCCTTTAACATTGCCGAGCTCAGAGCCTCCTTGACCACATGTCTGAGCTCTGGAAGCGAACCTGACAGAATCATGTATGACAACACCTCGACGCCGATTAAACACATCGACGCGTACAGGCTAAACACGCTCCTCACACTTTTAAATCTTATCTGGGCTGCCGAGCAGCCGCCATCTCCCCAGATCGAGGTTATTGGGGTCCCCGCTTTCAAAACGGGTAAAGACTCCTCCTCAGTCACAAGTTACCGCCTTTTTCGTAGCGCATGCTCTCACTACAGGCTGTGGTTGCTTAGTGGCTATGGTGTTGGGCTGCTAAGCACGAGGTCGCGGGATCGAATCCCGGCCACGGCGGCTGCATTTCGATGGGGGCGAAATGTGAAAACACCCGTCTACTTAGATTTATGTGCACGTTAAACAACTCCAGGTGGTCCAAATTTTCCTGAGTCCCCACTACTGCGTGCCTCATAATAACATCGTCGTTTTGGTACGTAAAACTCCACAACTTAATTTTAAATTTTAGGCTGCTGCTGCGATGGTATTTTTTTGTATAGCACGTGCCTCTAGGCCCTTGCTCCCAGCGCCGTGGTAAGGCAGAGTGCTACTGACACTGACGCGTTTTAGTATGTCATTCCTTTGAAGCATTTGTTTTATGTTGATCATAGGCTTCACGAGTCATTATAGTAATTGTAACATATATGTATATTTTATGCACTTTGCAGCGAATATTCGTAGCACTCTGATCAGCCGTGTTACATGTTATATGGCGGGATTCGAACACAGGGCATGTAGCAGAGAAGCCCGCTATTGAAACTGTAGCGGCAGCAGCATCGGAGTGGGGGACTCCGGAAATTTGGACCATAAAGAACCCCAGGTGGTCCAAATTTCCGGAGTCCCCCCCCCCCCCCCTACGGCGTGCCTCATAATCAGATCGTGGTTTTGGCACGTAAAACCCCATAATTTATTTTTTTTAAAATTGGCGTCGCATGATAATTACGTAGACGCTAGCGTCTGCACGAGGCACAAGCGGCTGACACGCACCGGCACAGGCTAGCGTTCCGAGACAGATTAAAAATGCTACGCTAAGAGATCGGGTGTCGGTTATTCCTCTCCCGCGAGAGCCCTGAGATTTTACCGGTTGCTCGTCGGCATAGTTTGGTGACCCGGACGTGATACTGCCATACGCTCCTGCGGTAGAGACGACCATGGGTCAGACCAACGCTACGAGAGCTCAAAGTGAGAACCCTTCCGACGAACGCGGTGAGCCCTCCTGTTCGGACACCACCGTCCGCCTCCCACAGTACTGGGACCATGCATCCCTCGGCGTGGTTTCTTCAGGACGAATCGCAATTTAAAGTCGCTGGTATCCGCTCTAAAGCCTCAAAGTTTCATTACGATGTTGCAGCGCTCTCGCCCGCTGCCATTGACGAAGTAGCAGATTTGTTGAACGCCCCATTGTCTACCTCCGCCTATGATGATCTCAAGGCAGCCCTGCTACAGCGCACAGCAACTTCACAGTGTTCTCGAATCCAGCATCTTCTGTCCGCTGAAGAACTCGGCGACCGACGACCTAGTCAACTTCTTCGCCGAATAAGACAGCTGCTCGGAGACAACGCGAGTTCCATGGACGACGCACTGTTGCGCGAATTGTTTTTGCAACGACTTCCGGCTAACGTGCAGATGGTCCTGGCGACAGCCTCTACCATGGATGTAACCGGACTTGCCACTTTGGCCGACAAAGTCAAGGAAGTAGCCACCCCAACCATCGCAGCCACGACATCGTCTCCGGGTGACCTTACAACCGCCCTGCAAACCCTTCCCTGCTCTTCAGCAGTGCAATCTGCACTCGACTCCTTGTGTCAGCGCCTGGATCTGTGCAGCAGAACATAGCCGCACGTCAACTCGTCGCCCACGCAGCCGTAGTTCCAGCAAATCAATATGCACGGGCACCCGCAATGAAATATCACCTACAACGTTTGGCGTTTGCTACTACCGTGCACCACCGTTTTGGAAACGACACTCGTCACTGTCGGCGTCCCTGCGCTTGGCAGGGAAACAGGCCGGCCAACCTCTAACTACAGTGTACTAGAATAGGTCTTCTAGTACACTGTACTCTAACGGCGACGAGTGGTCCGGCCCAACACACAAGTCGCCTTTTCTACGTGACAGACAGAGTTACGGGACAACGGTTCTCAATCGATACAGGAGCTGACGTCAGCATTCTCCTCGCCCACCACTCCGACCGAAAAGCGACACCTGGGTCGTTTTTGCAAGCCGTCAACGGCACCAGCATTCCAGTTTTCTCGTCACGCTCTGTCATGATAAACCTTGGCCTTCGACGAGCGTTCCACTGGATTTTCTTGGTTGCAGACGTCCGTCGTGCAGTCATTGGAGCAGACTTCTTGCATAACTACGGACTCTTTGTAGACATTCAACGACGCCGTCTCATCGACTCCGTGACCCAGCTATCCGTTCCCGGCGTCGCATCATCAGGCACATCGCCGATCGCGCCTATTTCTGCCATGTTGGACAAACCTATCGCCACGCTCCTATGCGAGTTTCCCACTTTGACGCGCCTGCCGGACTGGACACAACCGGTGCAACATCACGTGTGCCACCACATCGTCACCTCCTGCCCACCAGTCTTTTTCCGACCCCGGCGTTTGTTCCCCGAGAAACTCAGGATCGCTCGCGCGGAGTTCGAACACATGCTGCAACTTGGCATCATCCGCCCTTCCTCCAGTAATTGGGCATCACCCCTTCACATGGTGCCTAAGAAGACGGGAGACTGGCGCCCATGCGGTGATTACCGGGCGCTAAACAACGTTACAGTGCCTGATCACTAACTTCTCCCGAACATGGTAGCGTTGCACGGTGCGACGATCTTTCCTAAGATCGATCTCGTTCGCGCCTATCATCAACTACCGGTCGCTGAAGAGGACATTCCCAAGACCGCCATCACCACACCCTTCGGTCTTATTGAATTTCTCCGCATGCCTTTCGGCTTACGGAACGCGGCCCAGTCCATTCAGCGTTTCATAGATTCCGTCACCCGTAGCCTGCCTTTCGTTTTTGCATCAAGCTCTTCTGCAGAAGAACATATTCACTACTTGCGGTTGTTGTTTGCACGCCTTGCCAGTAACGGAATTGTCATCAACGCTGCCAAGAGCGAATTCGGTCAACCCGAACTCGAGTTCCTCGGTCATATCATCGACGCTAGCGGCATTCGACCACTGCCGTCCGAGATTCGCGTCATCGAAGACCTTCCCCGACCGACCACACTCACAAAGCTTCACCATTTTCTCGGATTCGTCAATTTCTACCGCCAATTCATCCCCGATTGCGCACGACTTATGGCTCCGGTAGAAGCTATATATATATATATATATATATATATATATATATATATATATATATATATATATATATATGGTCAACAAACGTAAACAAGTGCTTGAGTGGGCTGAAGAGGCCACCGACGTTTTCACAAGAGTCAAGTATGCCTTCGCCGACGCCACGCTGCTTAGACACCCACTGCCATCATGACCGACGCTTCAGACACCGCCGTTGGTGCCGTTCTGCAGCAATTCATCGACAATGCGTGGCATCCACTCGCCTTTTTCTCCAAGAAATTGAAGCCCGTGCAGTCCCGCTACAGCGTGTTCGGCCGTGAATTACTCGCAGTCTACCTGGCTATCAAACATTTTCGCCATTTCCTAGAAGGCCGTGCATTTACTGTCTTCACAGACCACAAGCCCCTTGTGCACGCAATGAATCGTTCGGCGTCCTGTTACTCGCCCCGTGAGAGTCGACACCTTTCCTACATCTCCAAGTTTACAACAACGTTCCGCCACATCAAGGGCACCGACAACGTTCCAGCTGACGTTATGAGTCGCGTCAATGCCGTTTCCACGTTGACGTCGGAACCTTTCATCATCGATGTCGACTTACTCGCGAGTCAACAGCGTGACGACAACGAACTTCGTACACTCCGGAATTCGTCAACGTCCCTGAAATCGGAGGACGTCGTTGTCACTCCAGATAGGTACGTCCGTCGTCTGCGACACTTCTACCCACACGCCTAGACCATACCTTCCGGCATCCCTTCACAGACGTCTATTCGAAACCGTACATACCTGTCGCATCCTGGCATACGGGCGACACAGAAGCTTCTTTCCAGTCGTTTCGTTTGGCCTCGGCTAAACGCGCAAGTTCGCGATTGGATTCGCTGCTGTTTGTCGTGTCAACGCTCCAAGATCCAGCGTCACCCGATTCCGCCTGCCAAGTCTTGTCTTTCACCGATACTCGTTTTGACACCGTACACCTGGACCTCCTCGGCCATCTCGCACCTTCGAAAAGGCTACTGCTACCTGCTGACATGCATCGACCGCTATACACGGTGGCCAGAAGCTACACCTATATCTGACATCTCAGCGCCCACTGTTGCAGCAGCTTTCGTGTCCACGTAGATTGCAAGGTTCGGCTGCCCATCCACAATAATCACCGATCGCGGTCGGCAGTTTGACTCAGCACTCTTCAACGAGCTACTCAAACGACTCGGAACGACACGTTTTCGCACGACTGCGTACCACCCGCAGTACAATGGACTTGTTGAACGTTTTCACCGGCATCTCAAGGCCTCCCTTATGGCGCATCAATCGCCGGAGAAGTGGGTTCTGCATTTGCCTCTCGTCTTACTTGGCATCAGAGCCGCACTCAAGAGCGACCTAGGTTGCTCCTGTGCTGAGCTCGTCTGCGCCACTCATCGACGCCTTCCATGCGATTTCTTTGTCGCCACCAGCAAAGCACCTATGCCATCACCTGTCGACTACGTTGCCGAACTGCAAGCTTTCTTCAGCCAGATGCGCCCCGTGCCTACACGTTCGCAAGAAGCAAAGTCTCCGCACGTTTCTCCCACACTCACTTCTGCTACCCACGTTTTCGCGCGTAACTGTGCCGTGCGGAAGCTTTTGCAGCCGCACATCTCCGCGCCATATTGTGTTCTCGAGCGCCGTCCGACGACTTTTGTCGTGAACGTCAATGGCCGGTCGGACGCAATTGCCCTGGAACGTCTCAAACCCGCCTACATTAAAGCACCCGCGCCATCAGCCCCACCAATGCGCGAAGCACCCCCGCTGCATCCATCGACGCCGCCTCCGTCCGTGACACCCAAGACCAACACAAAGACTCGCCGCGTCACGTGGACTTTTCATCGTTCGTCGAACTTTCGTCCTCTCTAGGGGGGGGGGGGGGGGGGCTCTGTAGCGGCAGCAGCATCGGCGACGCATGATAATTACGTAGACGCCCGCGTCTGCACGAGCGGCTGGCACGCACCGGCACAAGCTAGCGTTCCGAGAGAGAATAAAAATGCTACGCTAGGTGATCGGTTGTCGGTTTTTCCTCTCCCGCGAGAGCCCTGAAACTTTACCGGTCTTCGTGGTCGCTCGTCGCCACAAAACCATTACGTCACGTACGCATGCATCGACAAGTGGCATAGAATGCCTTTATGGATTACTCGCGAGCGAGCCTGTGCGTTGAGCGGCAGGAATTAAAATTGTGCGTGTTCGCAGAGTCTTCTGCCCTTATAAACGCGCAGATTGTTCCGAAATTTGGGACAACGAAGGCAGATAAAGAGTTATAAACAAAGCCACAGAAGCACGAAGATTAGACAACTCCATGTCCTGCCCATCATTCTCATGGTCTATGGTAGAACTATTGCAGCGCCCTCTAGTAGTTACTGTACGAAACTCTATGCCATTAGCGATTCATTTATGTGTTGACTATTCATGACCACTTTGCACTCTTTGGCCGTCTGCCTTTTACTATTAAACTCTACATATCATTATGTAACGCTATGTAATGGACCATTAGAATATACACGTCTTACAAGAAGTTATTAACCGAAGTGACGCGGGAATATGAAATTGCAGTCGGATAAACAAACCTAGAGAGTAATTGCAGAAATCCAATGAATTAAGCAGCATTAGAGCAAGAAAATGGACGAAAAAAATACTGGGCGCTTCTTTTTTCCAACCATTCAGAATTTTTAAAAATCGCTTGCGGCAGACAGCGTCATTCTAGTCGTTGAGCTGGTTTACTCAAAGAAGCAGACAATACTTCAACGGAAAATTGAATTGTACAGACAACTAGTAAAGATAAATCCACTAATTAGCTGTTTAATTATTTTATAACAGCACATATCACAATTTACGAATTATAGCCGGCGAGTTCACAAGATGTATCCACTTGAAATGCATTTTCCGGATGACACCAGTTTCTAGATATTCATTTCTAAAGTGTGTGACGAAATACAGGGACGTTCCAGTTACTCTCGTGCTTCAGTGCATAAAACGGTGGTTTGTTAAAAAAGTAAGTGAAAGAACAGCGCATTTTCACGGCAACTTTGACGGCCGCATATCTCGAAACACATGCGATCCTTAGAAATCATTCCAAGTGGATATGCCTCTCATACCTTCAGTCTACAATTTGTAAATTGCAGTATGTGCCGTAGAGTAATTAATTAAGCAGTTATGTAGTTAACTTTTGCTTATTGGCCGATTATGCATTCCAGTTTCTCCCGCGAGTAAGGTCCGCCGGTTCGAGTCAACCAACCCTAGGACTACCATTGCGCTATCGGCCACAGGCGATTTTTTCAAAAATTCCACATTCTCAAAAAAAAAAAAAAAATCGCCCCGTATACTGCATTGGGTATAACCTAAAGTATTTTTTATGCACTCTTGTTTCGCTCATGTCCCTGTGTAGTGTTGACGTCAACAGCTAGGTGAATTCCAAGGAGGTTTAAATTAAACCTCCTTGGTGAATTCCCGTTTTTCACGCCTGGCTACGTGGCGCTGTTTTAGAAAACGCTCGTGAGTATGCACAACCTGCGAGATATGCACAGTGCAAATTTCGAAACACGTGGCAGTGGCGTAGGTTCTTTGTGCTTACGTGCCTGTCAGCACAATGCTCGTTTCGCAGGAACAGCCGCTCTGAGCCCTGCCGCGACGACACAAAGGTTTTAGGCGTCTCTCATGAAGGTCGGCTTGATGGATGAGTTCTTGCTTAGTGATTGCTATTGAGCGACTCCATTTTTTTCTTTTTCTGGTTATATGGCAAACCAACCCGACGCCCGCGCATTCGCTAGCATATTCGAGAATTAAAGAAGTTTGCTAGAATTCGCTAGCGTATTAAGGAATTTCGCCTCACCTAGTGAGTTAGACGCAACGCCTGGGTGGTACAGCGACTATTGGCTGCTATCAGTATAAAGGCTTTTAGCTGAGGCTCTGGAAAGTTCTCTTGCTGAGAGGCAAGCCAAGAAGATAAAACATATCTATAGTGTCCGCAAAGTTCAGGTCTCGGCACCATTTGCACACAAACCCTTAATAGCATTGTAAACTAGCGACACCGATATAAAGGTCAGAAAAAAAATGTTCAAATCTTGGCCTCTGATTTCATTTCATTTTAATTTGCAAGAATAGACCTGTCAGTCACGGTGTCTCCATATGGAGATGCGACTTTCTTCGTTGCCTTTTTCATCAAAAAGCGAAGCAGTCACGCTGCACGCTATAGAGCTCCCGCCTCGGCTGCGGGAGGCACCCACTGGTTCAAATGGGCACAAAAGTACCCCGGCCTGGTGTTTGGCTTCTCTCAGGGATGATACGCCTGGGAAAGAAGCCTGCGCCCAAATTCCCGTCGAAATGCTCGTGAGCACAGAAAAAAAAGTGCTGTTTGGGCCGCTCCCATGGCGACAATTTCCTATGTGGCGCTCCAAGCACCTATTGAGGTGGGGACGCGTTTGGGTTGAGGACAAACACTTCTTCCCAAGAGTTCAGGTCCCATAATGGCTGAGCACCAGGCCTAGAGCTCCTGTATCTTTTTTACCGGTAGGTACCCGGCGGCAGCACTTGCCTCCTACAGCCGCACCGGATTGTCTTCAACAAGGCCGTCTGTGATTGGACAAGAGGCGCCCAGAGCCAATTCCTGAAATCTCTATTAAGCCCTCTTTCAAGATGTGAGCCCCTACCAATCCCTACGAGAGCCGAGCACCGGACCAGGGAATATATCTACCCATTAGAGAAAACCAGTGGGTTCCCGGCGGCACCGGGATTTGAGCTCGGTACCTCCCGCACAAGAGGCGGTTGCTCTACCGCTACGCCCACCGTTGCGAGACACAAATAAACATAATGAGTGCCATCTAATATGAAGTGGCGAAACACTACTGAAGAAAAATGTGTTTGAAGATAGACGCCTCCACGTTTTACGGGAGACTCACTCATATATTTTAACCGCGAGTTATCGCTATTACATGTCACCTTTGTAATGGATAAAACCGGCAAATTTATACCCCCTGCCTAAAATTATTACTGGTTGTTTCAAGTATGACCTCTTTTTATCTATCTTTAATATGCGCAGCACGCAGAGGCTTATTTTATCGGGAGATTTTGCGATAGCAATTGTATGGACACTCCGGAATTACCGCCGTCGTCGTCATAGTGGGGCTCTGCATATGGCTAGGTATATTTATGCTATATGGTTATTTATGCAATATATGCGGGTTACATGGCCACACTATTCAGTCACCAAATTGCTCATACCAGGTCTTACACTAAATTATTCCACAGTGTTCTGAGAATGGCAGCCCACAAATAAATGTCACGAGACTTAACATTCCCTGTGCATGCCTTTTATCTTAAATTTGCTCAGACTACGTAATATTAAAAGTACAATACAATATCAGTGCTCAAACTTGAAAGTTATTCAACTTCACTAGCGCGGCTCTTTACAGGCAGTGTAGTGGCACCTGTGCGGTGTCATTACAGGCAATACTCGGCGCGTTAAAGCTTTTATGGGTGCCCTGAAGTTTTGGAGCACCTGCGTTGTCGCGGCCGCGTTAATTGGACCCACGCATATTTGGAACGCCACCCGAAAAATTCAAGCGAAACGTTCAACTTTGCTACATCAGTCGGTGCTGTGCCTTCAGGCAAAACTTCCCAATTATTATTACAAAGCTTTGCGCAGTGTTACAGCACATAAGGTGCCTTGCCTCGTCGTGCATGCCGCCGATAATTTTTTTGTAGGCGAGGTATAATTACCACCAATGCAAAGGTATGAATATGTGAGAGTGGAAAGTTTATATCAAGCGTTGTGCGTGTTTACGAGAAGCTGGAACGTGGTGGGCGCATTTGTGCATGTTCCTCTGTGTTTGTGATTATTCTCGTAATTTTGGTTCGATTCTCCCTAAGAGGACGTTAACCGACTGGCTGCATAATCTCGAGAGCAAAAGATCATGGCATCCACGTAAAATTAAATTTTTTTGCATAGTGATGCCAGTGGAATTCGGTTAGGGCATCGCATTGTTATACGTGGGCGGTACCGATTCATTTCGCGCGCGATGCGTAGCTTGCAATATAAGACATCTTTTCCTCACTTCTACGGTATCAAGGCTATTGCTCCCTCCCGACTCTGAATTTTAAACGCATTCCAAGAAGAGATGCCAGATACAGCAGCTGCTTTACGAAATAGTCATTCTATACAGGGTACTCCTGTCATCATGGAGTGAAGGACCTCTTGAAGTGCTGAGGGTCTAGGTGAAAGCAAGCGACGTGTCAGACTCCTAACCACCATTTATCATCGAAGTTTGTTAAGTATTTCTCACGCATATACACTTGTGACGATATATACACGCGCCCCGGGAGAGCGCAGGAAACTAGGCACGCAAGTGGTTGAAACGTCGACAAAGAGAGGGCGGTGCAAACGTAGACATGGCCGATGCGGGTCGGCAGCACCACGCTCCTCGTCGTGGTGCGCGGCGAGGAGGTGATCGTCATGGACGCCTGTTGTCCTTTTGATAACAGACCCGACGCCTTCTCCGCAGCCCGCACCCCCAAAATCAAAAAGTGCAAGCCCGTGCGCCTCTACCTTGCACAACGGTACCAACGTGTGACCATCGACGCCGTCGTAGTTGGTTCTGTGGGCTCGTGGGACCCCAAAAATAATTATATCATGCGAATGATCTGCACCCACTCCTACCTCAAACTATTCAAGAAGCTGGTTGTGAGTGAGGCGATAACTGCATCCCGCGAGATCTACCACAACCATGTGGCTCATCGGTAGACGTCACCCCGGTTGTTGCCTCGGCTACCATCAGACCAGCGATGTCAACCATTTTTGGGCCCAGCTCGGCCCTTTTTGTGCCCTTGCCTGTGGACTTTTTACCCATACCATCTACGTACTCTCACTCACTATTCACTGCCTTCGTGCCCTTTCTTGGTGTTCCTTACCCTTCCTGTTTTTATGAACATGCGAATAAAACTCTCCGTTCTTACCATTGTTCCTGGGATCTTTTTAGGTCCCAGGTGTGACAAGGGTACTTCAAGGGCGCGTTGCAGGTCCCGGAGCCGACCACACTGGAGTCCACAGGGGCATGTGCCATTGCGTTTGGACCCCTTGTGCACTATCACTAGGATGGGCCCACATTTTTGCACACGCACATGAAAAATGCGCTGAAGCCTAGCCATACAGAGCTTCGCTGCAAAATTCTGTCCGAAGCTGATTTGGAGCTTCTTTGAGCGGCTACATATAGGCAGTTCCAGATCGTTCAATCAGATGGCCACTGCGAACATCGCGTTCTCCATTGTGCCATGCTGTCAGAAGTTGCAGAATGTTTAAATAAGCTAGGTTTCAAAGGTCCTTCTTGAACAGACCGAAGAAGTGTGGCGTGTTTGATGCAGCTGCTTAGGTTGGACATTAAGCTTTCCTCATCGCCAAGTTTAATGAGCAGCCTCCGAAATCTATCCAAATTCATGATGGAATATCTCCTAAACAGTCACACGAGCCTGTGTATTGGAGTAAGCCATATAGGGAGGTGGTCAGAACTCCAAGTTCCCGACTCACATAACCATATCAATTGAACACGCTTGGTGACACCATTGTAAGCTCGATCGTTGACGATCGTTGAGGGTGTCCTTACGCGACCAACAATAGTTAACGAGCTGGAACATGCTATATATGCACCGAGCAACACGTGGTTGTCGGAAAACAACGAAGAAAAGCATCGATGACGTCGTCACGAGCAACGGCGTCGAAAAGATTACCCCATAGGGTAGTTCGCAGATTTAATGGCATTGTAAATGTACAGAAAAAAAATTTCGCTCGAATCTCGCAGGCGGCTGTACGTCATTTTTCTGGTGACATTATTTTTTTAAATGTCCTGGCCTCAGACTTGCTCAGCTTGAGACATTAAATTGACTCAGCCGAGCATGAACAACAAGATACCTTTACTGCAGCAACTGCCCCAGGATTTGCGGTTTAACTAATTATCCGCCGAACCACTGCGTTTCAGAAATGGTGCAAGGAAACTTCAAAGGGTAAAGGCGAAATCAAATACCACGCTAAAGACCAGTCGCGCAGATATGTGCTAGGAATTTGCCCGGATAAATGGTGGAAAATGAATATATGAATGGTTACAGAACATCTGTAAACTTATTACATCGACCAAAACGCAACCTTACTACAAAATCCACAAAACACATCACAATAAACATGATGCAAAAATTGTTCTAATGAAATATACTGCAACAGTAAAATGCTTAAGCACCTTTAGGAATGAACTAGCCTACTCTCTGGCCAAACAGCTTCGATCAAAAGGTTCCGACTAAATAAGTTTAGCCTATTTAAAAATAGGAATTCTTGGAATACATTTTTCTGTGTCCGTGTACGCATTTCGAACTCCACAAAATGCACTACTACTAAACTCAGAAAAAGGAAATTACGTCGACCACAAAGAAGATATAGGCGAAACCGCTTTATCTGCATCACTCTTTTACAACGAAGCTGTTAAAGTCTCACCTTTAGATTATCGCGTCCAGCAATAGAAAAAAAAAACACTCATTGGCCGTAGCGCGCGAGGGTGAGGGACGCGTGCTTTCACGGGGAGCGAGCGCACGGCGGAGAGCAAACGCGACTTCCCAGTGGAAGGGGAGTGATGGGTGAGGACGGTATCGAGGCACTCTGGACTGTGCGTGTGCATGCCCTCTCTCCCACTGCGGCGCATGCGTGTAGCCCTGCCGGCCTCTGCCGCCGATTCTCTCTGGGCTCACGCCGCCTCTCCCCTAAAAACAGTGTCGACAACGGTGTTAAGCCGTTCGTCACGTAGCCAGCGTTTTGACAGCGGTTGCGGGTTGTCACACAAACAACGCGCACAACTGTTGTCGACGGCGGCGGCATTTTTCCGGCGTTCGCACCGAACGCGCGCGGCGTTGGGGACGTGTTTATGAAGAACGTGCCAACCTTTGCCATACACCCTATGGCGATGTACCGTAGCGACCATAAGGCCATGGTGCTGTGGTCTCTAAATAAATGAAAACCACCGGATCATATATATTTCTCATTCTTTAATAGTTCAAATAACCAATTACACCATCCCATCTTGATAGTCATAATTGGAAATACATAATTCCCACCATAGGTATCGGGTTCGGCAGAATAAACTAAGCTTGAGACATCGCTGACGTGTCCTGTATGCTCTTTTCAGAGGCCCCTCAGGACTTACGGGTCCGCACTGTGACCCGTCGCCATCATGGGTTTCTGTGGCACCGACGACCATGGATCCGACTGACGCTACGAATTTTCCAGGCCAGAACCCTGCCGAGCAACGCGGTGAGCACTTCTGTTCGAGCGTTGCCATCCGACTCCCGCAGCACTGGGACCAGCATCATCAAGCATTGTTCCTTCAGGCCGAATCACAATTTCAAGTCGCTGGGATCCGTGATCAAGCGAGAAAGTTTATCCACGCTATTTCAGCGCTCTCACCCCCTGCCATGGAGGAAGTAGAAAATTTGTTCAACTCCCCACCGTCTGCCACTCCCTACGACGTCCTCAAGGCAATGCTCACGCAGCCCACAGAACCTTTCTAGCGTTTTCGCATCCAGCATCTTTTCTCAGCTGAAGAACTCGCGAACCGCCGCCTTGGTCAACTTCGCCGAATGAGACAGCTGCTCGGAGACAACACGATATTCGCTGACGACGCCCTTTTGTGCTAGTTGTTCCTGCAACGGCTCCCGGCTAACGTGCCGATGGTCCTGGCGACCGTTACCACTACGGATATGATCGGACTCGCCGCGTTGGCCTACAAAGTCATAAGAAGTAGCCACCCAAACAATGACAACCACCACATCGTCTCCAGGTGACAATTCGACCGCGCAGCGGACCCTATAGCCTGCTCTTCGCCAGCACATACCTGGTTACCCAAGTTGGCATCAAAGACGTTCATTGAAGACCAGCACAGACCAGTGCTCCATGTCGGCATCAAGTACGTTGTTTCATTGAACAGCGGCACTTACCCAGTTGAGCGTCAACAGTGACCCATGTCGACGTGAAAGGTTCATTGAAGAGCGACACATAGGTACACAACGCCACACAACCAGGGAAGCAAGCTGGTCCGACAGTTGGTTTCGAACCCTGTTACCTTAGCACAGTTGATTATCTCATTACATTTACTGCAAATTCATGCCAAGTGAAAACTAAAGAAAACAATATTACGCCAGAAACTTCACGGGAGTTGTCTAAGTATGCGTAAGCATTGTGTCGCTTGCTCATCTTTACGCTGCCTGGTGTCATTATAAATCTCATCAAACTTGGTTCGACCAGTATAAATTCTTATAAATCTTTATCGGTCTTTAGCAACCTTATCGGACTAGATACGACCCTTATCAACCCTTATCTGTTGTTATCAATCATATCGGACTGGATCCGACTTTTTCAAACCTTATAGGTCGTTGTCAACCTTATCGCAATCGATCGTAGCCTTATCAACCTTTATCTGTCGTTACCAACCTCATGGAACATGATACAACCCTTATCAACTCTTATCGGTCCTTACCTGACTTGATCCGACCCTAATCGGCCCTTATCAACTTTATAATTGTTGCGACCATTATAAGCCCTAATCACTCTTTAGCACCTTATCCATATGCGTCGAACCATTATCAACCCTGATGAGACCCATATAACCATTCATCATTCCTTATCGTGCTTATCAACTCATTGATTACTTATCTGTCTGTGTTGCGCGACGAGAAGTGCATGAGCCCTCAAAAATCGGTGGCATTATGGTCGGTGAAGCGAAAGACAGAGCTTTAGTGATATGTTGGAGATTTTAGCCTGGCTGTTCGCCTGACATGCTACTCCAGGTGCTGGGTGATGATTATGATATATACAGTGATAAATACATAACATCACATACAGTCACACACGCAGAAATATGCACTATAGGGATATTTATGGAAGACGTGTTCCGCGACCACCGAAACGTATCGGGGATTTGGTGTGTTTGACATTAAATTACGGGAAAACCGGAATTTTTCCGATGTCCAAAGTCTCCAAGTCGGCTCTACATGTGGTCCTAGAAATGGCTTTTATTGCACTATCACCAAATCTTTCAACGAAGCCTTTATAGAAACTGTTCTCCTTTGGGGTTAAAGAACCCCAGGGGGTCCAAATTATTTCGGAGTCCTCATCTCGGCGTGCCTCATAATCTGATAGTGGTACGGCACGTAAACCTCCAGTATTTATTTTTTCCTTGTACATTTGCTTTGTATCACCGGTACAACACATTCATATGGTTGAGATATATTTAGCTTCTGAAAGCGTGGGTGTTTAGCCCATTGGCTAAGACGCTCGGCTTCTGAGCGGGTGGTCGAAACACTCCACGTTCGAAACACTCCACGGATTTCTGTTTCGTTTTTTAATTTTTTATTAATACAACATTTTCTCTATGCAGCGAAACCGTCACGCATGAGCGACGGTTTCGCTGATTGAGTAAACATAGAAATGCTTGCATATTTAAAAAGAAATAAATGGGCAAGCTGGATTGAAATTCTAATATAATATTCATGAGTTAACCGTGCATTGTGACATCAGGCGTGTTAAAAAGGGTTAAGTCCTTTATTGGTTGCTTTGAGTGGAACAAACTCCTTAAAAGGAAGCTGGTTCGAGCAGGAACCTCAGAAGTTAGGATGGCAGCAATCGCGTTTGTAGTTCTGTGCGCAAATATTCTCTGCGCGTTCGCAGCCGAATCTGATTCTCAGCAATGTCCGGGTTCCACTGGCTCTGATGGAACACCGAAGGACGGTTACGATGTAAGTGGCGTTTTCCTGTCAATGCATGAGGGTATCGGTTAGTATTCTAAAATTTAGGACAGTGTAACGTGATTTCACTGTAAACTTGATTTGGCGTACGTTCACACATACTTTGCGGTATAATATCCTTGCGAACGTGATAGCCGAAAAACCATTACTGCTTGAGACTGCAACCACCTTCTGTGGAGCAGGCAGTGGCAGGCGATAACGTCTGCAATAATTTCCCACCAAGCACGGCGAAAGATGCCTGGAATCCTAACGAAATCCTCAGAGATGAGCGCAAGAATTGAGGAAAGACGCATCAAATGCTGAATAAGGAGTATTTTTGTTTGATTGACAGACCAATACCACTGACACAATCGTACGTACTGTCGAGCAAATGTTGCGCATATCTTGTACCTACCATGTTCAAAGGTTTCGAATAAAGTTGTCGCGTCTTACACTCGCGTGTTTCTCGCTGTCATGACACCCTACGCCCGCTTTTTTGCAGCGTTCTTCTTTGCCGCAACACCTGTGCGCTGTTGTATTCCTAGTCGCTGTAGTCATTTTGCCGAACGCGACACGTCAGTTCCGAGAACCGCAAGCCGAGACCTTGAAATGGTTTCCTATAAGTAAACTCAATTGTACGAGGCACTTCTCAAGAAACACATCGTAAGGTACAGGTATTCCATGGGGTGGCTGTAAATTTCCAACCCCATAATTCTGCTATTTGTTCATAGCGTTCTATGTTATACTGGGACGTAATTATAGTAATTTTAGTTACGATTGTCGTTCGTTCGCAATAATATGCTTATTTGTGAAAGTACCTTAAATGAATGGACCGTGTGCGAAATATTTGTGTAAAATGGGAACTCGTTATCCCAATTCCATTCTCTTTAGAAATCGCACAAGGTTGCTTGAGAAGTTTTGTCGGCTGTGGGCAACTGTGTGGGCGCAGGTCAGCCAGACGCACAAGAAGGCAACCATAGACACAAGAGACGTCTTTATGACACGAAACGGCACATGGGACGAATACGGGAACACATGGACCATACAGATAAGCTGGGTAACTGTCACGCTCGAGCACTCACAATGCTAATCAGGAGTTCCGGCCTCGTGGCGATGGCTCGGAGGACTTGGCTCTGACGGCGGTGAGTACGGGCGGTGGTTGAAGTTCAGGGTGGCACCAGGATGTAGCCCGGTTCCGGAGCGTTAGCTCTGGGACGTAGCCCGAGCTCGGCACCGTAGCGGTGGGATGAGAGCCAGTACAAAGCCTGGCTGCCCCGTCGTTCCAGATGTCTCTCACGGCACGCGCACCAGCCACGCGCACCAGCCACGCGGACTCCCGCGCTTTTCAGCCCGGCACGCCAAACACAAGCACGGAAAATCCCGCGCATTTCATCTCTCGGCCCCGCACACCGAGCACAAACATTAAACTGGCATCCTCCTACCACATCGGCAAATATGAAATTTACGATAAAAAGAGCAATTAGAAGGTGGGCAAGTAAGTTATCCGGGTACGGGCCTTCGCATATAAACATTGGATCAATAAAGGATGGAACGCTTTCACTACCAATCTCCAAAAGGTCTCAGCTGCTTTGAACCATGCTAGTAGATAATCATTGTTTTAGGGGCGAAGCTCCTTATAGCGGCACCCGTTCGTCCCCGTCGTCGTAGTAGTAGTGTGTAACCAGTCTGAGAAAAATGAGAAAGAAAGTTGTCGCAGTTTCACCCGAAAGGCGAAGCATCAATTGCGATAGCAACTTAGTAGAGAGCTATACGGAGTAAGGATAGTAGTTTTATCCGCTGTACAAACTTGGACATGCAGCAGCACCGGCAACACACAGCACTGTTGTCGACGCCGTCGGCGTTTTGCCCGCGTTCGTACAAAATGCGTGCGGCGTTGGTGACTGTTGCCGGAGCCTCTGATATAAATAGGCACTTGGTGCCGCAGCTAAACGTCGCCTCCCTTCCCGCAGCTAAACGTCGCCTCCCAAGTTGTGTCCGTAGCGCGGAATCGAACCAGGGACCCCTCGCTTCCGAGCGCGCGGCGTTAGCCCACTACGCCATGAACCGGACATGGACACACGCACCACGATGGCAATAAATACCCAACATTAACGAAAGGCCGCGTTTCTAGCGCGTTTCTAACGCGTTTGTGCTAGCGCGTTACGGCCCGTGTAAGAAGCTGGTGTAAGACGCTGTGGCCTCTCCGCCTTACCTTCAACGCGTTTCGAACGCGCTGCCCAAAGCGGTGGCAAGTCAAGTTCAAGTCGAGGAGCGTTTATGAATACGGGGGGTATACTCTCTCAGCAGTCATGTGATGGCGTCGGCAAACGCGGTGCACGTTCCGGCATGTGTAAATGGCTGCGTAAGACGCTGTGGCCGCTCCCCCTTACTAGAGAGTACTGCACGTTTCTAACGCGTTTGTGCTAGCGTCCCCTTTAGCGGGAGATCCGATGATTCCCTCCGGAGCTTCGCCCACTCATCATCATTCACCCCGTGGATATGCTGTGATTTTTTTCAGAAGGAAATAGGTTTGGGCATGTTGGTTATTCATCACAATAACACTTCTCCTTTACTGCGCTATCTTAGTTGTATTAGCATTGTTTTCACTTTTCTAACAGTTAATGTACTGCTCGCTCTGGACAAAGTGCCACTTTTCCATTTGATCACTGTGGATAGGACAACCCACAAGTCGCGCTAAACTACATCATACACTTCCCCAGACAATCAACTAGGGGTCAGCAACAATCAGGAAAATCGCAAATTTATCGTTTCACCCCCAGACGTGAGTTCCTGCGGGAGGTCTCTATTCATCATTTCCTAGTTGTGTTCAGATAAGGATAGACTAAGAGGTGTCTCGACTATTTTTAGCTTTGAGCGAAATGTTTATATGAGGTGGCAAAATGTCTCTGTAGAAAGGAATGAACGTTCGTATTGCGAAACTTGAGACGAAATTGGTGAAAAAAAAAGTTATTTCACAAAGGGGGTGGAAAAGACCGTTTTAACCACTTGCAGGTTTCAGAAATTCGATAGAATATCATTCTAAAATAACGCATTGTACCCCGTCGCAATTTTTACAGTAAAGCTACGCCACTAGTACTATTGACTCATGGGAAGGTAAATTTATGCCATCCACAGTACGTTTTTGAAAAAAAAAAGCCAAATTGTTTTTTGAGCAACTGCATCTGACGGGCCTTAAAGTCAGTTTTTTTGTGTCATTTTAGCTAAGGCGATGAAACTTAAAAATATTTCTGACAAATCTTCAAGAAGATTCTAGCGAACTGAAAGAAAAGTATGCAATCGCAGCATGTATTTATTTCGTTACAAAACCCCCAAAATGTCAAAATTGCCAAAATAGTGAAAATTTGAACATTTTGGAGACCTTTTTTAAAAGAAATAATCATCACTGATTTTTTCGAAAATTTTATAAAATATCCGACCAGGGCTGGTAATCTAGTACTGCAAGACATGCTGCATTATTTTACTTTTAAGTGAGAAAGTTGAGCCTATTTTAAGACGCATGTAAGGTGATCCGAACGGTATGTCTCATTCTAATAATAAAATAAATATCGCACTCATGTTTAATTCTGAACTCAATACTTTCGTTCTAGTAAAGAAGAATGACTCATATTGTGTTGTTTTTGCCTCTATTTAGCCATGAGATCAGTTGAGATTCCGTTTTCAGGGCTCCTGCAACCATACTCAACTACAGTACGTTGAGGTAGCCAGCACGCGAGAACGCGTACAGTAAGTTTTTAATGACTAGTCGGGGGAACTTATTTCTGGTATTGGTCCCGAATTCCATCTGCTATCTGAAATGCTCCTCTTGAACATGAATGAAAAATCCCCCGGGCTCGTTTCCCTGGAGACCGAGTTAGGAGAATACAAATCATCTGCGCACCGGCCCACTCTGGCCTGCTAGGCAACGCGAATGCGCATGACAAAGCTCGAGGTTTTGCAGACCGAGGCAACGTCCCCAACACCAACGCGCATGCATTCGCAATCCTCCGGTCGGGCAGAGTTAGGCTGGTGCCCTATAGGGAAATCATAGATCATTACAGTCAAACCAGGGCTAGATACCCGTCAGCACATTGCTCGTTAAACAAGTACCAATCGGTGGTTTGGCGGCTAATATAAACCAACACATTCCCCAACCCCATTGCCTTCAGTCACTATCACCCAGGCGTATACACAGATATATGTAAGCACTGTAACATCAGAGCGGACCTTCAATACATAATCTGGGCATTCCCAAAGAAACAATATAATAACAATAACAAGTCAGAAACACAACAACCAACTTTAATAATAAGAGATGAGGAGCAATGTGAGACCGTGCTGCTCAGATCGAACCCGGATGTTCAAGCAAGACTAGTCCGAAGACAACGCCGCGACCCAGGGGCTACCGGCCACCATCTGAAAGGGAGAAGCTACAGTCTACAGTACCCCCATCTGTAAATGTCATCATCATCATCTGCCTATATTTTATGTCCACTGCAGGACGAAGGCCTCTCCCTGCGATCTCCAATTACCTCTGACTTCTGGTGGTGGCGTGGAGCAGAGGTAGAATACCCGGCTTCAAATCTGAAAACGTACAGGATGGCAAATAAACAATTTCAATTTCAATAGTCATTACTCCCTCTGTTAACCACATTTAACCACACGAGGAGAGAGAGAGAAGGAAAGTTATTTCTTCATCTCTCTCTCCTCGGGTACATGAACGATGCACCATCCTAGTGTGAAAGCGTGATGACGCCACTGCAGTGGATGAGCCAGCTGGGTAGGTTCAGGTGAGAACAGTCGCAAAATGGATGCCGAATATTTTTACAGTGAAGCTGTTTACGGCTAGGCTTCCGCGCATGTTTCGTGTGTGTGTGTGCAAAAATGTGGGCCGATCCTGGTGATAGTGCACAAAGGGTCCAAGCGCAATGACGCATACCCCTGTGAACTCCCGGTGATGGGCTCCGGGACCTGTAACGCACCCTTGAACTACCCTTGTCAGACAACACCTGGGATCCGAGGAGACCCCAGGAACAAGCGTAACACCAAAGGTTTTCGAAAATGTTGTTTACATTTTCCGTGCGGTGAACATAGCTCTGTTTCTTATTTGTAACTTTCCTTTATTGAACGGAAGTCAGTGTGTGCGTGTTTCTGTGTGGTTACTCTGTTCGCGTTTTAAAGTTTTCTCACGTCGTGGCAGGCGAAATCCACTGGTGAATGTGTTCCCCTCTGCGGGATGCCGCGTGCGTAGAGCAAACTTCGCGTGAAACCGCAATCGTTTAGCTGATTGTGAGCTTCTTGAGGAACCGGAGGTAGCTCCTGCTACAGAGTAGTTTCAGGACTCTGCAGTTACCTGTGTCCCAGGATCCGAACGCACCGACTATTTTCTCGATGCTGACTCGGTGGTAGAGGCGCAAGAGGAACTCCCGTACGGGTGTGTATTTCTCAACCTTTGCTTGTAGAGCTGATTCCAGTGTCTCGAGTCGATTCAAGAACGGACAGGTTACGTCGATGATGATCGCCTCCTCTACCTTGACAAGGACCAGATCGGGGCAGAGGGTCGTGTCACCAACATGTCTGTTCTCGTGAGTCACGGTGAATTTCTTTGCGGCGGTGGTCTCCACCCGGTCAACAATTGTGTGGCGGCTTGTGTATGCAGAGCTCTGGCTCATGTAGTGACACAGATAGTGCGGAAGGGTTTACTACGCATACCCACACACCCTGCAGCGCTGGTACAAGCATGTGCCCACGGCCTAGCTGCGTTCAGGGGCCGCAAGTTGAGCCGTGTCATGTGCACGAAATGCGAGTCGCAGAACCGAGTGAAGCGGCCAGACCATATGAAGTGGGAGCTGCTGGGGTCGGTGGTGGCACACTCCATCACCTTACCTTGGTTAGGTTTCTCCTGGAGGGCGTGGCCCCGTGCGCGCGGTATGCTAGCCCGGAGCAATCTCACCACTTTGGTGTGATGCCTTGGAGTCAGGGTGTCCTTGCCGCAGGTGATGATGGCATTATGTTCCTGCATTTGCCAGAAAACGCCCAGACGGCGGGAGGCCTTCTGTGATGCGGTCCATACAGACTGCAGTAGCCTTGCGCGAGCCCGGAACTCGCTTCTCTCTCTTCGGGAAGAAGAAGAAGGCGCCGACTAGTGCGGACGTGGAAAGATCGGCTCCCGCTTTCGTTAATGTTTTTGGTCTGTTTTTGGTGTCACCTATCGCTGACATGCACGCCATTCGTCAGGGTTGCTTCTGAGGACTTCCTACGGTGAGTGACCCTTGTGCGGAAATTGTGGAACCTTTTGTGTCGATCACGTCGCTGCGAAGCTAGGCGCAGGTACGCTTAGGCCTAACCCGACGAAGAGGGGCATTATGCCCGAAGTAGAAATGGTTGTAGGAGAGGACATCTCCTCTGAAGAAGCCAACAGCCCAGGCTGGACGACAGCGTTGGGCAAGAATAAGAAAGCTCGGCAAGAAACACCAGTTTCAACGAGCAAGAAATCATACGTGGGCTCGAAGGGCGGCTGCCGCACGGCTGCCCCGCAAGGCGTGCTGCAACGCCTCGCAGCCTCGTCGAGGCTCCCTAGACTACCTAGGGAGCACATAAGAATTATTGTACGCCCAAGGGACGGGTTGAACGTCAAGAAAATAAGCCAAATCAGGCTCGCTCAAGCCTTGGCCATGGCGACTGCACTAGCCCCCACAGAAACCGAGGGTGACATAGTGTGCCCTAATTTCACGCAAAACGTTCTCGTCCTCTCCACCCCGGAGAAGAAGAACGCCTCCGCTTATGCAGGGATCCAGCAAATCCGCATAAGCGAAGGACTATACAAGGTGGCCGCATCGATCGCGGCCCCAGACAACACCTGCAAAGGGGTCATACGAGGGGTCGAAGCAGACATCAGCGAGACCCAACTCCAGCGCATGATCGTCAACCACCGTAACCCGAAGGCTCTGGAAATCAAACGCATCAAGAACACCACAACAATGGTCGTCCTCTTCGACGGCATGAAAGTGCCTATGTCATGTGCGGCGTCAGCCTTCTGCGCTGCACGCTCTACAAATGCCAAACCGAGGTGTGCTACGCGTGTGTCGGTTTGGGACATCGTGCGGACGTCTGCCCCAAACCCACCAATAAGGATTGCCGAGGCTGCGGACTAGCCTCCCCACCCGATGACCACCAGTGTTCGCCGGAGTGCGCCCTCTGCGGGGGCCCCCATCTTACGGAGGACAAAACGTGTAAGCAGCGCTTTCAAGTCCCATACGTCGTACGAAGATGCCAGCGGCGCCGCAAGCGCGCAAAGAACAAGCCCCAGCAGCAACAGCTGACCAAGAAGAACCGGTCACGTGACTCCAGCGCGGCGGGAGCCCCCAGGAGGGAGCGCTCCGTCACCCCAGCTGGTCGACAACGCAGCCTCTTCAGAGGGCGCTCTCGTTCCCGAGGGCGCTCTACGTCCCGGGTGTGGATCCAGGAAACGACCACCTGGGCCGATCGTGTCAAGCCGAAGCAGACGACGCCGGCTCCAAAGGTAACGCCTTTAAGGTCTGGGAGGAGACGAACTTTGCGGGGCAAAGGTCTCCCTGCCTTTCATTAAATAATTTTCTTTCTCCCCCAAAGGTAACGCAGGTAGCATTGCCGGAGCATAAAGTAGATCCCAGAGTCACTCAACTCATGCAAGAGAACGCTAGACTCAAAGCAGAAATGCAGCCGACTTTGAGTAGCTCCGTAATTCTTACCCCTCGCAAGCCGAGAAGCAACAGGTGCCCCCATCAGGGGAGCCACAGGTGCGCTCGAGTAAACGTAGGGCAACGCCCCCAGAGGGGGATGCTGACTCTATGGAAACCGAGTCCAATAACAAAGCCTTAGAAAGCTTGCAGCGGGCAATCCAGCAGATCACTGAAAGCGTGACTTCCCTCTTTAAAGGGATGACGTCCCTGGAAAGTGGACAGGCCGCGTTAGCTACGGCTAGACAGCCTTCAAGAGACCCCAGTCGGGCATCTTTACCCGCAAGCGCCTCCCCCGTCAACAATACGGTGGAATGGCCAATCCAAGGCAATCACCATGGCGGTCAATTCCAATAAGCTGGTTGTGTGGCAGTGGAACAGCGCCAGTTTCCAACGGCACAAAGCTCCGCTGCAGCAATTCGTTTCGGTACAGGCGGTCAAACCGCACGTAATTATTTTACAAGAAACTCTTGATGACACGCCTACTTTCCCGGGATACCGGGTCGTATCGATAAGGGAGGAGGGAAAGCGGGGCTTAGCAACCTTGGTCGCAAGGAAGTGCTCCTTTCAAGTACACAAATTACCACTTAGAAAAACAAAGGTGGAGATCATTATGATCGAAATTATCCCTAACAATTGGCTTAAGAGCAGTGTCTTCCTTTTGAACATGTACAGCTCGCCGTCGGATCAACGGTAGGCATTCGCCATGATCATGACAAAGGCGGTGGCCCTGACCAAGGGGGCAGGGCCCCCATAGTGATAGGGGGTGATTTCAATTCACCTCAAGATGCCTGGGGATACCCCCGCAACTCCACCAAGGGCAGGCAGTTTCCTGCCTCCTTGTCCAGGCAGTTTCTGACTGCTCACTGGAATTGATTACGGATCCTCAATACGCGACTGCAAAACGGCACGTCGGTAGTCCGAGACACCACTCCGGACCTGGCGTTCGTCAAGAACGCCCCCGGAGCAGGATGGCAAAATTTGCAAGAGAATCTGGGCAGTGACCACTTCATTGTGGAGATTACCCTAACAATTAGCACAGCCTCTACCAGGGAAGTTAAAGTGACGGACCAGGGACGCCTCCCGGAAATTGCGGGAGGCGGACCAGACCGACTACAATAATCTCGATAGTCTGTTCACAAGACTGCAGAAAGACGTACAAGCTGCGACCAAGGTGGTCAAGACCGACCTAAAAGTTGATCGGATGGACGCGCGCCTTGCGCTCCTCCTAGAAGCCAAAATGGAGATTTACAAGAAGACAATGGAGATTTACAAGAATGAGAAGAAAGAATTTAGAGGGGAAAATCTGTACGATAACACAAAGGGTAGGGCCTTGCTATTTGAGGCTCGATCCGGTTGCTTAAGGACCAAGACATACCGGAGCAAATATTCGGAACTAGATGAGACTTGTGTATGCTGCAGTAAAGATCCAGAAACCACTCAGCACATCCTAATGGAATGCGACGGGATCCACCCAGCGAGAACCGTAGGTAACGTGCAACTCCCAGAAGCGCTTGGGTTTAAAGTGGAAGGAAACATCAACAGATCAGCGTAGAGATAAGCAAGAGACGATTAGAGTATTGGTGGGAAAAAAGCAGGGAAAAGGTGGATACGACCTGATCTTCTAAAATCATAGGTACAAGGTAAATTTTTGAAAAAGAAAAACAATAATGAGAGGTATATAATAACGCTAGATAAAGAACATGTACACTATACCTAATTAAAGCAAGCAGGCTAGGTGACTATTTGTCGCCGCCCCGTTTCAAGGGGGATCCAAATCATTATCATCATCATCATCATCATCATCATCATCATCATCATCATCATCATCATCATCATCATCATCATTATCATCATCATCATCATCATTATCATCATCATCGGCTGCAGGCCCGGAGGCGCAGCCGGACGGTGCGGCTGCACGGAGACTGCATGTATAGGGGACTACGCGGAGCCGGTGGTGGAGCGCGTTTGCGGCTGTTTGGTGACAGATCGCGCGCGCTCGAAGTTCGATATACCCAATGTCTGGTGCGTAAAAAAAATCATTTTACATGAATAATGATGGGAGAACTTCGAGTGTTCGGTATAAAGCATATTTCGCTCTCTCCGAGTTCGTTATATTCGGGTTTGACTGTATCACGAGCGCCTTATCATCAATTATGTGGTTCCGACGCTTGTTTTGAGCTTGTTCTTTTATTGAAACATTCTGTTCTGTATGTTGTATGCGTGTTTTATGAATGTATGCACTGTTCGCGTCACTTTGCTGAGTGCTTGTAGCCTCTGCCTTACGGTGGTAAGAGCCATTGCAATTTTTGCTTGCTTACGGGCTATGAGCCATTGATAATAATATTTATCTGTTGATGGACGCGGTAATATGCCCGGGATCCTAGCCATATACAGCTTCGCTGTAAAAACAGTTAGACTGAAGCCCACTTGAAAGCTACGTAAAGCGAAACATTCTTGGTGTGAATGGCTAATGATGTGTGAGTCCGTGAAGTGTGGTTTTCGAGGTATAATAATGATATTAAAGAACAGCAGATGATATGAAGAAATGATTTTGTTTACAGAAAATTATAGCCAGGCTGCATATTATATACGCATATTTACATTTACTACGTCATATACGGGATCTTTTTTTGTACAATACGGATTTTCTTGAAGAGGCTATAAACGCAGCGAACGTGGCGTTTTCGCAGATGAGTTCCTAGGCAAGGCATACATACTTTGCAGCTAATAACGTGAGCTTCGCAAGGCTAATTAAAATAATTTATTAACATTAAGTGGCTCAGGGGCACTTGTTTATATGGCGAATTTGAAGGCAGTGAAATTTTAATGGCAGTGAAATTTTAATGCAGTTGGGGATAAAAACTCATTCAATGAACTTTTGTTAATTAGGCTACTGAAGTTCGCGTTGTCATATCACGTTCGCTGAGCCAATTACATTCTATATGAAGATCTGTAGGGTATAAAAAACGCCCTGTATGGTATATTATTTCTTTAATTTTTCAGTGGTGTCATTGATGTCGTGTTGCATTCGTGGTGTTACTGATGCGTCAGTTTCTTCTAGTGCAGCTGCGGATGGAAACGCGCCAAGATTGTCAACGCACTGGCTCGCCCGCGAGGAAGGTTGTTCTATGCCGCTTTCGATGCATGCCTCCGTGGCGTAAGCGTTTAATTCAGTATCAGACTTGGGTGTTATAGAGATCATGTTTTCGAATCCTGCCGTCGGACAATTTTATTATTCTTTATTTAATTATTTATAACACCGTAGATTGTTAAAGTGACGAGTTGACAAAGTCACAAAGCCGTATGAAGCCATAAAGCTGAAGTTTAGGCAAATACATGTACTAACCATCCATCCCATGCTGGCTCCCAACTGCCACACTTGCAGCTACCGTAGACATTAACGCCACAGTTCCGTCGAGTAATTGTTGTTATGAAACTCTATCCTGAAAAGGTAAACTCGGAAACTGCTTCTACGCTGCACCGTTCCTAAATGGCACCATTCTGTTAAACGCGTTTGGCGTTGGGGGCTGGATATACGTACGAAAAAGTGCCTAGAACTCGGCAAGAAATCATCGCGATCAAAAAGAGTTTTAACGCGAAAGCGTTAAGGGCCCCGTGTCGCAGAAAATCCGGTGTCGGCGCCGTAGCCGGCGTAGGCATCCCGTGAGCGAAAAATATTCCATACGGCACTAAAGTTCTTCTATCAGTAAAGTTGCTCATACCTTGTCTTACATACTCTTTATAAAGTTATTCCTCGGAATTTTGAGAATGACAGCCCACAAGCAAATGACATGAAACAAAACACTGACAGTGCATGCCTTTTATGTTAAATCTTCTAAGAGTGAAGTATTAAAAGCGCGACACAATAACAGAAGATCGGTCCACGCAAGAGGCCGCATTTCTACCAGAAAGCTCACCTTCGTGCATAGCGTTAGCCGCCAGCGTTTCTCGGTAAACATTACGGTTACATAAGCTACAGTTTCCAGTGAGCGTGAGAAGCAGTCAGGTATCTTTGAATGATATCGTGTTAAACTCTTAAAGGCGAAGCTTAAGCGTCCTCAAAAAAAGTTTTTTGCACGCTTTGTACCAGTCTGGTACTTTACACCTTATTAAGTGCTTTTTCCCATTCCAGCTTTTAGCCAAGGACGTCTTATTCAGTTTGACGAAGTATTCGGCTGGCATAAAACTTTTGTCTGGAGTTTCCTGTGTTACTGCCACAACCACTGACAAGGACGACACCGATCATACAGTTACAGAGAAATTTACATTCGAGAGAGGTTCGAACGAATGGTAAGGTGTTCCAAGTATGTTTGAGTGGTACGTGCAACGTCTACAGTTGAAAATGTTTCACAGCGTCACCTTGCAGCGTTTGACAATGTACGAGACAATCTTTCTGCTGTCTGAATAAATATTCGAGCTGTTCGAAGCGCAGCTTCTAACCCTATAGCTTTCCTTGAAAAAGACGCACACACACGAAAGAAATGATCTTTGTGAATGACTGATGTAGCCCTCTATTGCACACATTGTAGCGTTTTCAATGAAAGATTTCCTACCCTGTCAAGGTGAAATGAAGCAGCCAATATGAGAGCTTAGAACGAGAGAGAGAGAGAGAGAGAGAGAGAGAGAGAGAGAGAGAGAGAGAGTAGAGATTGGTTGACAGCACGGTGTGTTGACAGAGAAGAGGAAAGCCTGCGGACCACACTATACCTGTCTAGCACGCTGCTGACAATTGGGGCGCGATTGGAGATCTTTCTTCGAAACGCGTTCTGTTCTGTTGCTGCAACGTTACAAAGTGGCATTATGCAAAATTTGTGAGAACGGGAGAGAGAGAGAGAGAGAGAGAGAGAGAGAGCAGCCATTCAGGCAAGCGGTGAACCATTCCGTAGCCGCAGCCGCCGTTTTGATCTAATCCAATCCACCAGACGTGCCATGCGAAGCCGGCCTCGCAGCGAGCGAATGACCGCTCTAACTTCACATCTGTCATTCGCGTTCTGCTCCTAGTAGGCGACGTGCTTGCAATAAAAACGATTGACTGGAGCGCATCGTCATTTTGACGTCCCCAAAAACGACGAACTCCTCGGACGTTTGTCGTCCGACAAACGCGCTTGACAAACTGGGAGGCAGGTTGCATAATTTAATTAATTTTTAGCGCAACACACGGGTAATTGGAGACCGCATGGAGAGGCCATCGTCATCCTGCAATAGACAGAAATATAGGCTGATGATGATGATGATGATGATACTCACAGGGATCGTATCGGATAAGTGTTTTCTAGACACACTGCGCATGAATTGTTGAAAATTGAAAAATATTGTGGAAGAATATTAGACGAGCCTAAGCGTAGGCCAGCTACACACAAAAACAATTCACAATTGCACTTCATGAGCCAAAGTTGTCGCGTATGACATACGTCACACCATGCAGTTACGGTTATATTTTACGCCCATGCAGAGCGACATTTGAATTACAAAATACTTGCAAACATTATCAGAACATTTGAAGAATTTCGGCACATTGCTCGGGAAAACTGAAGTGCCTTTCTCGCAGCTAGAGCTAGTACAATTTTCTAAAAAAATTGAAGACGTCGTGCTTGATTGACAGAATAATAGCTTTATTATGTAGGTCGGATAACCTGTATTCCTTAGTTTATGTTAAATTTTGCTTTGAATAGTGTTTCGCGGCTTTACTCAAGCTGAAAGAAAAGCCTGGTTCTTCCTCTGGGAGCTATTTGTTGCCGCTGTTGTTACTAGCTCTTCCAATAAGGTAGGCCTCACGCTGTCTTTGTCGGATACACTCAGATTTTTTTTTATTTTACGCCGTATTCATTACGAATTGTTGTGGTAAAAGCTGTGTAGCCCTTAAAAGCATTACATTTGGTCACAAAATTTGTTACTTCGCGAGGAATGAAATACTCGTTCTCCTCTGCAAAATACCGACATACGATATATCAAATATTGCGTGCCTCACGGTTCAAATCACGTTACGCTAATGAACACTACACAGTCACATTGCTACTTATTGTGTGCTGCTTTGGAGTGTTGAAATTGTGTAGAAATAATCTATTTATTTATGGGTTTTTTCCTTGTACTGACGAGGTGTCACCTTGCATTTGATAAAAAAAAAATTGGTTCATCCCTCTTTCAAAGGAATTGGTCATAACACAAATAAAACATGTATTTTAAGCGCCAGTGGCAGCATTGTTGCACATTCACAAATACGAATCCATGAATGTGCAGTTATATGTTGATTGCATTTTCGCTGGAAGGTAGAAGCCATGACACTGACAGCAAGTATGCAATTAAGGCCTGTGGTTCTGCCCAGCCTATACAGCACCCATAGGGCTACCAGGTGTCATAGGCATATTCAACAGGACGGTCAGCCCGTTTGTGGCGAGAGTGCGTCGTTAGAGCTCCGGCAACATGGCGCGACCGCTGATGGTAATGATGATATTGATGATGATTTATTGAAATCCCTTTGAAACGGGGCGGACACAAGCACCCACCTAGCCTGCTTGCGCTAATACATCATGCTATACATGCTCGTCGGTCTAGCATTTCGCCTACATTTACTGGAAATGTTCACTCGTGCTTGCAAATTCTATATATACCTTATACAGCTACCTACACCTGTAACGCCTCTTCCCCACTTTTTTATCTAATAATACTCTCAATGTCTCTTGAATATCTCGAATGCTGACGGGTTAATGCTTCCGCCTGCTTTAAATGCCAGCGCTTCTGGACGCTTGACGTCACCTGCGGATCTCGCTGGCGGAATACCTTCGCATTTCATTGGGGTATGATAAGTTGTTTAAGAGAACTTCATGTTGAGAAAGTTGGTATCTATTCATTATAACTCTCTTAAGGCGCAAGCACGCACACACACACGCACACACACACGCACACACACACACACACACACACACACACACACACACACACACACACACACACACACACACACACACACACACACACACACACACACACACCACACACACACACACACACACACACACACACACACACACACACACACACACACACACACACACACACACACACACACACACACACGCACACACGCACGCACGCACGCACGCACGCACGCACGCACGCACGCACGCACGCACGCGCACACGCACACGCACAAGAGAAGACAACGGGATAGAGTGCCACTCACAACTGCTTTATTTTACCGTTGTCTTCTCTTGTGTCCTGTGTGTTTCTTTTTTTTGGCGCCTTAAGATAGTCATAACAAATGATAAGTTGTATCCAAATTTACAATTTATTGTCTCTGTTTCTTTCACTATCTGTTTGATGACTCCTGGTTGTCCATTTACACTATCAATTACCCTGTGCTTGATTGCAAACTTTCGTGACCGCTTCCTCCATTCTGTGTCCACGCTTTTAAGGTAGAGATACTTGTGCACTTTAGCCGCCCATTTATTTTCATCGATGCTGCAGAGAGTCTTTTTCAAAACTAATTATTTTTTGTGCCTCTCTGACTTCAAAAGAGGCCAAACCCATGTCACCCAGTACTACCTGATTTGTAGTTTTACTCTGGGCTCCCAAAGCCAACCAGGCTAAATATCTGTGGTTAACTTCCAATCCCGACAAGATATCCGACATTTGCGAACGTTAGCGCTGGCACCATTACCCCCTTTCAGATTCCATGCACCATCTCCTACTTACTGTGACCCCAAAGAGCTATGCGTTTTATTATTTCTGCGTTGCACTTGCCGTTAATTCTTAGATTATCTTAGTAGGTACTTGAGTATGTCTTTCCTTATTTTATGTATAGAATCAGGAAGGAATTTATATTGCTTGAGTATGATATGCAGTTGAATCGATACCACGTAATTACTCATCTCTTCAATAAATGACAGAATTACCGATTTCACTGTACTAAACTTAAAGTCTAGATTTGTCGGTGCGTTGCCACAGATATTCGCAAGTGCCTGTAAATCTCTTGGATTGTTCGCTAGTAGCACTATGTCATCCGCATACATCAGTCTAGGGACTTTCTATTGCACCATTTGTCCATTACGCATGAAGGATAAATTAAACCCTAATTCGCTGTTCTCCAGTTGTCTTTCTATGCCCTTAACATAAAGCGTGAACAACAGTGGAGACAGAGGACATCCTTTCTTCAGTCCTCGGTGAATTTCTACCCCCTCATTGCATTTCCAGCCTTCATATAAAATTTGTACTCGGTTGTGTCCCTTTATCTCCCTCAGCAGCTCGACGAAATCATAATCTATGCCCTCGTGCTTGAAAATATTCAATAGCCGCTCCCCATCAACGTTGTCGTAAACTCCCTTAATGTCTAGAAATGAGATACTTCAAGCTCTATTCTGAGCTACTGAACTCTCTATGAACTGAGTTAGCATAATAAAACATCATGCTCTATGCGTCTGCCTGGTCTGAACCAAATTTATAGTTCCCCTAACATATTATTTTTATTTTTCTACGCGCTCTGACAACTCCAGTTTTATGGCTTGCGTTGCTATTCTATATATCACCGACGTTACTGTAAGTGGTCTGCATGAGCTCGTCTTATCTTCATCCCATTTCCCTTCACAGATAAGGTTAATGTTGCTTCCGTGCCATTGAATCGGGATTTACTTTCGTTTAATCATTTGCTCTATTGCGTTAGTCATCCGTGCCTTGCATTTTGGAACGAGCTGTTTGATCTCTATTGGGATTTCATCTGGTCTTGCTGCCGTCCTATTATGGACATTTTCGTCTACTTTTTCCTAGTTAAAAGTTTACACGTTAAAATGTTATTTCTTAGGTTCTTTTGTTGCTGGGTCTGGTTGAGCCTGAACTACGCTTTCTTTCTAGCCAGTTATCATTCAAAACCTCATCCATGTGCCGTAGCGTGTCGTCTCATTCGAAGGTGTTATCGTGCTCATTTCTAAAAGCAGTTTGCTAATTTTGTTTGGAGCACCGAGTGGCTCATACATGGTTACAGAATGTTTTGGTGCGCCTTTGGCTTTTTTGCAAATGTCAAGCACCCAACTTAAGCATTGTGTATTTATTTCATCTTGCAGCAGTTCACTCGCCACCCTTTTCTCTTCTCGGTACTTGTTCCATCTAACGAGCACCTGTTCGTGTATTCCCAACTTTCTAGGTTCGCTGTGGTTTCTCGATGCCTGCTTACGCTCTACTATAGCTGGCTTTATTTCCTTGTTCCTCCACTTACGTGGTTTACTTTTTCCACTATAACTTTTTTTTACCTCGTTTGCCTCCTCTCCTGCCAGTTCGTCAACCCGTTCCTTAATACTGAGACTGTTGTTAAAATAGCCTCCAGTTTATTCTGTATGCATTTTCAGATCTATGCTATTTCTTTTTGATTGATTTTTAAGCATTCGCCTCCTACATGTTTTTGTCTTGCTGCGGCATCTTTCCTAAAGTTTAAAGTTATAAGTTTATTATCGCAACCAAGGTTATCTTCTTCGTGTTAGCTTAGGAAATGTTAGCTTAGGAAATTGCATGAAAAGTCATATTTGCACGTTGAAAAACGACATTTTGGTAACTTGGCTCATATTTTCTTGCTTTTCAGGCATACTTGGTTACAGAAATTTCAATTTCAAGAAGAAGGTGGATCTTATAACAAAATGACAGCTACAGAGGGCAGCCATGACTCGACGCAAAAAGAACAAAACGCCGCAGGTAAGGAGTTCTTATAGAAAGAAATATCATATTACAAATCAGCGGCAAATAACAACTCTTGTTTTTCATTGGTAGTGCAAAGAACATGGAGAAAATGCCGGCTTTTCACGCTTGGTCAAAAATAATTCCTGCGGAACTACATAATCGGAGAGCCTACACATAAATATTATAACACACAATTTATGCAATACAGTGGGTTGGAAAGTAAAGGTGAACGTAAACGTATGCCGCCAATAACGGCTACCAGATTGTTTGGTACATGGGTTTCTTCATTTGCTATCTTCTGGTGCTCTTCTTCAGTATCTCTCCAGAAAAACTTTTTATTGATACCACTTTTTGTTTGCAGCTTCCATGGTGTGTGATTTGCAAGTGCAACTTTTCAGTATTGTGATTTCAGTTTCCTTGGCTGTACCCATGTTCTGCGAAAAATATTCTCACTATCATTCATGATAATCGTGTAATGTCCCTTAAGTGGTGGTACTTAAAAATGTGCAGTCAGCTTGCAGGTTCGGAAATCGACATCCAGAAATTGTACGATTGTTAAAGGGTACCTTTGTCCTCGTATTTGCGCTTAGCTTCATGCGGTAGGATAAACTGGCCAAGCAACAATGAAGCGATGGAAACCACCGAGGAAATTAACGGTCAGTCTAATTTATACAGGCCGTAACCATAAGGAAAGGAAGAATAAAAAAAAAAAACGCTTAACCTAACGGCTAAATACTTCTTACGAGTTGTGAATCCAAAAGTATTAATGTAGAAGGATAAAAAGAACGACACCGACCATTTAAACAAGCATTAATGTTCAGTTGAACGCCACTGAGCGGTCCTTCGAGTTGTGAACTCCTCTCGGGCAAGCGAAGGCGTTGAGACGCTTGACTCATTTTGATTTGGCCTTACCGAGGTACAGTTAGAACGCAGGCGAGAACTTGCGCGGACTAGGAACGCGCGGATAACACAAGCTGCCGAGCGCAAGGGTGACATGGCATAACGGCGATGCCCTTCCCCCTCACGCAATACCTGGCACACTATCGGGTAGAACAGGTGTCCCCTTTCACCCGTTCTGCTTCGTCGACGCGCAGCTCGTGACGTGACTTCGCAGCCAATGGCAATGCGAGTAGGTACCATTTCGCTGCTACATGTGACAGCCGCCGAATTTTTCGCTCAATGTGCCATTTGACGCTACGCAGAAGATGAATTGCCCTGCACCCTAGATTCGCACAAAGGGCATTTTTCAAACTGTGCGACAACTCGTGCACACACGGGCAAGTTGCAACCATTTTCGTGCTCTTACGTGCGTAAGCTTTCGCATGGTTTGAAAAATGCCGCGGCACGCCATGTTGTAATGACAGCTTTTACCGCGCCTAACAGGCTTTCACAGTTGTGTTCGCGGATCAAGAAAAAGAAAAGAAAGAAAAGACAATGAAACTTTAAACCCTCGTTGCGTGCAGAGAAGGCGGTGTTCAAATAAAAAGTGCTTGACCCCACGCCAAACCGCCGTAGTGGACAAAGTGTGATTCAGCTGTGGCAACTCGTACGCTGGCCAAAGCGGCAACTGCATCAACAGGCTCGGAGAACGTAATTTCTACCTGTCTCACTCGGCACGCTTCCACTTGGCCACCAACTGCCGTAGTTGTGGTTGCGGTGCTGTGTTTACGGACACTCGCTTCTTGTCAAGAGACAGACGGCAAATTAACCGAGAAATGGAATATACGTTCCAAATTAGAACTTTAGTGTGCCTTTCATGTTGTTGACAGAAAAAGAATTCGCCCATCTTTGCAGCACGTGTCACGGGATCGACTGATAGCAAAAGCAGCCGGTGTATGTTTGAATGTTTAGATTATTTCTTTGTCGTGGTGTTAGTTTTGCTACCAGGTAGCTCTTGTAATGTTGTTTAAATTGGTTGCTTACATTGTACGTTTGTTTTAAAATAGATGTATTAAAGTCTGTATAATTGAAGCAGGCTTGTTGACTGTTTGCCCCTGCCCCGTTTCAAAGGGGATACCAATATGCATCATTATTGTCATCATCATCATCATTAAATTTACCCGGCGAGACCCGTAGCGAGTATCCACCTTCCAAAAGCGTTGGGATTGAAAGAATATGTTTGGATTGACTGGTCAGCAGTCGAGACACGTAAGAGACGTTTAGAATATTGGATGAAAAATGCCAGGAAAGAGATTTGTAGAACAGGAGTCATTTCAAGCGTGGGAAATGGTACAATATAGTAATAGATGTTCTGAAAAAAAAAGTTACGATCGATATCAGGCAAAAAGTTAGTGACAAATATAATAAAACCTGATGAAATCAAGCAGGCTGGGTGATTATTTTCTCCCATTTCGTTTCAAAGGGCACGCCAATAAACATAATAAAAATGTCCTTTAATAAAATTACCAGCCGAGAGTTTGCGCTCGTGTCATTTTAGCTCTCCCATCCGTCCATGTGATCTCTCCGCAACCCAAAGTATACATATGAATAGGCAGCAACTCGCCCAGCTTTCCCTTCTTCTTTCGCCATCGATATCAGTCATCACGGTTGCAGGCACCCGTACACAGCAGGTAGAAGAGATTTTGTAGATCTATAAATTAGGCTTTGGACTTTTTCGAGATGCTTCCCGAATGAAGTATTTTGGGTATACAAACTTAAATAGTAGTAAGCTGTCGATCGCGCAAAAAAAAAAAAAAGCGGAGTGCTGAATAGATCTTATCAGTGACTTTAAGGTGTTCAACATATAACATTGTTTCCCTATGTAATTGTGAAATCACACACGTTTCTTATAAGTTGATCTTCTGAAGCTTTTTTACCATACCGTGCCCTGGGATCGTAAAGCCCAAATATCATCGTCAATAGAAACGCACATATAAGAATTTCAAGCTGTCAAACAACTAAAATGGTAATATTTCCAATTTAGGCAGCCCCAGTGTCCACTCCAAGGAGGGTGAAGATTTTATTGTGTTTTCTGGAACTTACACCTTCAAGTTCTTCACCGATGTATGCGCAGTCGTGGCCGTTGACATATCTGACGCCGTTGGTAAGTGACAATTTCTCGAAAAAAGAAAATTGGTTTCTGCCTCTTTTAGAGGAATTTGCCAAAAACGAAAGTGAAACGTGTATTCTAAGGAGAGTAGCAATTTCATTGCACATTCACTAAAACAAGCCCATAAATGTACACAATAATTTAATACGGCGGCCCAAATAACCCTCCATAAGCATGCGTAACTGCTTTTCCCGCAGCTCGGAGTTTTGCAATGCACCAAGATATTTAATGTATGTTTGCGCATTCAATTCTTCACTATACTGAATTGATTTTCGCCACGATAACGAAAACTCAGTCAAAACAACAACACTTTAGCCCCAAAGTAATTGACGATGAAACATTTTGTGATAAAGCGATTCATCCAAATGTTTATGCAGGTATCAGAGATAGTCGAGGGCTACGCGTGAGGTATTTGGCGTGGAACAACCTGTCCGCGATGACATAGTCAATTTTGTTTTTGTTTTCTCTTTGGAAGCCACATGAGTGGTGAGCAAGCGTAGATACAGTTGGGGGAAATTTGATCATTGTGTGGGTCTTACTCATTATTCACGTTGCGTTACAAGCCACGTAAATAACGGCGCCTGCCGTCCTTGTTCTGCGGCGAGGTCATCACGCACGCGATGACACCGTCACTATTTACAGTTGGTAAACAAATGAAATAAAAAGTGCCTCGAGTCCAGCGGGCCAAAACAAAACACATTTGACGACATTGATACACGTTATGCCGTGAACGGGATTTCAAATGTGAGCTAACTGCACAGTCTAAAGCAAACACGTGAAATTGTTAGTGTTTAAAGAAATTAGCAGTACGTCACGAGATGTGATCTTTGTTTCCTTACTGAGATTGCCTTACGTCTCTGTCGTTGAATTGTGTTCTCTCCCTGAGTCATTCTGGTACTGATATGTCGACAGGGGCTTGTTTAATTTGTTGCATTCATTTCTTTTTGTCTGTTCCTGAAGGGTCGCGTCTCTTCCAAGTGTCATATCTGTTCGTGCACATACCGCCGATAAAGTAGGCAATTTTTGTTGCGTTCCGGCAGAGAAGCCATACAATGGTCAGCAAACGTATAGGCTGCTGCAGGGAATTCCATTAGAGCGTAGGCGTAGAGCCTACACCTGTTGTGACGTCATCACGGTGTACGTGTAGCGGCGAGAGCCATTTTCCGCCACTGGGGAATATTTGGCGTACGCGAAGCCAATCCCGGGAGCATAACCATCTTCCTGTGTACTGGCGTTACCTCGCATCCCTGCTCTTCACTTCAGTCGTTCTCTTCTCCTGCACACCTTTAAAGGCGAGGCACGACCGAAACCGCGGCAAAGACACGAGTATGAACTTGAAAAAATTACGTAGATGGATGGAGTTATCTGAATGATGCGTAAGCATTTCGAAGTAACGACGTGGTACACTGCTGGTAATCCTGAGCACTGCTCAGCGGCTGTGCTCGTCTTGGCGCCGCTACGGTAAATACAACAGCGCTGCGGAGACACGAACTGCTGTGGAAAGCAGCCCAAAGTGAACTGATGAGGCAAGCAAACTACTGCAGGTGGCGGCGACAGGTGCGCTGATGACGTTCCGATCCGAAGCCACGGCTGCTCCACAGTTCTGGCTTACTAAAGGTGTGCCTATAGTGCCTGCCTGATTGCACAAGTCACGTGGTCGCAGAGGCGCGCTCTTGTGACCCTGCTCGCGCGTTTTAGGTCGTCTTCCACAGGTGGCGAAAGCATTGCTGCTAGCTCTATCTTGAAAGCGATCGTCTTACGTGGAGGATGGACGTATACGCTCGGACAGTTTTCTCATTGGGTAACCATAGAAATGCTTAATAATAATAATAATAATAATAATAATAATAATAATAATAATAATAATAATAATAATAATAATAATAATAATAATAATAATAATAATAATAATAATAATAATAATAATAATAATAATCATCATCATCATCATCATCATCATCATCCTATTTTATGTCCACTGCAGGACGAAGGCCTCTCCCTGCGATCTCCAATTACCCCTGTCTTGCGCTAGCGTATTCCAACTTGCGCCTGCAAATTTCCTAACTTCATCATGCCATCTGGTTTTCTGCCGACCTCGACTGCGCTTCCCTTCTGCTTACTCATTTATAACTAACTATTTTTTATCCTCAGTCTGTAAAGGAGTACGTTTATCTAGGTCAGTTACTCACAGGGGACCCTGATCACGAGAAAGAAATTTACAGAAGAATAAAATTGGGTTAGAGTGCATACGGCCGGCATTGCCAAATCCTGACTTGGATCTTACCACTCTCTTTGAAAAGAAAAGTGTAGAATCATTGGATTCTACCGGTGCTAACATGTGGGGCAGAAACTTGGAGGTCAACAAAGAAGCTCTAGATCAAGTTAAGGACCGCACAAAGAGCGATGGAAGAAATCTTAGGACTAACGTTAAGAGACAGGAAGAGAGCGGTGTGGATCAGAGAACAAACGGGGATAGCCGATATTCTAGTTGACATTGAGCAGAAGAAATGGAGCTGGGCAGGCCATGTAATGCGTAGGATCGATAACCGGTGGACCATTAGGGTTACAGAATGGATACCAAGAGAAGGGAAGCGCAGTCGAGGGCGGCAGAAAACTAGGTGGGGATGATGAAGTTAGGAAATTTGAACGCTGCTGAGCGGTCCTGCGACTACTATCCGTATTTTGAAGAGCGGTCTACTAATTTGCTATTGTGATCGGTGCTTCGCATTTCGAGCGAAACTGCGGCTTTCTTTAAAGGAATGCTAATAGATAAAATAATTTCAGCGCATTCAGAAAATTACACTTCTGCCATTTTAGAAAAGCCACTCTTGCGGTGAGAAGAGGCGTAGCAAGCCATGCAAGATGCGAAAACGAAAGACGAGTGGAGTCGCCGCCTTCAAGTTCTGGCACTAGCTCACCATTAGGCCGTAGAATCTGAGGTCTTGCCAAACGTTTGCCGGCTAAGACGGCCTACATTACATCATCACAAAGAAGGCAAAAAGTCGCAGTTTTTACAGAAAGCATAGAAATGCGACAGCAAATTATTAGACAGGCTATACGAATGAGAGATAGTAGTTTGATCGGCCGTATAAGCTCTTGCAAAGATTAACTACCAAATTGTACTAATAAGTATGGTGTTACGCGAGCACAGGCAAACATGAACGCGTCTTACTCGACGACCGCAGACACTCTCGCCGTCAGGAATGCTCACGTGAAGAAGAGCGGCAGGAGCGGTGAGCTGATTGGTCTTCTTGCTGCCTCTCCCTTCAACGGAACTAAGCGTCCGAGAACACGGCGCAGACGAAGCCACCAGCTATCTCGGGTTGCCTAGGGTTTGCACCTACCGCAGATTGCTTCCAAGACTGGGATCGCGCAGCCGCCATCAGCCGCACTATGTGCAGCCGCGGCTGGAGTAAAAGAAGAGCAGCGCGTTAATATGTCTCCCTCCCCCTGTCCCTCCTACGATAGCTAGACAACTAGAAATATACGATGCAATACGATACGATAACTACAAACTTTGCTACCAACAAAGACATCTATAATAATTTAGAAATCTACAATTTTAACACAGCGCAGCGAACAGGCATTATAGTTTCAGTGGAAGTTCAGGAATCTGGTAAAACAAGATTGAACTAGGAGATCTAACATTTGCAGCCTTGCATCGGAACTGAACACAGACAACTGACATCTCTTGAGAAGCGGCGTTTGTGCCTGCAAATTCTGCTTTGTAAATTACTTTCCGGCCATCACTGAACTTTACTTTCTTTGTTAGTTTATTATATTGTGAATTTATTAAATGTTCTTTATGACGACAGCACCTGTCTTCATGTTTATGCCATTCGTTCTCTTCCTACTTAATTTTTTTTTGCAACTGGACACACCGAGCTACTCTTCCAAGTAATGTGTCACCCCCTTTTTTACCACTCGGAGAGCTAATATACTTACTTTCTGTTTCAGGCAAAATTAATCGTGTTAGGTTAACAACAGAGCTTATGCGACATATCTTTACTTGACTCTGTTGTGTTTTCTTGTCAGTCCTGCCCTTATGGCTACTTATGTCTATGTTTACACTAAGCTGAATGTTCTAAAGTATGCGCAGCCCCAGCAGACAACCAGGAATGATGGCTCCTTTTAAGCATTTTCATTTCCGTTGCCTAACCATTCCCTTAGTTTCCCTACCAGTTTAAGCTTCTCGCTCTTCAGATTAGGGAGCTATATAAAATGCAGCTTTGCAAGTGCCTTTACCATTACAAAGCTAAAACCAGATGTCGAAAGGTTTGTTACGGGGCTGAAGCTCCCGTGTTCACTCAATGCGATAAATTTAAACTGGCTTCTGCCTGTGACCACTTTTTCGCGAATTTGAATATCCTTCAATGGGCAAGGTGGTGTTGGTTATTTATTTCACTGCAAAATATACGGAAAGATCTGATATATTATGACACAGGAAGAACTCTTTGTGTTGCAAAAATGAAAACACTGCCTAAAACATCAAATGCTCTGTTAGAATTAGCAGTTCTTTATTTGGCTTTTTTCTTGATTTATCTTCCAGAAACGCCTAAAGCTGCAGCGCCTGAAGATAAAGCTACCCAGAATAAACAAGATAAATGCATGCTCTGGGTGAAACAGGGTTCAATTGATAACAGAAACTGCTGCGAGAAGTACTTCGAAACACATTGTAGTGCAGAAGAGACGAGCTATGTTGGTACCGGGAATCAATGCACAACTGCGGATGCCAACGTTCCGCAGGGGAAGTAAATGAAAACGACGGGCAGGAAGAAGCTGCGTCAAATTTGCCCGAGTGGAGCGTTTCGAATGGATGGGAATAGAAAGTTGCAATATCTGTTGCTTAGTATGAGTGTGTCAAAGTAAATCCGTCTTTCTTGTGTGATACGACTGGTGTAGTTCAATTGTATGTACAATTAGCTAAAATGGGCTTGCGAGCACTGTATTCGATACTACCAGCCGGCTATCGCCTAGCCACATGAACTTCTGAGACTGCCACTACAGTCAAGCACCACAACTTCCGGTATGTCAGCCGGGCTCCAGCCACCGCGAAGCAACTGCCGGTCGCACACGCTACAGGATTAGCCATAGAGCATGCCCGGAAAGACCTCGTGCAAGGGTTTTGTGGTATACGAAGAAAGCAAGAAGGTGCGCCGACTTCTCTACTGGTGAAGAATGAGGCCTGGCTTCGGTCCTTTTATTTTTTTTTACTAATATGAACTGAAAGGAGATGTTGGCACCATTACTGGCGCTGGTTTCTCCTTTTCGCAGTACAAGCAAAATAAAAGTGCGAAAAGTGATATGCACACTCGACAGTGAAATAGTACTCACATTTCCAAAGTTCTATCCGCAGAATAAACTAAAGAGGACACTAAAAGACATAAACAGTTCTGTAAACGAAGGAAAATGCACAAAAGAGCTTGAAAACACGCACTCAAGGTCAGTTAATATGTACGCAGCAAGACACATAAAAACATATAAGGACGCCAGACGAGAGCTACACACATGCAACATACGGCACAACCTCTGGTTTTCTAAAAAATGCAATAGTAGGGTCAACCACGATGCATTTAATAATAATCTAATATATTTGTCTTTTTTCCGCAAAAATTTTGTAAAAGCTACAAGTGATTTTTGTCTATAGCTCCGTTGGTGGCCATGGTCCTAGTATTTTTTCCGAGTGAAAAGTGTGCGGTCTAAAAACATAAAAGCGGCCTGTAGCCTTCGCCTAGCTGTATCGCGTCGCAGGCATTCGAAAAGAAGGTGTCGTACGTCTTCATCAGCCTGGCCACAGTAGCACGGCAAACTAGCGACGCATTGAGTCTTGTAAAAAGAAAAAAAAAACATTGTGCTTCAATCCACGCGGTGAACTTGGTTGGACAGCCAAACCCGCTGTGGTTGCTTAGTGGCTGTGGTGTTGGGCTGCTAAGCACTAGGTCACGGGATCCCGTCACCGCTCATCGTGTTCATGCTGCTCTTCGGGAGTCCTAACTATGCGTGGCCATCCCATAGCGCTATCACAACAAAAAGAAAAATAAATGAGTTGCTTGGCGGGTTGTTTTGCATATGAAAGTGTAGTCACGTCACTCCCTGTTTCGTACGCTACAGTTATGGCTTCCTGGTCACTGCAGCTTATGCAACCGTAATCTTTGCCGTGAAACGCATGTGGCGAACGCAACATGTTTTGCAATGTTAGAAGGCGCCTTATCATCGATTATATAATTTCGACATTTGTTTTGTGCGTTTCTTTATTAAAGCAGATACTGGGGCGTGTTTTGACTGCGTATTTCCAATGGAGAAAGGCACTTTTAACAGCGGAGCTGTTTAAGCCGGCCGTAATTTGTGCCGCGAGCCGCAAAACCATGGGCCGATCCTGGCGGTAGTGCAGAAAGGGTCCAAGCGCGATGGCACATACCCCTGTGAACTAGCGAAGCTGAGCCTAGCTAAGTCTATCGAAGCATAATTGGGACTACTTAAGCTTAGTCAGTCATCGATAGCCAATAAATAGCTAATCGATAATCGATCAATAATTAATAAATACCGGAAAATGCTGGGGATGACTTCGTAGTGCTTAGCCCAGCCCAAATACGTGGTCAATGCCTTGCGATAGCCAATCGATAGCCAATGAAAATCTAATCGATAATTGATCAATAATCAAGAAACTCCGGGAAATGCTGGGGATGACTTGGTAGTGCTTAGCCTAGCGGAAAAGCCAGGATTCGCTAGGTGCCCATCAGTTCCGCTGTCTCTTTAGCATTGTGCCTCCAGGGCAAGCTACTGCTTTCCTTTTTTTTTGCTTCAGTCCGTGCAATGATTTTCTGTCGACTGTTCTGTCGACGGAGGCGACGAAATCAAGGGATCTGAGTGACGAAATCTGAGGCTGTAAAAATGACGCGTGAATGCTGCCCCAAGCCACAGACCGGGCAATGAAGTTGCAGTTTCATATTGTCGCTCAGCTTTGCGGGATGAACAATTGAATGTACGATCTATAAAGAATAACTGCTGAACACATTGATTTACCATCAAATTAGGTGTATGTGCTTGTTGACAGGACACTCTGTCTCAGCAATAGGTGGATTTGACTAGGGGCAAGAGGGACATTTATTGTATTTTTATATTCGCGGGCTTGTTTTGCAGCTGCGTCGACTGCAGTGCTTCTAGGGATACTGTAGTGCCCTGGAATCCACTGATGCTGTGATAATGTGATTTCTAGTAATGCCGTTTTTGTGTTCCTTGATGGTTTCGTATACTAAATGTTTATTCAACATTTTTCGGTATGTGCTCGGCCCTTTATTCTTGAAAGTCGCTGTATAGAGTAGAGGTCGAAGCCGGAAAATGAATGAAAAATTCACCCTGGACTGAGGGGGCCCTTAGTCCTGGGCTCCGCTGGTAAGTATTTCGAGACACTTCTGTGCGTACTCGCCCAGCTAGCGCTGGTCGTGCTACGTCATGGCGAAAATGACACAATTCAACGTAGGAAGTCGGCAAGCCGCTGCTTCACACACACACACACACACACCACACACACACACACACAAACCACACACACACACACACACACACACACACATATATATATATATATATATATATATATATAAACGCCAGAACTATATTCGCATCTAGAATTAAGTTATCCGCAGTCAAAGTGTGGCGATCAATCGTAAAAGAGATAGGTTGCACCTAAGTTGATTGCAAGCACTTAAGAACCTGCACTCGAAGCTACATACCTGCCATGGGCCTCGCTCATGTCTCCGAGTTCCTCCGACATTAAGTTCTACGTTCTACGTTCTTTGGCCATGGCCGGTCGTGGGGCAAGGGTCTAAGAAGCGTTGCATGCATTGAATTCGGCTCTGCGAAATTAGCTTTGCCGCAATACAATACTGCTAGACGGTGAAGCCCATGCAAGTATTGCGATGAACCATACAAAAAGTTGAGAGGCCACTATTTTTGAACATGTGTGTTCAATAAATATACACGTGCGCACCCGCCTTCTTCTGTCCCATTGCCCGCGCCCAGGCACCTAACAATAATACTGGCAGACGTTTAAAGCTATTTTGAACGTGGTTGTGACGATTTCAACGCTTGCTTAGCCAACATTGCGTGCCCGGTATATAAGACCGTAACGGGGACCCATATATGTCGCTTTCTTATGCATGCGCGCACTCACCGTCTCTGGTCACAGTACGACCACTGAGACGCCTAGTATTTGGTCCTGGCTATAAGGTCAGAGGCTTAAATCGCCACAGTAAACGTCAGAAACCGCTAGATTGGTTAGGCACGGCTACGTGCGAAATAGCTCTGAAGGTCTCCCAGTGCATTTATTAGGCTTTTTGGTGCTCTGTGACGGGAGACAGCGGGAGCGAGCGTGTGTGAATAAAGAACGCATACTATGACACGCTAGCGAATACGCATACGAATACGCTAGCGCAAGACAGGGGTAATTGGAGATCGCAGGGAGAGGCCTTCGTCCTGCAGTGGACATAAATATAAGCTGATGATGATGATGGTGATGATGATGATGATGTCACGCCACAGTGGCTCCCTTCCACATTTAGCGGGCTTCACAGCACTGCACTGCGTAGGTTTCACCGTGTAACGTACTCGTACTGCGGCAAAGCCGAATTTTAAAGCGAAGATAAGGAAGAAACATTCACTGCGTGTTTTCCGAAGCTTCCTTGTACACTTTCATACCTTGGCCCACACCAATGTCTCATTACTTGCTGACAGGGACGGTTAGGTGTCCGGTATGGGGACGTTTACGGATGGAGGTCCGAGGGCCAAGGCACATTCTTCTTCGCGCGAAATATTTGAGGCCCACGCAATCCACCGAAGAGACAAATGCGTCAGCATCCCATCAACCGATCTGACAGATAAGGAGCTTGAATACCTTGGATAATAGAGAGAGCTCCATTCCTCGACTAATCACATGTGGATTCGCGTCAGTATAGATATATGCTCTGTGTATTTTCAAATAAATCATATGTTGATAGCCTGCGCGCGTGTTTGCTTCCTTCTTGTCCCGTCTTCGTGCAGTTCAACCAAAAGCTACAAGAATGAGGATGTATGCTGAGCTAACGGTACCGCCACCTAGTGGCCGTGGCCAGTAAGACACGCCTCAAATGGCAGCTGGGAAATGGCTTTGTTTTTCAGTTTTCGCGTAACAGATTTAAGTTTGCTTGCATATTCGAATAACAATCAGAAGCTATCATGTCTGCACATTGTGTGTAAGTCGTACTTTACGCATTTTCTGAGACCATTTACGTTTAAATATTAGTTTAGTTAAATAAGGCATGCGCTTGGCGGACTGCTAAGAATAAGGATGTATGTTGCCCTTCAGCACATGTGCTTGCGTGCGTGACGTACGTCGCTGCTGGTGGTGGTGCTTGTGTAACGTCGACTATCGTCCGTACCAGCTTCGCTGTACATCCACTTTCGCAGGGTGAAATGGAGGCGTGCTTTTTTTCACACGAAAGCGTTTTATGCCGGGGTCCGCGATGAACTTTTGTTACGGTTGTAAAGGATGTGACGTTCGACGCCAGCGAGTAAAATATGTTTTGTTGACAGGGGTGGCGCCGCCAACTCGGAGCGGTGAAGCGAAGTACTGCATCGTGACGATAACGAGCGCCGACAGAGAGGGCTGCGGTAGTCACCGCGCAGCGGAGGTTCCAACGCGGTGTAGCCTGATGTTGGTACTTTCCTCGCATGGTTTACGTACGCGACACCTTATTTGAACTTAACATCAACAGAAAAAGCCCAAATAAATGTGTTACTGCGGAAAGCGTACAAACAAGCCATCGGCCTTCCTCCAGGCACCGGAACAACGAAACTTCTAACCCTGGGCATCCACAACACCTTAGAAGAACTAATTGAAGCACACCGACATGCGCCAATCACGCGCCTCAACCTTACTAGAACAGGCAGAGCAACACTTCGAAGGTTGCAATACCCCGTGGCGACAACCAACAATCAAGAAGTACTCCGCAAGTCCCTACACGAGCAAATAATGGTGGCGCCTGTTCCGCGTAACATGCACCCGGAATATCACTTGGGCAGGAGAAAAGCACGAGCGATAACAATAGAAAGGAGATACGGCACTCTCTCCACTGCTCGCTGGACAGATGCGGCCATGTACCCGAATGTAGAGGGCATGGTAATCAGCCTGGCTGGACACAGACAGCAAGAACTGGTATCCGCCTCCGTTCGTACGCAGAACGTCGCCGCAGCCGAAGAGGCCGCTATTGCCCTCGCCATCTCTGCCTCGAGACAAAACGAAGAACTATATATTCTTACAGACTGTCAATCAGTATGTCGAGCCTACGCGAACGGCCATCTACATAAAATCGCATGCGATATTCTACATCGCCTCAACGAAATACCCCGCACCACGATAATTTGGACACCGGGACATGAAGGCGTCAGCGGAAACCATCGTGCACACACGATAGCCCGAGGTCACTGCAACCGGGCACTGCAAGAGACGCCAGAAGACCCAAGTCCAGACACACTACAAACTTACTACGATATACTGCAGCACTACCGCCTTTCGAGAAGAACGATGCCGCCACCCCACCCATCCCTCACCAGAGCTGAAGCCACGACCTGGAGGCAACTCCAGACCAACACCTATCCTCACCTCACGCTCCTTCACGCGATGTACCCCACCCTTTATCAGCCCCTTTGTCCTTTCTGTACAGAGCGAGCTACCCTCTACCACACCACATGGCCATGCCAAAATATCCCCAATAACTCCCCAAATCGAAACGCAACGCACGAGCAGTGGGAGATGGTGCTGACCAGCTCGGCACTGGAGGATCAGCGAAAGCTTATCGCCAGAGCCGAAAGTGCTGCCACCGCCGCTGGGGCCCTGGACTGAAGGCTCCACCCACCACGGAGATCGACGCTTCTCCGTGCCTCATCAAAATAAAGTTTTGTCTCTCTCTCTCTCTCTCGCATGGTTTGTCTTTCGCGTCGGATTAGCCTGTGGCGCCTCGTCGCCTACGCAGTGCAGCTTCGACATGCATCAGCAGTGCTTACACGCCACCTACTGCTTCGCTTGCGATGGCCCCAACCAAGAGAGAGAGAGAGAGAGAGAGAGAGAGAGAGAGAGAGAAAGAAAGGGGACGAAAGACAAGGAGGCTTAGCCAGTGTAAATACCGGCTTGCTACCCTGTACTGGGCCCCAACCAAGAAACCTGCTGCGCTAAGTGGCGCAGAAAGGCAACGGAGTCGACGCACGAATCTCGCTATGGTCCGGCGAGAGACACGTCAGCGTGAAGCAGAACACCTTCACGCGTTCGCGGCGCACGCTGCGAACTCTGCCACTCGCATTCCTGAAGCTGAGCGCGTCTCAACTCATCTGGCTGCCCAAGACACTACGGTGCAGGACCAAAATCTCGTACCGTCGCCGAAGCGACTCGGCAGCTGGACGCTGCTTGCCAACGGGATGCCACGCGCCAATCAAACCTGCGGCACGATCGCCAGCCCGCAAATCGTGTGCCTTTCGCTGCCGTGGACCGTGAGTTCACGAAGGAAACATGCAACAACTTCTGTAGAGACGCGTTTCACTTTCATATTCTACCGATTCCTATGAACGAGGGATCAACCATATTTTTAAGTTGGCATTCAAACTCATCCTTACTCGTATCTGTGCAAACACATCGCTACGAGGAGGTACGAAAAATGTCTGGAAAGCGCATACATCTATCCGAATACGTTTCTCGTGTACTGTATGGATACTATAATATATTTACATATATTACGCAGAAGACTAAAAATAAATAAATAAATGACAGAAAAGAAAATCAGTAAACGAACAAAAAAGCACAGAAAACAAGAGTCGGCGTACCTCTGCGTCACTATTACGTCAGAGTGGTAGCATGTCTTGGCTAATGCTAGAACAAAGTACTATTTTTTTTTCTCAGGATTCAGCTCGCCGCAAATTGCGAGCGCATTCCCGGCAAGCCATCACTGACGGCACGCCACAAAGACAAGCTTCCGTTGTACCTGCAGACGCACATGCTCGGCCGAGACCTGCCATGTTTGGTGGCAGTCACCGTGCGATGCATCACACGCGAGAAATTGTTCAGCAATGACATCTGCCAGGAGAACATCGATGATGGTCTGCTCAGCATGCTGCAGCGCATCCAGGCACTGCTGAAGGATTCTTTCCAGCGACCAAGAACCTTCTAAGAGTCCCTCATGTGCAAGACGTTGAAATAGGGAAAAATGGTAACTAAATAGCGAAGCCAATAGCCACGAAGTGCCACCACCTGGCAAAGCAGCCAGATGACAAAGAACAATGCCCGAGATAGTCGGCTGATGACCTACCCGGAGACCTATTCTTTACGCAACGAGCCTATTCGACATCGGAAGAAACAACCACTGCGCGATTCCCGAAGCCTCCCTTGTGCACTTTCATGCCTTGGTCCACACCAAACTTGCGGAATCCTTGTTGACCGGGACGGTCAGCCTTCCGAGAGAAGAGCGTATGGTACGGGTGGAGGCCAGAAGGCCAAGGCACATTCTTCGGGTAGCAAATTGGACCAAGTCTGGTTAACCTCCCTGCCTCTCCTTCTTCCCTTCTCTCTTTCCGCTGCAAGTTAGCCTCTGTGGATGCAAGTAGAGAACGAGAAAGACGTAGTGTCACAAGCTGGAAGAGTGCAACAAATACAGTTATTGAAGACTGGTGTTTAAGTCGGTGTGGGGTTTTCGTTACACTAACAAAACCCAGGAATAGTGCATTTGAAGATGCTGAAGTAGTGGGGTGTAATGTTACAGCACCGCACATCGTATTAGGGGGATGAAGACACGGTGATATTGTGCACGTAACACTAATGTTCTGGCTAAATGTAGAGAACGAATTCGCTTGCTTCCTAAACGTGACGCATTCCTATCGAAGGACTGGAGCCTATTGAGCACAAATTAGCTATTTATTTCGTTCGCTCATCAAGTAGATCCTAGCATAGCAAGAACAGTTGCGCTGCAGCAGAATTACTTGAAAACCCACTTGGATCTGCCTTTCTCCCTGTGGACTCCCATAAGTGTTGTACCTAATATACCTGTTACACCCTATATGGTAAACAAGAAGTTACACCTTAAATTCGAACTGAAGCGTATGCTCGACGATTTCGAATAGCGAATACGAAAAATAGCAAGGACTATTCAATTCGTATTAAATGTTTCGAATATTCGCGCACATCGAGAACTCAGCACCGTGGAAAAAGCAGGCAATGAATGGCGAGAAGCCAATGTATGCCAACCTTACCTAAACGCGTGTAAGTACCGCCAGAAAGAACTTGAAATACGTGCGCAACAATTTATGCGGCCAAACCTAGCAACGTACGTGATGTAATCTGTCAACACGAATGCAGAGATGCTATTCTTGGCAATTATATTATGTGGTACGTCTCTCATGTGGCTTAAGCTTGTAAATACAAGTGCACCTGCCACCGTAGAACTACTATGGGTGAGTTGACTGGACACTGGGCCCTCCGAACGTACCACCGACAGAGATGAGAGTAAGGGAGACCTCTCACGCAGGAGCGTGCATTACCGAAGTTATCTTGGGTGATGCCTTACGGTACTTCTCGGGTATTTCACATCGACCGCTATTATTTTTAATTCGGTAAGTAGCCTAAAATGTGCGTGTCGCCTATAGAACTAGGGCATCAATTCTCTTAATGTACAAGATACTCCTTGCTTAATATTGATAATGACGCCAGCGTATTGAAGGCCATACAATGTGGGCAAGTTAGAGTTATGTGAAAAGAGGGTCACATTTTGTTGGTTGATATGGATAAAAAGCAAACCGGATAACAATTTTGAAGAATGCACAGAAATAGTGTCGTCTAAAGACTGAACAACTTGCAAATTAGGTAAGTGCACTTTAAACATTGGTGGAAATAATCAGCTGCATTATTATTCAGGCGTGTTTCATCATGATAATTTTTCAACTACAGTATTATTGTGTGTGAGTATGATTTGTTTCTTGAGCATGCTTACAGGTTAATTGACACTGTATTTTTTCCCACTGCTAAACACAGCCTTAAAGATCGCATATTTTAGCCTGAATATCACTCAGTTTTTCTCGTATCAAAAAGCATGCAGAAACTCCACTGGAGTTGTCAAAGTATGCGTAAGCATTCTCCCAAATTTCAAGTTGGCCTACCTTCAAATTGCAGTTGGCCCGCACCCAAGTTTTAGTTGTCCCAACCCAAAATTCAAGTAGGCCCATCCGAAAGTTTCAAGTAGGCCCACCCCCAAATTTCTGTTGTCTGACCCCCAAATTCAAGTTGGCCCACCGTTAGTCGTAACTTCCGCATGCATTTTCTATGGAGCTCTATGTATTCTATGGGCTCTCTGATCATTTTCATTTTCTTGCTTTCAATTATTCCTTATCGCTTATAAAGCTATCAATCATCTATATTTACACTATTATAACGATTAAATGTCTTCGCAAATAACGCATTTTTGTCCAGATACACGCCCTTATCCCGTGACGGATAAAATTTCTTATGGTATTCGCCTCAGAATGCGTACGCTTTAAATAAGTGCACACTATTGCTGAAGGAAGAAAATCTGCGTTGACGTAGTACACAACGAAGGAGCGCAATACATCCGCGTTAACATTGCGCGGTATGAAAGCTAGAGAATAAATACGTCGGATACACTGTATTATAAACCTCCTACTTAACTCACAAAAACGCGCAGGACAGCGGCCCATGGGAAATTGCGCGACCAATCCGGTACATCCATATCTTTCTTTGCTCCACATTATGCTTGCCGGACAGCAGCATAAAAAAGTTTTTTTCCTTCACTGAAGCGATTACGGCAACCGTAGGCGCAACAACTCATGACGAAGAGTAGAAACAGCGCCAAGAAAGCACGCCTGTTCTTAACGACGCGCTCACGTCGGACACTACCGTCATGGTATAAACCACATAACTACGTACGCTAAGGCGCGTATTCATTCGTTCGCAATGAAAATGACACCGGAGAGACTTCTGAAAGCGCTCGCTTTATTCTCGGATGAAAAAACCACGAAATGGAAAAACGCACTGTGACGTGACGACGGTAGTCCAATCGGAAACAGTAGATGGGCGGTGGAGGGCGCGGGTAAGGGAGAAAGGCGGAGAGCCCGCGCGGCAGCGGAAGAGTTCAAAGGATGGCGCAACTTTTAAACATTGAGGGGCTCTAGGCTTCGTGTCGGTCAGTCAGTACACGTGTCAGTAGTTAGTTGAGTGCTTAACCGGGCGCGGGGGTGTACGAAACTGTAAAAAAAAGCGCATTCTGGAGATATCGTTCCTCCCCAGATAAACACGAAAAATATGCGCTTTGTTTGGAAACGCCTTTTTTTTTACGTCCGTTGTTAATATTCGCTGGAGGCGTACTTCTATATAAGAGCAATATTTATAGCAGTTTATAAGACTCCTTGAACACTGCCTCGGCTTACTTTATCTTCTGCCTGTTTGCTATTTTGTCCCTCTTCAACCTTTTTCGTCGAAATAAATTCTGTGCGTCATTCTCACTTTCGATAAATGCGGCCTTCGTCATTCTTTGGAATGCTTTCGAAACTTATTCTCTAAGTTCTTTCGTACGCGCATTGTATTCGCCCGCGGCCAGGCTTGCTAGGCACACGCGATTTTTTTCATTTTAAAATGTCAACAGCTCAGTATTAGTACTGCCTATATCCCATAATGCTCATGTTCACTTTGTGATTCCACTCCGAATGTTTTTCTTTTTTCACGGTAGTGTCGAACACTGGTATTCATGCCAATGTGTAAAGGCCTTAGTTGAGGTTATTCTAATCAGAATTCGACACCTATTTGCTGGAGAGATGACGCACGGAGCACAGCCTCCGCCGAAAGCCAGCATAAAAATAAATGAAAAAAGTCAGAGTTTCACCCGAAGGGCGAAGCATTAGCGATAGCAAAAAAATAAATAAAAAAGCTTTAGAAAGTAAGTACAGTAGTTTTACCGGCCGTATAAACTTGCAAACGTTCGCTTACTAACTAAATTAAAAAGCATGGTGGCAGCGCGCACAGGCACACATGAACACATCCCACCCGTAGAGCGCGGACACTCGCTGTCAAAACGCTGGCGTGAGGAAGCGCGGCTGCAGCAGTGAGAGAAGTGGTCGACCATCGTGCTGTCTGTCGCTTCAACGAAAACTGTCTGTCTCCCTGTCTGTCTGTCTGTCTGTCTGTCTTACGCCAACCAAGTTGCCCAAGTTGTCTATCAGATTGAGCCATTAGGGACCACGAGCGTGGCTCGTGACGGCATCACGACCACGAGCCACGCTCGTGATGGCGTCGCGATCCTTTTATTGTCGTCATTACAGCTTCGTCATCTGGCGCTCATCATGCCGTCGGCTTCACGCTTTCTACGCCGAACCAGTAGCCTAAGTTCTTTCGCAGTTTCGGCCACTAGGTATGTGCTCGCGGTCGTGGTGCCATCGAGGTCGTTGCATCGTCCACTTTCCAGTTTTGTCATCGGGCTCTCGTCATGAATTCGTTGACATAGTTTCCTAGTAATGTGGCTGTGGTCGTTTTATCGTCGTCATTGCTGCTTCGTCATCCAACTCTCTTCATGTCGTCGTCGTCGTCGCGCTGTCATCGGCATACACTCGTTATCATACCGGTGTCGCTGTGATGCCCTCGTGGTAGTTCTATCGCCATAATTTCAACTTTGTCATGACAAAGGAATTTCATGTCCGAAATTCTATCGCAATCATGCTGTCGCCATTGAATCCTGATTATGCAGCCGTTATGATGCCATCGCCGTCATTGCGTCACCGTCAGACGGTGACGCAATCCATTTTCCTGCCGTCGTGATGATGATGATGATATTTGGTGTTTTGTGGCGCAAGGGCCAAATGTGGCCAAAGAGCGCCAAGACAATGAATGGTATGTTTGCCATGATCAGTGATTTTCGATGATAGGATGCTATGTGGCTGTAAAGGGGCCTAAGAACAAATCGCGGTATATGAGCGTAAAACATACATCGAATAGAATTATGACAGTGACGTGTGGAGTGATCTGTGGGTCGTGAATGTATAAGAAGTGGTCATGGTGCTAAAATTTAAGGCTATAAAAGTAGCACGACGCCTACCGAAGGCCTTTGTGGCCAAAGACTACGAGGCACGTGCTTTCTTTAATAAAATACCGCAGTAGCGGCCTCTCCAGAGAGGCCGTGCTACAAGTCACCTGGATATATAACACGAAAGTTCTGTATATCTTTTAAAAACGCGATGATGGATTGGTATTTAAAAATAGGTTCATTGCCCAAAAACATACAAGGATGCAATGGTAGGTTCTGTCGTAATGGTATTCGAAAATGTTTTTTCCTCTGAGGCTCCAGTTCAGGGCACTGCAAAAGGACATGAAGTACACTGAGTGGCTCGCCACATTCATCACAGACAGGGGGATCGCCACCGGACAATAAGCATGCGTGTGTACTGTATGTGTGTCCTATCCTGAGTCTGCAAAGTGTAACCTGTGTGCGGCGTGTCTTTGATTCTGGTGGCCAATGAGCGAGATGAGGCTTGATAGCATGTAATTTGTTGCCCGTTTCTCTGTTCCACAGACGTTGCCAGTAGGACCTGAGCTTTTTCTTAATAAAGGGTTTTAGGTCCATTACAGGGACGGCTATGGGTGAAGTGGCAGCGTCTGTATGAACTGATGTGGCTAGCTTGTCGGCCAACTCATTCCCTTCGATCTCGCGGTGCCCTGGCACCCAGCAGAGCACAATTTGGTGCTTGGATGCATACGCGGTGCAAATGATGGAATAAAGAGTTATAATTACGGGGTTTCTGTGCCTACTTGAAGTGTTTAAACATTTCAACACGCTCAAACAGTCTGTGTAAATGACTGCCTTGCGTATGTCTAGCTGTTTGATGTGTTTAACCGCCACCGAGGATGGCGTAGGCCTCCGCTGTAAAGATGGTTGTGTTTGGGTGTAGAACTCCCGCAGCAGAAAAGGACGGACCGACCGCCGCGTAAGACACGCCAGCGTGTGACTTTGAAGCGTCAGTAAAATATTCTGGACAAGAGTATTTGTGCTGCAATTCGAGGAAGTGCATACGAATATGTGCGACCGGCGCATGCTTTGTGACCTCAATGAAGGACAGATCACAGTCAATCAGCTGCCACTGCCATGGCGGCAGCTCTACAGGAGGCGGCATGACATCGTGCTCATGGAGCAACACATCCATTTATTCGGCAAGACTTCTTACTTGCAGTGGGTAGGGCTTTCTCACGGAAGGGCAGTTCAGAAAGGTTTGGGCACTGGACAGATCGTTTATACTTGTGTAGGCAGGGTGCGTATTGTTTGAGTTCACTTTTAGGAAATATACAAAGGATAATTAAGTTCTCTGTAGATGTAGCGACCATTCATTTGATTCGGCATAAAGGCTTTCTACGGGGCTTGTTCTGAACGCACCCGTAGAGAGGCGGATACCCAGATGGTGGACAGGGTCTAACATCTTCAAGGCGCTCGGCGTCGCAGAGTGATATATAATGGAACCGTAGTCTATACGTGATCGAATGAGGCTCTTATATAGATTCAATAGACATCTTGTGTCACTACCACACGTAGTGCGAGACAACACTTTCAAAATGCTCATTGTCTTCAGGCACTTATTTCTTAAATACTTTAGATGTGGGATAAACGCTAACTTCGCGTCCAGAATTAGGCCTAGGAATTTGTGTTCAGTTTTTACAGGTAGACCCTCACCCTGTATCTCGATGTTGGGATCAGGGTGCAGACCTCTCTTTCTGGAGAAGAGGACGCATGTGGACTTTTGTGGGTTAAGCCGAAAACCATTCTCGTCTGCCCACTTAGACAGTTTGTTCAGTCCAAGCTGAACCTGCCGCTCACAGATTGCAAGGTTACATGACGTGAAGCCTATCTGTACATCGTCGACATATACTGAATAAAATATGTTGCGTGGGATGTACAGACGCAGAGAGTTCATTTTTATGATAAAAAGGGTGCAACTAAGCACACCACCCTGTAGTGCTCCAGTTTCCTGCACATATGGTCTTGATAGGGCATTACCCACACGAACACGGAATCTGCGGTTGGACAGATAACTTTCAATGATATTCAGCATAATGCCACGTATTCCAAAGTGTGCGAGGTCTCTTAGTATTCCGAATCGCCACGTGGTGTCGTATGCTTTTTCCATATCAAGGAAAACAGACAGGAAGAATTGCTTGTGGACAAAAGCCTCACGAATCTGAGCCTCTAGGCGTATCAGATGGTCAGTGGTGGATCGGCCGTCGCGGAATCCACACTGGTATGGGTCAAGCAGCTTGTTTGATTCTAGGAAATGTATCAGACGGCGGTTTATCATCTTCTCAAAGACTTTGCAGATGCAGCTTGTTAGAGCTATGGGCCGATAACTCGATACGGACGATGGATCCTTGCCCTGCTTCAGGATAGGGATTACTATGGCCTCTTTCCAGGCAGAGGGGATCTCGCCGGAGGTCCATATAGAGTTGTACAGGCAGAGAAGGGTTTTCTTTGTTTCAGAGGACAGGTTTTTCAACATTTCGTAGAGTACGCGGTCAGAGCCTGGGGCAGATTGGTTGCAACAGGTGAGTGATGCTTGCAGCTCTGCTAGGGAGAAAGGTAGGTTATATGGCTCGTTCCCAGTGCTCTTTCGGTCTAGTTTTTGTTTTTCTATTGCTGCTTTGTATTTTGTAAATGCTGGAGAATAGTGTGATGAACTGGACACATGTTCAAAATGTGCACCCAGATGGTTCGCTTGGTCCTCCAGGCTATCTCCCTGCGTATGTACCAGGGGAGGCGGATGTGTTTGTCGTCCTGTTACCCTATTGACCCTGTTCCAAACCTTGGCCTCATCCGTGTATGAATTGATGCTTGATAAGAATGTTTGCCAGCTGTCTCTCCTGGCTTGTCTGCGCGTTCTCCTACCTTGGGATTTGGTTTTCTTGAAATTGACAAGGTTTTCAGCAGTAGGAGAATCGCGAAGCTGCCTCCATGCTTTGTTCTGCTGCCTACGTGCATTCCGGCATTGTTCGTTCCACCACGGAACACGGCGTTTGCTAGAAAGTCCACTTGTTTGGGGAATACACTTAAGAGCTGCATCAATTATGAAATTAGTAAAATATTCGACGGCACCGTCAGTTCCGAGCGATGAAATGTCAGCGCACGAGAGCGTACTGGTAAGTGTTTGGAATTTCTTCCAGTCCGCTGCATCGACCTTCCACTGGGGGGCGTGTGGTGGGGATTCGTATTGTCTTGGTGTTTTGAGCAGTAACGTGGAAATGATCGCTCCCGTAAGGGTTTTTTATAACTTCCCATTCAAGTTCAGGAAATATGGATGGAGAAGCTATGCTGAGATCTATAGAAGAAAAAGTTTTGTTTGCAAGACTATAATATGTAGGTTCCTTTTTGTTTAGCAGACACGCACCGGATGAGAAGAGAAAGCCTTCAATTAGACGGCCTCGCGCATCGATGCGAGAGTCACCCCACAGACCACTGTGTGCATTCAGAACCCCAAGCACAAGATACGGTTCTGGCAATTCGTCTATAAAGGACTGAAATTCATGTTTGTGTAAGTGGTAATGTGGGGGTATGTAAAGCGAGCAGACGGTGACGAGTTTGTTTAGGAGAACAAGTCGAACTGCCACTGCTTCAAGTGGCGTTTGCAGCTTTAAACGTTGACACGCTATGCTTTTGTGAATTATAACGGCAACACCGCCTGAGGATGCAATAGCATCATCGCGGTCTTTACGAAACGTAACATAATGTCGGAGAAAGTTTGCATGTTGCGATTTTAAGTGAGTTTCCTGTACACACAGCACTTTTGGATTGTGTTGGTAAAGAAGTTCTTGGACATCGTCGAGGTTCCTAAGAAGACCTCTGACGTTCCATTGTATGATTTGTGTATCCATATTGAAAGTAAATTGGTGCTGTGTGTACTAGAAAAGGAAATATTGCTTGAGATTACAGAGCCCTTTCCAGGCCCTGTAACGCGGGATTTGTCCTTTCTGAAGCGGTCGAGGGAGCCTCGCCACTCCTTAGGCGCTTGGTGCGCCGTCGGGATGGGTGTAGTGTCCATTGCCTCATGTGGGGCGCCGGACACGCGCTCTTGCGAGCGAGAAATTTCGCGAGAAAGTCTCGCCGTGAGGGACGAGACCTTTGCGCCCACCAGCCCGGAGGTTGATGGGGCTGTCTTTGGGCCTGAGCTGCGCCGGCTGTTGCCAGCGGCAGCAGGGGCTGGAGAGGGTGAGGCAGCCTTGACTGCACCCACCGTGGGCGCTGCTGGCGGTCCTGCCGGTTCGCTACGCGAAGCGCAGGATGTCGCCGTGGACTGATGTGGTGCCGGTAACCCTAGGGTAACCGGGCTTGTTTGCTGGTTGGGTGGGGTAGGCTTAGCTCCTTCCACCCCGGGGGCAGGGGCCACAAGCGGCAGTTAGCTGTGTGCGGGCTGGGCTGGTGGCAGTGGCCGATGTGACGCTGCCCCCCGACGCGCCGCATCAGCATAAGATGTGCTGTGAAAAAGTGAGCACCTCTTACGGGCTTCCTTGAAAGAAATATTTTCTTTTACTTTTAGCGTGATTATGTCCTTTTCTTTTTTCCAGTTTGGACAGGAACGTGAGTAGGATGCGTGGTCACCACTGCAGTTCACACAGTGAGGAGTGCCAGTACAGTTGTCGGAGGAGTGGCCCTGTACTCCACACCTTGCACAAGTTATTTGACCACGACAGCTTTGTGAGCCATGGCCGAATCTTTGGCATTGGAAGCACCGTCTAGGGTTAGGAAGATATGGTCGAACAGTTAACCTAATGTATCCTGTTTCGATGGTTTCAGGCAGAACGCTAGATCCAAATGTGAGGACAAGATGTTTGGTGGGGATTTCTTTGTTGTCCCGTCTGATGATGATACGTTTTACATTGGTGACATTTTGATCTTTCCACCCTTCCAGGAGTTCTGCTTCTGACAATTCTAGGAGGTCTGCTTCTGATACGACACCACGTGAGCTGTTCATTGATCGGTGTGGTGATACAGAAATTGGTATGTTGCCGAAAGTCACAAGGTTGCCGAGTTTCTCGTACTGTTGTTTCTGAGGGACCTCAAGAAGAAGGTCTCCGCTAGCCATTTTGATCACTTTGTAACCTGAGCCTAAAGCTTCCGTCAAAGATTTCGCAACTATGAATGGAGAAATGGATCTGGCCGGTTTTGCAGCGTTTTCACTGTGTACAACATGGTATTTCGGATAGATTTTTTTGGTTGGTTAGAATACAGGCTAAGTTCATCGGTGCGTCCCCTCTTTAGAGGGTGACGATCAAGTAGGCGGGGAAATTCTGGTGTTCTCATAACGGTTTGTTTTATTTCGGCGGCAATGGCGGCCACCCACCACGGAGCCCAACTAGGGGACGCTGCAGTGCTTAACGCGTAAGGCTGCAGGCGCCAACCGTACATTGCCACTATAACCTAATATATTATACCCAAGGGAGGGCACATACACAAGGTTAACCCAAGCCGCCTATGAAAATTAGGAAGTGACAGAAGAGAAGAGATGATAGGATAGTTAAAGAAAGGAGACAGGAAAGCAAAAGGTTGGAGAGGGGGATAGGAAAAGGCGACCACCGATTTCCCCCGGGTGGGTCAGTCCGGGGGTGCCGTCTACGTGAAGCCGAGGCCAAAGGGGTGTGTTGCCTCCGCCAAGGGGCCATAAAGGTCCAAGCACTCAGCATTGGCTCAACCCTCAGAATCCTCTTTTCCCCGGACACGGCTAAGCCGCGCACGGTTAGACGCGGGAGGGTCCGACCCTCGTGTGCTCGGGTCCGTGATGTCGCAACACACCAAACGCCTGCTGACGCAGACGCCCCTGCGGGGTTTCCTGCCATCGTGGCTATGCCATCGCCGTCATTCTAACTTCGTCATCTGCTTGTCGTCGTACACTAGTCGCTATACCAATGTCAACATGCCGTCAATGTCACGCTATCTGTCGTTATACCATCGTCTTTTTTTTCAGGATCGTCATCTCAATGTCGTCATATCGCCTTTGTTGTTTCATCAAAGACGTTCATTCTTCGTCATTCCATCATTGTCATTGCGTCGTGGTCATAGAGTCGTCGTCATGCTCATGGGTGACCTTGCAACCGAGTGCTTAGCCGAAGTGGGCCGATAACGGAGACAGTGTATGACGCCTATCGAAGAAGCAACCGAAGTCTGAGAATGACCACTACATATTTCAAATAAACGTGGCTTTAGAATTACGGTATACATGTCCCTACGTTGCTTGAATGCTAATCGAATTGCCGTCGACAGTAATCGTGACATGGGTTCTGCTGCAACTTTTTTACTTTAGATAACATTGTGTGGATAATTCTGGCGAAAAATCGACATTAATAACTGAAGCCCGGGACGATAATCCTGGAACCATCTATTGAGAAAACTAGAACGGGATTCGTTGGAGTGATTTGTGATCCATAGGTCAAGTAAACTTGCTGACGATGTGATCATATGAGGAAATATTTTGATTACGTTTTTAAGAAGGTAAGGTTATAAACCGAGGTAATAACCTCATTATTCTAGAAGTCTTCTCGGCAAGAATGATATTCGAGTCCTACAATTGAAACAGTGTATTGGCACTCAAATGCAAACCTAAGTACGCTGTTTATTTAAATAAAAACTTATAATTTAAACCATCTAGAGGGAGATAAAAGAACAAAAATAACCTTGGCTGTACATACAGGCAATACTTCGTAATTACGCGGTACAATATTGAATCGATATTAAATCGAGATGAGAAAAGAAAGGGGCTGATTTCCCAGCGTGACTGCGTTAATCTGGTTCAAGTAATGAAAGCGTCATAGACTGTTGAGGAGTGGCTGATACATTACTGTACATTATAACGTCCTAAAAATTTCACGTGTTCTTAAATAACATTCAGAACGAAATACATTGGTTACCAGAACCTTATACGTACACAAACCAACCCAGTTTTAAACGCGCAACGGTGCCTACAATGGAACTGTAATGAAGAATGTGCGAATGAGTCGAAACATCGTAATAGACTACCAAAGAATAGCACGTTGAACATAGTTAAAGTTAACAGGTGTCTTGTACTTGCATCATAAATACATTTGTGGTACGGGATACTGTATATTTAGTATGATAAACTTCAAGATAAGTTTGCGCTAGCCCTGTCTCAATATCTGTATATATACAAATCTATTAGTAAATGTACTGGTGTGATTTTGTACCGTAACCGATTTTTGATGTAATCCGCGAAATGCTCCAACATGAGTAATCGAATTCATTGTGCATTTAGAAATTACATAATCTATGCTGTTTGATTTAGTAATATGGATGTATTTTCCAAGTACAGGCAACGACTGACGTATTTAGGATACTGAACAAGTACCCAACATTCATAGCTCATGCGCACAAGTGGATACACATGAAGTGGTAAAAAATAAGTGCCCGTCTGAATATTGACAGGTAAGTGCAGGATTCACGGCAGCCCCGTCGGCAATGCAGGTGATTACTAGCGTCTCCGAAGAGCTTCGAAGTTTGCTGGGACTCATGAAAATTATGCGGATGCAACAAACAAGCACGAAGCCAAAAGTGGTAGGCGTAGTCCAAAATGACACATCGATGACGCAATATTATGCATTTGATGAAGTCGAACAAATTCTTTAGACTGCCAAGATAGAGTATTCTGAAGCAATTGTTATTGTTCACTTCGTGGTCTTAGTTTCTAAATATTTACGTCGAATGAAAAGTACAACGTGAAATCAACAATCTGTCTCGCTGCTTCATGCTATCAATGCCATGAATATTTATTAATTGAATGTCCGCCAAAGATAAAATTTGCTATTTGTTTTACTTGGGGGGGGGGGGACATGCTCTTTAAATGGCTGCCGATTGGAGCAGCAGAGCAATCACAAATCAGGATGGCAGTGATCCAGTTCGTCATTTTATGCACAAGCATTCTCTGCGCCTTTGTATTTCCACCGAAACCAGAGATTGTGCGGTTGCTGGTGGCACTGATGGAGGGAGCCTTTTTACAAACGCCATTGCCGGTTACCAGGTAAGTGCATTGCACTCACAAGGTAACAGTTACATTTTACAACAGCAACAACCACAAAGAGTGCCGATACCAGAGTATGTAGCATATAGCCGAAGCAATGGAAGTATCAGAGTGACTACTTCAGATGTTAAGTAAATGCCACTTCAGAAACATGATGTGTCATTACATTACTCAAAGGCTAACTCATCGACAGCCATCGTGAGATGAGTTCGGCCGTAATTAAAAAGAAAATTGAATTTAAGCATGCTTCAAACTATACTCGCTGTTGATATTTTGTAGATACTGTGTGTGTCCACAGAAACCAATCTTGAAAATTAGTGTAGCATGAACATTTTGTTTCCATACTTCTTTAGTGGTCATCAGGTAAGCGCAGCAGAAGGTACAACATTGTGTTCAATGCGTGCCATTGCGAATTGTCCAAAGAGTAGTTTCGAGTTTTCATGTCGCCTATTAAATAGACTACGACGCCACGAATAAACAAGCCGAAATTAGCAGGTGTAGTCGACTATGATGCATTGCGGCTGAGAGTTTCGAGCTGTGGTAGGGTCATTTGCTAAGTCCAAGCATTTTTCAGACTGTCTGTGCATAGTACAGTTCTTCTTCTTCTTCTTTCTGGGGTTTTACGTGCCAAAACCAGTTCTGATTATGAGGCACGCCGTAGTGGAGGGCTCCGGATTAATTTTGACCACCTGGGGTTCTTTAACGTGCACTTCAACGCAAGCACACGGGCGTTTCTGCATTTCGCCTCCATCGAAATGCGGCCGCCGGGGCCGGGATTCGATCCCGCGACCTCGTGCTCAGCAGCGCAACGCCTTAGCTGACTGAGCCACCCCGGCGGGTCATAGTACAGTTAAACACTGGTTATTCGTTTCTTCGGGATTTGTGGTAATGTCGAACATTGGCATTCATACCAATGCGTAAAGGCCTTAGTCGAGGTCATGGTAATCAGAATTCAACGCATATTTGCTGCAGAGATGACGCACAGAACAGAGCCGCCGCCGATTAGAAAGCCAGCAGAAAAAAAAAATAAAATAAAATAAAAAAAAAAATCACCGCCCAAGCACTCCGTACAGATGGTTAACCAGCGAAGCTGAAATCACTGGGTGTTTATCACTGGGTTAATCCCGATGGTTCATTAATGTATCACTCAATTATTGGTTATGTCTTTGTGTTTCTTAATTAGGTTAGACACAAGTCCGGCTGCGACGGAGAGAACGACGTCATTGACGGTATGCCCGCAGTTCGCCGTCACTACAGTTAAACACAGGTTATTCGTTTCTTCCGGGTTTCTTGGCCACATGTTCACGTCAGATGAAAAGTAGAAGGTCAAATGAAAGGTTTATCGCTGCGTCAAGCTCTCAACGCAATTGATATTTAATTACTCAATATCCACATGTGGAAGAAGAGGTAAAGTTATTTGTTATTTGGTGGAACATGCTTCTTACTTTAAAGTTCATTCGAGTAAGAGAGCACTAGACATCAGCATGGCTGCGATTCAGTTCACCATTTTGTGCGCAAATATTTTCTCCACGTTTGCAGCTGGATCTGAAACTACTGGAAGCGTGGCTTCTGAACGCTCTGATGGAGCGAACAGTGTGAGAAACACAGTGGACGGGTATGACGTAAGTTCATTGCGGTTTCTACTCATTCAGTTATCTTTTAATGTTAGAAACGCTTACAGACTGAGTAATAATTTCAGTTTAAATGTAGTTGCATGCCTAGACACTGCTATTAACAGTTCCTTCGCATTTGGTCATCCCGGTGAAGATGGAGGCCGTAAAGCTATTACGTTTTGCGTAGTAGAACCTTTGTCCGTAAAGTTTCGAGACTGATTTATTTTCTTCTCTAGAAATGATTCCCCAAAACAGATGTTGGTGCGTATGCGTAGCGCCATCTTTTGTGGCTAACCTGAGATATTTATCTTAATTGCTGTGGCAGCCGCTAGATAGCACTACATGTAGAAAAATACGTTGTCACTAGTCGTCTGCGCATTCTACTGTGATTGAATGTGGAGAGATGGACGTCCACCTCGAACAGCATGTAAACATAAAATTCTGTTTGAAGCTTGGCAAGACAGCCACACAGACGTATGAGCTCCTTCGTGACGCTTACGGCAACGAGACATTAGAGAGTTTTAGCAGTGCCGTATTACGGTACGGTAAGTGCGGTATACGGTACGGTATCCGCCTTTTTCACGGCGCTACGACGCATGCGCCCTGCCCTGGCGGATTAGTCGCGAAACGTTTTGGAAGGGTCGCGCGCGCGGCCGCGCAGCCCCGTCTCGAGGAAACGGCCCCCGAAAAAAAAAAAAA